>NW_021703774.1:39057012-39176109 GCF_005190385.1 Monodon monoceros | reverse complement strand
GAAGTTGATTCCTATCAACTCTGAAACGCTGTAATTCCCTGATTTCCCCACCAAACTGTTCCCCCCACCTCCTGATCCAATATCAGCTCCATGGCCCTTCCCATGTGCAGCATCCTGTTCCCACCCTCCAGGGCCATCACACTGGGCCCCAACAACCCGAATGGTCAGATGGCTGTGAGGAATATCCTAGACACGTGCAGACTGCTGACCGATGTGGACTGAAGCGGATGCGTCTGGGGCTGGGGGTCGTCTTTGTCTCTAACCTCCGATCTCCCCCCCTGCCCTCTCCCCCAGCTCTGGCTCAGCCTCAAGAGCACAGCCATTAAGAGCCAGTGTGAGGAGTCAGCTGCAGAGGGGCACGGTGAATGAGGAAGGCAAAGCGCAGGGAAAGTTTGGCTCAACCATGGACCTGCCCCCATTCCCGCCTAACCCGGGGAGCAGGCAGAAGTGTGTGCCCGCAGTTGACGCTTACACTGAAAACAAAAAAGTTCTGAGGTTCGTGTACAGACCGCCAGCCAAAAGGCGTCTCTAGGAAACAGCTCTCGGGAAGAGAGGGCGAAGCGCGGGGTGGGGGTGCTCCGGCTGGGGAAGGCGGAAGCAGGGAGCCCCGAGTGCTGGGGACTCCCCCCTTGTCCCCAGGCGGCGATCCAGGCCTGGAGAGAGGAGCCCGGCAGGCTTCGCGCCCAGCTCGGAGCCGGGGCTCCGGGAGGGGGCGCCCGCCGAGGCCCGCGCCTCTCCCCGAGGCCTCCCCTCGGCGCCGCGGCTTCCTGGGATCCCCGCCTCCCTCTCCGCGAGGGCGGACTCGGCCCGGTCCCTGGGCCGGCGCTTCCCCGCTCACCTCCTCCCCGCCGTAGCGGGCCAGCTCCTCCTCCGTGAAGAGCCGCACCGGAGGACCCCGCTCGGCAGGGCGCGGCGCCTGCCCGGCCCCGGCTGCGAGGAGACCCGCGGCCAGCGCCAGGACCAGGGCTAGCGCGGCCAGCCACCGCAGCCGCCGCCCGGGCGCGGGGCCTGTCATGGTGAACCCACCGAATCGGGCCTGGGGTGGCCTGGGCGGCGGGGCCCGCGCGCGCGCGCGCGCCCCGCGGCCCTGGAACCCCACCCCGCGCGCGCCCGCCCGGCGCCCGGAGGCCCCGGAGCCGGGAGCCAGGAGCCGGACTCCGCGCCTTCCACGCGCTGCGGGGCGTGCTCGGCCGCTGGGACGCCGAAGCCGGAAACTTGGAGCTAGGATTTTGGGGGCTCCCGACTCCAGGCTGCGCACTGAAAGTTGGGCCAAACAGTGGCGTCTGTTACAGCAGTTCCTTGATTAGGTACAGAGTTGACACAGCCAACATTCCAGCACCTAGGAAGAGAGATTTACAACCTAGGACCCCAACTTTATTAATTCACTTTTACTTTTGGCTGATTTTTTTTCCTTCCCAGTTGTGTTTAAATTTCGAGTCCCCAAAGGACTTTTGCAGAGGGTAGGGCACAAGACATGCACTGAAATAATTATAGCTAACATTTGTGCAAGGATTTCTTCAAATACTTTTTGAGGGCCTCCGTGTACCAGGTCACTGGAGGCACATCGCTGAACAAGACAGATCCACGCCCCATGGAGCTTACATTCTATGGGCGAAATAGACAAACACGATACATAAGTAGTATGTTAGATGGTGATGAATGCTAGGGAGAAAAATAAAGTGGGCAAAGGGATAGGGAGCATTGGGAGTTGCAATCTTAAATAGGCTGACCAGGGAAGGCCCCAATGAGAAGGCAGTATTTGTATGAACATCTACAGGAGGTGCGGGAGGTAACCTGGGGGAGGACAATCCCTGCAAAGGGAAAACTGCTTAAATGCTGAGGAAGGATAGTTCCCGGCTTGTTGGAGGAACAGCAAGGAGGGAAGAGGGGTAGGAGGGGAGGTCAAGGACTGAAGCAGAGAGCTACTGTTATAATCCAGGTGAGAGATGATGATGGATTGGCCCCAGGTGGTAGCAAGGGACGTGGTGAGAAGTGGGTGGATCACGGATTTGTTCTGAAGGTGTAGCTGGCAGGATTTGCTGACAGACAAGACATGGGGTCTGAGAGACAGAGAGGAACCAAGGATGACCCTGAGGGTTTTGGCCTGGGCAGCTGGAAGGATGGGGTCCCCCTGATTGCCCTTCCCTACTTGAACCCAGCTTCATTTTTCCAAATGAATCAGTAAGTTATCTGCAAGGAAAACAGAAACTAATCTAAGTAAAACAGAATGGCTGTAATGCAGGGAGTTGGTTACATAGGTGATGCAAGAGGCTGAGAAGCAACCCCGAGGGAGCCCAGAGATTAGCAAAGCAGGAAGATTGGCAACATCCTGGTGTTTTTAGAGTTTAGGAGCCTGGGTCACCTAACCGAAGCTACAACCACCAAAAAACCTTTGCATCAGGGGCCAGAGCTATGGAAGGGAAGCTGCCAGGGGCAGAGAGCAAGGGAAGGAAAAACCCTGGCTTCCCCCTTGCCCAGATCCCCTCCAGTCTCCGAGCAGTGCTTCGACTGAACCCAGTGGAAACCCAGCCTTCAGGGCCAGTCCCGGGAACCGAGAGCTGATTGATCAGGAGAGGCGAGAATGGGATCTGAGAGCAAACAAGCCCAGGATCAGCACAACCCAGTCTCCAGGATCTGGCCTCTGCCTGCCCCTCTGACTCTGTCTCCTAAGTGCCCCTCCATCGGTCCCCTCCAGCCACATTGCCTTCTGCTTGGGTCCCAGC
This sequence comes from Monodon monoceros, assembly GCF_005190385.1. Taxonomy (NCBI): domain Eukaryota; kingdom Metazoa; phylum Chordata; class Mammalia; order Artiodactyla; family Monodontidae; genus Monodon; species Monodon monoceros. The sequence goes on along the minus strand of NW_021703774.1, from coordinate 39,173,386 downwards.
CTGGGCCTCTGTACTGTACCGGTGCCCTCTTCCTGGGGTGCAGGTCGTCATGACCCTCTTGTCACTCAGGTCTCAACTCACAAGTAACTAACATCTTGAGGTCTCTCTTGACTCCCCACAATCAGCACCTCCCTCCACAGCTGCCCTATCACGTGGTCTCTTTTCCTTCCTTTAGAGCTCTTGTCACCGTGTGAAATTATTTTGTTCGTTTATTTACTAAACTACTCGTTGAGTACCAGTAACTGCCAGGCGCTGTTGGAGGCACTGGGATATAGCAATGAACAAGACACATAAGCAGCCTGCCTTCACGGACCTTATATTCTAGTGCAGGGAGACTGAAAATGAAAGTCAGAAGGTGGTACACACTAGGGAGAAATATAAAGCAGTATAGGGGCACGAGCTGGCAATGGGGTTTGCAGTTTTAACAGGGTGCTTCAGAGGAGGCATTGCTGATAAGGTGATGTTGCGAGAAAGACCTGTAGATGGTGAGGAAGTGAGTGGCCTACAGCTGCATCACTGCAATCTCTGCTTCTGTCATCACAGGGCATTCACCCTGTGTGTCTACCTTCCTATCGTCTTCCATCTTCCTGTAAATTCACAGGTTATAACAGACGAAGGGATCACCTTGCTTAGTGTGACCTCAACTAATGACATCTGCCACAATTCTATTTCCAAGGAAGGTCACATTCTGAGGTACCAGGGGTTGGGACTTCAACATATCTTTTTGGGGAACGCAATTCAACCCATAACGGGAATCCTTAGGATATAGATGGTAATTCAAGCCATGAGACTAGAGGAGGCCACTTTATTAGTCCCTAGGGAGTGAGTAGAAAGATCAGAGACCTGGCTTGAGGAAGGCGACCCTGTAGAGTTGAGGGGATGAGGAGAAACCAGCAAAGGAGACTGGAGAAGGAGCAGCAAGTGACGTGGGAAGCAAAGTGGGACCATGTGGTATCCTGAAGCCAGGGGAGGAAAGTGTACAAGGAAGAGGGAGGATGACCTGAGTCCAGTGCTGATAGAGCAAGAGGAGGATAGGGAAATGGCCATCTGATTTGACAACGCAGAGGTCATTTGTAACCTTAATAAGCACCGTTTCAGTGGAGTGGAGAACATAAAAGCCTGATTGGTGTGTGCTCATGTGGAAATGGGAGGAGAGGACTTGGGGACAGCAAGTACAGAAAATTCTATTAACGTATTCAAGGTCTGTTTCTCGACTCTAGCATGGAAGAGTCACAAGAGCAAGGACCTTGGAGCACCCTATTCATGTCTATATCCCAGTGCCTGGCACACTGTATTTGTTAAACCATGTCAGATATTGTATTTGTCAGTATCTCCTTCAAATGTGGGAGCCCATAATTTTCCAGTTTCCTCATACCAACAAAGAGTAGAGAGAAATGATAGGGCTGGACTAGATTTCTCTGGTTCCTTCTAGTTCTAAATTTCTATGATTGTGTGACTTGTTCTATCAACCTCCCTTGTAGTAAAGCAGTAAGTAATTCAATGAGTTGTTTGTTGTTGTTTATTTGTTTGGGTAAGCAACTGTTAACTGAAATGGATGCAATAAGTGTTCCATTCATAAATTTAACAAACATTTGCTGAATGCCTACAATGTGTTAGGTGCTATATATATTGTCCCATTTCATAGATGTGAGAGCAGGGGGTCTGGGCTGGGGTAGGGTGGTCAGAAGAGGTGGTGGAGGCCTCCCAGTACTAACACTCTGAAGGTCCAGGCTGCTCTGATGTGGCTGGTGCTCCTATGGTTGCCACTGAGGAGGGAAGAGGCCCTGAGTGCAGGGGTTTGCAGAGTTGCAGCTGCCTGGAACACAGAGCAGCATTCACCAAGGCATAGGCAACCTCTATCTGCTTCACTACTAAACAGCCCAGGGCAGCCACATAGAACAGCTGTTCAGGCAGCAGGAAGAGGGGATGATGTGGGTCCGCCCTGCCACAGGGCAAACACCCAATTTTCCACCACATTCAGGGCAGGAGGCTTTTGCTACTGTGAACAGCACCTTTGGGTTTTGCTGCAGGACCTGTTTTGGCTCAAATAAGGACCCGTGAAGCAGGGCAGGGTTTAGCAGTTGCATTCTAAGGTGAACAGAGGATGGCTCAGAGTATTACAAGACCTGTGGGAGAAGGACAGAGCCAGGACAGGAATCTAGAGGTCCTGACTCCAAGTGTCTGCCCCAGGAATAATGGAAAGAACTTGGATTTTGTCGTCTGTTCCTGGATTAAATAATCTTCACTTGTTTATGGCCTTCTCCCCATCCCTTCTGAAACAAGGTACCTCAGTTTCCTCACCTGTAAAACAGAGAGAAAAATGTACTCTTTACAGCGTTCCTCGCAGGATGAAAGGCATAATGGGCATGAACGTGCTTATAACTATGGTTATAACCTACAAGGCCAAGCTTCCTCTTTCAATTATAGATTAGGATCTCCTACCTGTCTGACTTGGCCCCCTTGTTCCACTCTCCACTCATTTTCTCCGTCCTTCCCCCTCCAATAAAGAGAGGAAGTAAGAGAAGAGGAAAGCACGTGCGTCTAACGTGCGGGTTAAGCCTGGCTCTGGGTAACTCAAAGGCTTCGCTACTCCGGGAATGCTGAGTGGGGCCCTCACGCCCAGAACTACATTTCCCAGCAACCCTTTCGCGGATCCAGCGGCGGCGGAGGCGAGGCGCATGCGCCGAGTGCGCCCCGCCTTGTCTCGAAGCCGCTCCTGCGGACCGGTTTCGCCTCGGAGAGCCGGCAGGTCTCGGCGCTGCAGCCGCGGTGCTCGCCTAGCTGCTTCCCGGGGATCGCAGCGGGCTCAGGTTTGCCTTAGGTCCGCTCAGTGCCATGATCCGCCAGGAGCTCTCCACATCCTACCAAGAGGTACAAGGCAGGGGCGGGGGGCGAAAGCAAATTTTCCTGTGAGGCAGAGCGGGTCCCGGGGGTCCGGGCGGCTGGGCTGTGGGGGGCGTTCGGGCGGGCAGAGCCCGCCTCCGAGTAGCGGTGAGTGCTTCGGCGGAGGGGTCCCCGCGTGCTGAGCTGCAGCGGGGCAGGAAGGAAGCGGGACGCCGAGCCTCCTCCGGATGCTGCTTTCGCTTGGCAGAAGGATGGAGCCGGGGCCCCGGAGTCTCGACCCTTAACCATCAGGTGAATGATTAAAGCCTCGTTCGACCCAGGCAGCAGCGCTGTCCGCCGGGCGGACTCCCCCCCGCCCCCCACGCCGAGATTCTTTGCAACAAGTGGAAGCACCCGCGCCTTGCTCCCAGCTGGGCAGAGGCGCGGTGGGCATCAGCCCCCTCCACGCCCAAGGCCTCGTGGCCCCTGCAGCTGCTAAGGATAGCGATAATTACAGCTCGTTTTGATGGCCAACCAACTTTGAAAATGTGCTCTCACCGACAGAGCTGCTTCTCGCCCCGTTCCGTTTCTCTCTCCACTTTCACCTCCTCCCACGACTGTAACTCTAACTTTCCAGTTCTTTGTCTCATTCTTGTCTGTGCTGCGCTGCAGGCTGCGGTTCCAGCTCTTCCCTCAGACCAGCTCCTCCTGCTGACTCTTACTGACACTAGTGAACTGCTCTCCTTCTCCTCCTCTAGGGTCCCAAACCTTGGTCATTTCTAGTTCTCTTCCCTCCCTTGGCAAGTTCAGGCAGTTCCATATCCTCAATCCTCAGGTTTGTGACCCCAAGTCTGCTCTAACCAACTCCCCCTTCGGTGTCTCCCATGCTGGGCCCTGCCTTGATCTCCGAGCATTCCTTTTTACATACACCTGATGCTGCCGTTGGTCTACCCAGAACAGTCCAAACTTCTTACAAGCTTTCACAGCCCTGCAGCCGTGTCTTCTGTTACCTTCGTCATCTTCTCACCCACCTACGTTCTGGCGGCACTGGAAAGTCACCGATTAAAAACGTGCTCCTGCTATGCCTATGCTCACACCATTTCTTCTTCTTTACCCCCTTCTCAAACTCCTTTGGTTAAAATTCCCCCCATTGTGCAAGGAGGGATCTCAAATCTCACATGCTCCATAGGGGTCTCACTTCCCAGACGAGTCTATCATCCTGCCAGTCCTTCTCATGTGAACTGCTGCTGTCTTGATCAATACTGATCAATATTGATGTATATTTCTCCCTTTGTAAATGATACTGTGTGGAGTATATAAAGCAGATGCCTTAGCCCCGTAGTAGAAGGGGAAGCCAAGTTAAAGACAGATGAGATTTGCCTGAGGCTTGCCATTTTGTAGTGTGGGATCTGGGCTAGAATCTGACTTTGGGACAAACTTCTGTATTTCTCCTACCATTTCGTTTGTCCAAAAGGAGCCTGATGGATTTTAACCAGTGCTGTGGATTCTGTGGCCCCTAGATTCTGTACCCGAGGCAGTGGGGGAATCCTGGGAAATGAGTTGTGTCTTTCCTCGACTCTGAAAGTTTTCAGGTTTGTAGGGAATAGAGCATAGTGGGTAGATACTAGGACTTTTAAGTCAAAAAGCCCGCATTCCTATCCTGCCTCGCCTCTTGCCATTTGTGTGAGTTTTGTCAAGTTACTTAACTTCTCTGAGCCTCAAGTTTCTTCGTCTGCAAAATGAAGGTAATGATAGTCCCTATCTCACAGGGCTCTGAGGATTAGATGAGTTGGTCTGTGAAAGTGCTCAGCTCAGTGCCTGGCAGTCGTGACCCCTCAGTGAATGCTAGTTCTTATTAGCAGGGTGTGGGCAGCTCCTGCTTCTGGGGAGCTTTGGGGTCCTGGTTTACAGGACCATGTCCCTCACCATTCACACGCAACCTGCATTATCTCCTTACCTAGCAGGGCTCCTAAAATGTTCATTAAAATATAGGCAGTTATCCTGCTTGCAGGGGTAAGGCCAAGGGTGGATTCAGTTTCCGTTGGTGGGAGACACTGGAAGGACCCCTCCCCTTACTTTCGTTAGTGGCCCGTTCTGAAGTCCCTGTCTCTCACCTTCTTCAGAAGAAGGAGGCCTCCTGAATCTTTTGTATGGGTCATTCTGAGAGTGGACCTAGCTCTGAGTTAGGTTTCTTTGCTGGGGGGAGATTTTGGCTTTGCAGGATGGGGCATTTGAGAATTTGGCCAGGGCCGGGCAAGGAGGTGGGTTTATTATGGCTGCAGGTAGTCAGCAGGGGAACTGGGTTAGGAGTGTGTTAGGGTTAGGCTGAACCTGTGCGAGGCTTGGATCAGAGAACGCTGGGCCTTCCCAGGACTAACATCCTCCTTGCCCTTTGGCCAGCAAAAGGGAAAGAGCCCTGGGGACCTCTTGATCTGTGTTCCTTCCCACTGTGGGCCTGTGTTTCATGGTGTCATCTTTCACGTGTTGGTTTTCTTTTCTTTTGGGCTTTAGGGCTTTAAACTAGAGGCTTTACCTGATTCTAAAGGGGAGGAGCAATAAAGACGCAGATGTAGAGAATGGATTTGAGGACACGGGGAGGGGGAAGGGTAAGTTGGGGTGAAGTGAGAGAGGGGCATGGACATATATACACTACCAAATGTAAAATAGATAGCTCGTGGGAAGCAGCCACATAGCACAGGGAGATCAGCTCGGTGCTTTGTGACCACCTAGAGGGGTGGGATAGGGAGGGTGGGAGGGAGACGCAAGAGGGAGGAGATATGGGGATATATGTATACATATGGCTGATTCACTTTGTTATATAGCAGAAATTAACACAACAATGTAAAGCAATTATACGCCAATAAAGATGTTAAAAATAAATAAAGGGCAGGAGCAGAGGCATGGAGAAGGAGATGGAAGAATATTAGATACATAAGAGCTTTGTTGTAACTCAAGTTTCTTAGAGGTGAATTTTTAATGATGTCCTGCGACCTTAAGTGTTGACCCTGTGAGCCTAAGAAAATACCTGGGAAGTCTATCCCCTCCCTCACCTCCCAATCCAGCGATAGGTCCTCCTCTAAACTCTGGTCTTGGTGTTTCTTGCTTTTCTCCTTAATGCTGTGGAACCTTGTTGGTTATCATTGTATCATCTTTGCCATTTGACAGGTGAGAACGCTGATGAAGTGAGGTGGAGGTTGCTTGCTATTAGGCTGCTAATTAGCACCTGTCTCTGGGTGGTCTGCCCTCCCCACTTTGTTCTGCCATTTGCAGCCTGAGTTGGTGGACTTTAGCTCTGACACCAACTTCTGTTCCCTCTGCTCCCTCAGCAGACTCTAAGCTTGCATTTCCTCCTTCTTTGGGAAGTGATTAAGAGCATGGGTTTTGGAACTAGACTAACTTGGATTTTGCTCTTTGCTCTGTGGCCATGGAAAGTATTGTGGGTTGAATTGTCTTCCTCAAAAAGGTATGTTGAAGTCCTAACCCCCAGCACCTCAGAAAGTGACCTTATTTGGAAATAGGGTCATTGCAGATGTATTTAGTTAAGACGCAGTCATGCTGAAGTAGAATGGGCCCTAACCCAGTACGAATGATGTCCTTATAAGAAGATTGACCATGTGGAGACACAGAGACTCTGTGTGAAGATGGAGGCAGAGATCGGAGATGGGATGCATCTACAAGCAAGGAACACCAAGGGTTGCTGGCCATTATCTGGAGCTGGAAGAGAGGCATGGAAAAGGTTCTCCCTCACAGCCCTTGGAAGGAACCAACCTTGCCATCACCTTGATTTCAGCTTTCTAGTCTCCCTAACTGTGAGGGAATAAATTCCCGTTATTTTAAGCCACCCAGTTTGTGGTGCTTTGTTACCGCAGCCTGGGAAACTAACACATTGAAGTTATTTGAATTTTCTGAGCTTCAGTGTGTTAATCTGTAGAATTGGTATAACATACCCTATATCATGTGATTTCTTTTTTTTTTTTTTCATGACAGTTAAGTGAGAAACAGCTTCTGCTTTCTTATTCTAGTCCAGAAAAGCAAAGCTGATGTAGCTGACTTCCTTGCCCTCTTTGTTTCTCCCTTTAGCTGAGTGAGGAGTTGGATCAGGTGGTTGAGAACTCAGAGCAGGCGGACGAGCGGGAAAAGGAGGCGGTCAAAGTCCAGGGTCCAGGGATCTTACCAGGTAAGTGGGTTCAGCGCTGGGGGTGGAAGTGCCGGCAAATGGTGCTGAGCCACTGCTGCAGCTGGAGGCCCCAGTCCAGGCTCCTCGCCAGCTGGGGACCCGTGTCAGAGGCACAGCCCCTGCCTGGTGTCGGATCTCAAGTATTGCCCTCGTTTTAGAGCTATACATATTTAACCAGCCTTGGGACAGAGGATGTGTCCAAGCCGGCATCTGCTCTTTTCTGTCCTCTAGTTTGAGCCAGATCCTGAGGCCAGGCCATTGGATACAATGACAAGAACTTTGGGTCTCTGTTTTTTTGTTGCTTTTTCCCAGGGACGCTGTCAGCAGTTGAGCCTCTAATACCTGGGTTGCTTCCCAGGGCACTGGGCGATTATCTGATAGGCCTCATCCCTGGACATCGGGCCTCTCCAGTTTTGTCGCCCAGCTGGGTGGTCCCGTCAGTAAGGTGGCATCTTGTAGAGCCTTGCAGGAATGTTTGATACTGTCAACCACTTCTTCATCCCGGATACACTCTGCTCCCTTAGCTTCCATGATGTGACACTTTACTTCTCAGGTCACTCCTTCCAGCCTCCTTTGCAGTCACCCTCCAGCTCTTGGGTGTTAAATGTTTCTCAGAGGCCTCCTTCTCTCAGTCTCTGGCAGGTGACCTCAATCAGGCCCTCTCCCCTGCTTTAGTCACTGTTGGCTCACACGTGACTGCCGTGGTTATATCTCTGGCCCAGAGGTTACCTGTTCTCATATCCTGTGTATCCAGATTCCCAGATGGTGGCTCTGCCAGGATGTCCCAAAGGTCCCCTGAACTCCACACGTCCAGAATTGACCTCATGGCCTCCCCACTGCCAGCTTCGCCCTCTTCCAGTGTCTCCTGTTTCCAGGAAGGGTACCATCACCACCCAGTTGAACCCGAAAGTCATTTATTTTTCCTTCCTTCCCTACTTCCCCTTTTTCACTGCCCCTCAGCCATGCTGGCCTTCTTTTACTTTGGGCCTCCTTCCCACCCCTGGGCCTTTTTGTAGTTTTATTCCTCTGCCTGGAATTTTCTTCCGTCTGTCACCTTGTTAATGCGTAATCATCCTTCAGCTCTCAGCTCATTCATTTTTTCCCTGCGAAGCCTTCTCTGACCTCCTGGCTAGATCACCTCCCCCGTCACTCGTAGCTTACACATCTCTCCCTTGCAGCTGTTGCTGATGGAATGGTATATGTGTTTGCCTGACTGTTTGATTAATGTCTGTGTGTTCTACTAGACCGTAAACTCCACCAGGGTGGAGACAGTCCCTTTTGCTCCCCATTCAGCCCTGGCCATGCAATAAGGATTCATTGAGTGAATGAATGAGTGAGTGAGTGAATGAATGGAGTCCCAGCCTGACTCCAGCTTCTTGGGTGGATTGAGGGAGGTGGGCTTCTGCTCCTCTGGGTTCCCATATTTGTAGGGGAGGGGAATGGGATAGGAAATTCTGTGATTGTGCCTAATCCTTAGAGAGGACTTTGTAGAAGGAAGGAGGCAGGAAGGGCAGCTAATGTTTACTGACTGCCAGGCTCTGTCATCCCCATTGCCCATTTAATTTTCATAACAACCCTGGGAGGCGGTCATCCTCATGATTCCAGATGAGGCCCTGAGGCTCAGAGAGGCTAAGTGAAGTGTGGGAAGATCACGTAGCTGGTCAACAGACAGACTGGATCAAGCTCTGTCTGACCCCAGACTCTTTCTACTGCACCCGTGATTTTTAAAAAATATCTTAAGCATCCTTCTATTAAAGCCTAATGTGTAAAAGGTCGTAGCCTGACTACCCTCACTCTGACTCTAGGCATTGCCTCTGAAGCCCTCAGGTCCCAGGGAGAACTGTTCAAAAGCCCTGTATGTTAGTTTCTATTGTGTGTGTAACAGGTTACTACAAACTTAGTGACTTAAACAGCTCAGGTTTATTATCTGAGAGCCCTGGAGATCAGAAGTCCAAAATGGGTCTCACTGGGCTAAAATTAAGGTGTCGGCAGGCGAATTCCTATCTGGAGTCTCCATGAAAAAACCCATTTTAGTGCCTTTTCCAGCACCTCGAGGCTGCCTGCCTTCCTTGGGTCATGTCTCTCCTTCCATCTTCAGGTCTTTCTCACATCTCCTCGTTCTGCCTCCCTCTTCCATGTTTAAAGAGCTCTTGTGATTACATTGGGCCCATCCAGATAATCCAGAATAGTTTCCCTGTTTTAGGGTTGGATGATTAGCAACTCTGATCCCATCTTTGCCGTGTAACTTGACATATTTATAGGCTCCAAGATTTAGGACGTGGACATCTCTCGTGGGCCATTATTCTGCCTACTGCACCCTGCACTGCTCTCTTGCCCCCAGTCAGAAGAGAATAGATGGTGACAGCAGGAAGAGGAGGGAGGCCAGACTTGGAAAGATGGAGTTTCCTGTTGTGTTTCCTTTTATAGATAAATGCCAGGCAAATTAGGAAGTGGCCGTGATGACCTTCGACCTTGGCAGCCTCTCTTTTGCCTCAGGTTCCTGGGGCCTCAAAGCCTGCGATCAGTCAGGGCAGGCAGCCAGACCTCAGGCAGAGCAAATTTTGGGTAGTTCCTTTGGCTGGCAAAGAGCCTTCCCTGCTTTTGGGGAAACTCTCCTGGGCGCATCTCGTGTTTAGACCGTAGACAATCCAGTGCACAGAAGCCCCTTTGGCTCATCTCAGTAGTGACTTGTCCCGAATTTGATGACCTGGTATACAACTTTCAGAGCTCATTTCCTGCCTCTGAGTCCCCTAAGAATAATAAAAATAATGGTTAATAACAGCAGCCACCAATGATTAGGTGCTTTCCTCTACTAGGCCTGGGTAGGGCTTTTTCTATATACTTTATCCCATAATCTTCCCAGCCACCCTCTGAGGGAGGCAGTTAGTCCTAGTTTATAGACAGAAACCTGGGGCACAGAGAGGTTAGGTACTGTGCTCAGAGTTAAAGAGTAGCAGGGCTCAAATTGAACTCAGGGCTGTCTCTGAACGTGTTCTGACTCTGGCTCAGTTGTTCCTGGATGAGATGCTTTCTTGTTCCAAAATCCTCCCCTTCCTCCACCAGAGTCACTCATGGATTCCTTCACCCTTATGCCCAATGCTAAAACCACGAAGAAGGTGAGTGAGGCATGGCCTGCTTCCGGGAACTCAGGCCATGTGGAGAGAGAAGGCAGGTTACCCAAAGAAGAACTTGCCCTCCTTCTACATAGCCTGCCCTGACCTACCTAATGGGGTCTTTTTCTCCCTGTTACCTGCTTTCTAGTATTCAGTGCTTTTCCTTTGTAGCATTTAGCACAGCTGAGAGTGTCCATTTATTGACTATAATTCTTTCGTTAATTGTGTCAGCCCCTAGGCCCTGCCCCTGAGTTTTGTGAGGCACAAAGGTTTGTCCCCTCCCTACCCCCATTGTAACTCCAGTGCCTGGTAGAGTGCCTGGCCCTCTGTAGGTGCTCAGTGTGTATTGGTACCCTGGGAGAGGGAGGTGGGGATTTGTAGCAGGAAGGCATCTCATGTAAGCCAACTTGAATGAGTGAATGAGGGCCAAAGAAATGCTAGAGACAGGTGCCTCAGGAGTGAACGAAGGAGGGCTGGTTGGTGAAGGAAGTGGGATTAATCTGAAGGAGGGTGATACATGGGTGAAAAAGAAGGGCTAGCCAGGGAGGAGGGGTGTGTGCGCAAACACGTAGAGATGGGGATGACAATAGGGTGTTTCAGAGTCGGTGGGTGGTACAGTGGTTGGAGCAGAGGGTTGGTAGGAGAAGCAGAGGGAGGTGAGTTAGGAAAGCTCAGCTGGGTCGGACTGGGGGTGGCTTTGAGTGTCGGGGTTTGGACTTTCTCTAGGGGGCAGGCAGTATTTAAAGGGAGTGGAGCAGAGCAGTAAGAGGAGTGAAGTGGGCATGTTAGGAAGATCAGTGTGGCAGGTTGTGGGCCTGGATTAAGGTGAAGTGAGACAACTGTGCCACATCAAAGGCTGAAGGCTGATGTGATAGGCTGCTTTGATGTAGGGGAGGGGGTAGAAGAAAGAACCAAAGAAGACTCTGAGGTTTGAAGCCAGGTGAGTGGGAGAATAATACCATACAGAGACAGAGTCCGGAGGGGCAAGTGGCTGGAAGAGAAGATGCTCGTCTGTGGTGCACACACCACGCTTCAGTTGATGTGGTGGGCCTGGTTAGAGATGGCCTAGAGGCAGTGAGAGGTATAGGATTGACCAGAGAGAGGACCCGTAGTGGGCGGTTTAGGGCCCTGGAAGAAAGCCAGGGACACAGAATGTGGAATGAGCAGGAGAGGGCCATGGAGACTGAGCCTCGGAGGATGTCCACACTTGGAGGCCAGAAGAGGAGGTGGAGCTGGAGTTGAATGCAGGGCCTGGAACTAAGAGTAGCAGGACAGGAAGACAGTATGAGGCTGCTGAGCATTTAGCAGCTGAGGTTTGAGTTAAGCATCTAGTGCCCAGGATTATGTTCCCAATGTTACTCTCTGAGATAAAGAATTCCATACCATAATGTGGTAAAAGCCTCAGTCTGTTCGTTACCTCTCTATCAGGGGAAGCACAACCACTTATTATTCTTTTCAAAGGGAGAGATGAGACCAGACATGCTAACTGAATAAGCAGTTTATTACATCAGAGATGTAATCACATTGAGGAAAACAGTTAATTAGTCATTACAATCAGTTCTCCATGGAAACAGTTGTATATTAATAGAATAGATAAAGATAAGCAACCAAAGGAAAAATAGGTAAATTGGACCTCATCAAAATGAAAAACTTGGGCTTCCCTGGTGGCGCAGTGGTTGAGAGTCCGCCTGCCGATGGCAGGGGACACGCGTTCGTGCCCCGGTCCGGGAAGATCCCACATGCCGTGGAGCGGCCCGGCCCGTGAGCCATGGCCGCTGAGCCTGCGCATCCGGAGCCTGTGCTCCGCAACGGGAGAGGCCACAACAGTGAGAGGCCCGCGTACTGCAAAAAAAAAAAAAAAAAAAAGGAAAACTTTTGTGCATCAAAGGCTACTATCAAGAAAGTGAAAAGATAGCCCGCAGGATGGGAGAAATTTTCAAATCATATATCTGATAAGGGACTTGTATTTAGAATATATAAAGAACTCTTACGCTCAATAATAAAAAGACAGCCCAATTAAAAAATGGGCAAAGAATCTGAGTAATGTTTCTTCAAAGAAGATATCCAAATGACTGATAAACACATGAAGAGATGCTCAACATCATTAGTCATCAGGGAAAGGCAAATCTAAACCACAGTGAGATACCACTTCATACCTACAAGGATGGCTACAATCAATAAGATGACGATTAACAAGTTTTGGTGAGGATATAGAGAAATTAGAACCCCCATACGTTGAAAGAAGTCAGACACAAAAGGTCACATATTATATGATTCCATTTATGTGACTTGCCTAGAAAAGGTAAATCCATAGAAAGAGAAAGTATTGGGTTGGCCAGAAAATGCCTTCGGTTTTTAAGTAAAAATAAAAGACACGTTTTTCATTTTCACCAAGAACTTTATTGAACAAGGTATTCACCCTTTAGTTCCACTACCTTCTGCCATTTTTCAGGCAACTTCATAATTCCATCTTCCCAAAACTTTTTATCTTTTTGAGCAAGGAACTGTTCTAGGTGCCTTTTACAGTCTTCCAGGGAATTGAAAATTTTTCCATTAAGAGAATTTTGTAAAGACCGAAATAAATGGAAATTCGAAGATGCAATGTCTGGTGAATATGGCACATGAATCAGAACTTCCCAGCCAAACTGTAACAATTTTTCCTTGGTGTCAAAGAAGCATGCCATCTTGCGTTATCCTGTTGGAAGATTATGTGTTTTCTGTTGACTAATTCCAGATGCTTTTCCACGAGTTCTGCTTTCAGTTGGTCTAATTGGAAGCAGTAGTTTTTGGAATTAATCGTTTCGTTTTCTAGAAGAAGCTCATAGTAGAGGACTCCCTACCAATCACACTGTATACACAACATCACCTTATTTGGATGAAGACCGGCCTTTGGTATGGCTGGTGGTGGTTCATTTCGCTTGCCCCATGATCTCTTCCATTCCACATTATTGTACAGTATCCACTTTTCATCGCCTGTCACAGTTTGTTTTAAAAACGGAACATTTGGGACTTCCCTCATGGTCCAGTGGCAAAGAATCCGCCTTACAATGCAGGGGACGCAGGTTCGATCCCTGGTCAGGGAACTAAGATCCCACATGCTGTGGGGCAACTACACCCGTGTGCCACAACTACTGAGCTGGTGTGCCTCAACTAGAGCCTGCGTGCTGCAAACTACAGAGCCCGTGCGCTCTGAAACCCATGCGCCACAACTACAGAGGCCTCGCGCCCTGGAGCTTATACGCCACAACTAGAGAAGAGAAAACTCGCACGCCACAACTAGAGAGAAGCCCGTGCACTGCAACGAAGAGCCCGCATGCCGTAACTAAGACCTGATGCAGCCAAAAATAAATAAATAAATAAGTAATCTTAAAAAAAAAAAAGCGGAACATTTTCATTACGTTAAAGAATCGCGTGTGGAAATATGGTCAAGAAGGTTTTTTTGGCTCAACTTACGTGGAACCTAAACATCAAAGTGATTAACATAACGAAGCTGGTGCAAATGATTTTCAACGCTTGATTTGGATATTTTGAGTATGTCAGCAGCTATCTTCAGTGTGGTATAACGTTGATTGTTCTCAATTAATGTCTCAATTTGATTGCTATCAACTTCAACTGGTCTACCCAACCATGGAGCATCCTCCAGCAAGAAATCTCCAACACAAAACTTTGCAAACCACTTTTGACATGTTCAATCAGTCACAGCACCTTCTCCATACACTGCACCAATCTTTTTTTGCATTTCGGTTGTGTTTTTACCTTTCTTGAAATAATAAAGCATAATATGCTGAAAACGTTGCTCTTTTTCTTCCATCTTCAATATTAAAATGACTACACAGAAATTCACAAATTTTGATAAGTCTTTTTTTAAATGCACGCTGATATGACAGCTCTCACAAACAATCTAACAATTGTTTTGAACAAAGTTAAGGACAACTAAGTGCTACCAGAGCCATCTTATGGAAAAAACTGAATGAAACTTTTGGCCGACCCAATAGATTATTGGTTACCAGGGACCAGGAGGAAGGTGGAGTGACTGCTAATGGGTGTGGAGTTTCTTTTTGGGTAATGACAACGTTCTGTAATTAGATAGTGGTTATGGTTATACACCTTGTGAATATTTTAAAAACTACAAAATATATTCACTTTAAAAAGGTAAATTTTATGGTAGGTAAATTATATCTCACAGAAAAACCAAAACAAAATTAGAACAACAAACCCACCACATCACTAAAAAGAAAAAAAAAGAAGTCATTTCTTCTTCACAATCTGAATGCATCTTAGCCCAGTGCTCTCTGCAAGGTAGAGTTTTGCAGGGTTGCGGTAGTCAGCCAGTTTCCTTTCCTGTAAGTAAAGGTCCCACAATGTTTTACATATCCTCTTAATGGCCTGATTTACATTCTGGGGCAAGTTTGGGTTTTTGAAGCAATTCTGTCATGGGTTTTACAAAACTCATAAATTACCTTTCCCAAGAAAATCTTGTGCATTATTTTTCTCTTCTACTGTGACTTTGCATATATATATAAAGGATGTATACTTTTAAAATACGTTTATCCTGCTTGCCACAAAAGAAGCCAGAGTTTGGTTTTTCTGACTGCAGAGTGTGTGGGACATTTTCTCAAATATCCAGCACCTGTCTAAAAGAATGGTAAAATGAAACGGTGTCTACTTTTAGAATTGGAGTGTCACGTATAGCACGTGTGGATGATAAACAATTCTACAGTGTTTTATTTACGTTACATGCCAATTTGTGGATCAGTGAAGGGCCTGTGGAGAGGCTAAACCTGGCTTCTGTGAATGAAACAGAAGAGACTCTGGGCCCGTGTTCCCACGAGAGTAATTTGTCCAGGTACCCCTGCCAAACAAATGCAGCTGGTGCAGTTGTCATGTGACTTTTCTGTTAAATTAGTTTTTTGCCTTAAAGTTTTTGCCTTTTTGCCTAAATTAGTTTGTTTTTTGAAGTTTCGAGAATAAGTAGGGAGAAAGTCATCTCTTTCCCTAACCAAGGGCACCATGAAGGCAGAACATTTCAAATCATGTTCTGGCTGTGATAGAGGAGACACCTGCCCACAGATGCCTGTCATTGTTCATCTTCATCATGTTGTACAGCCTAGACGTAATATGCAGTTTACCTTAAAAATGTTCTGCTTGTTTTGAAGTTATGTTTTTTCAATCAGATCTTCTTTTATCGTCATTAGTAACTGAATCTTAAGGACTGATGTTTACTGTCGTGTAGCGGAAGAGCATGCGCTAGGAGTCAGGACTCTAGGACCCTCATTCTGTGCCAGGTGTTGACTGTGGGACCAGGATCACTGCACAAGGAATGGGGTTGGACCAGATAGCCTTTCAGGTCCCTACCAACTCTTAAAAATTCTATTCAGACGTTACACACCAATTCAGTCCTTCACTTTTATCTTGTGATCTTTTCAAGCCCCCTTAGAATGTAGCAACCTGAAACCTGTTGCCACTGCAGTTATGAGCAGCTCATGACAGTGAATATGCTTTTACCTGCCATGTTTTTTTTTTAACATCTTTATTGGGGTATAATTGCTTTACAATGGTGTGTTAGTTTCTGCTTTATAACAAAGTGAATCAGTTATACATATGTTCCCATATCTCTTCCCTCTTGCGTCTCCCTCCCTCCCACCCTCCCTATCGCACCCCTCCAGGCGGCCACAAAGCACCGAGCTGATATCCCTGTGCTATGTGGCTGCTTCCCACTAGCTATCTACCTTACGTTTGGTAGTGTATATATGTCCATGCATCTCTCTCGCTTTGTCACAGCTCACCCTTCCCCCTCCCCATATCCTCAAGTCCGTTCTCCAGTAGGTCTGTGTCTTTATTCCTGTCTTACTCCTAGGTTCTTCATGACATTTTTTTTTCTTAAATTCCATATATATATGTTAGCATACGGTATTTGTCTTTCTCTTTCTGACTTACTTCACTCTGTATGACAGATTCTAGGTCTATCCACCTCATTACAAATAGCTCAATTTCGTTTCTTTTTATGGCTGAGTAATATTCCATTGTATATATGTGCCACATCTTCTTTATCCATTCATCTGATGATGGGCTCTTAGGTTGTTTCCATCTCCGGGCTATTGTAAATAGAGCTGCAATGAACATTTTGGTACATGACTCTTTTTGAATTATGGTTTTCCCAGGGTATATGCCCAGTAGTGGGATTGCTGGGTCATATGGTAGTTCTATTTGTAGTTTTTTAAGGAACCTCCATACTGTTCTCCATAGCGGCTGAACCAATTCACATTCCCACCAGCAGTGCAAGAGTGTTCCCTTTTCTCCACACCCTCTCCAGCATTTATTGTTTCTAGATTTTTTGATGATGGCCATTCTGACTGGTGCGAGATGATATCTCATTGTAGTTTTGATTTGCATTTCCCTAATGATTAATGATGTTGAGCATTCTTTCATGTGTTTGTTGGCAGTCTGTCTATCTTCTTTGGAGAAATGTCTGTTTAGGTCTTCTGCCCATTTTTGGATTGGGTTGTTTGTTTTTTTGTTATTGAGCTGCATGAGCTGCTTGTAAATTTTGGAAATTAATCCTTTGTCAGTTGCTTCATTTGCAAATATTTTCTCCCATTCTGAGGGTTGTCTTTTGGTGTTGTTTATGGTTTCCTTTGCTGTGCAAAAGCTTTGAAGTTTCATGAGGTCCCATTTGTTTATTTTTGTTTTTATTTCCATTACTCTAGGAGGTGGGTCAGAAAGGATCTTGCTGTGATTTATGTCATAGAGTGTTCTGCCTATGTTTTCCTCTAAGAGTTTGATAGTTTCTGGCCTTACATTTAGGTCTTTAATCCATTTTGAGCTTATTTTTGTGTATGGTGTTAGGGAGTGATCTAATTTCATACTTTTACATGTACCTTTCCAGTTTTCCCAGCACCACTCATTGAAGAGGCTGTCCTTTCTCCACTGTACATTCCTGCTTCCTTTATCAAAGATAAGGTGACCATATGTGCGTGGGTTTATCTCTGGGCTTTCTATCCTGTTCCTTTCATCTATCTTTCTGTTTTTGTGCCAGTACCATACCGTCTTGATTACTGTAGCCTTGTAGTATAGTCTGAAGTCAGGGAGCCTGATTCCTCCAGCTCCGTTTTTCGTTCTCAAGATTGCTTTGGCTATTCGGGGTCTTTTGTGTTTCCATACAAATTGTGAAATTTTTTGTTCTCATTCTGTGAAAAATGCCAGTGATAGTTTGATAGGGATTGCATTGAATCTGTAGATTGCTTTGGGTAGTAGAGACATTTTCACAATGTTGATTCTTCCAATCCAAGAACATGGTATATCTCTCCATCTATTTGTATCATCTTTAATTTCTTTCATCAGTGTCTTATAATTTTCTGCATACAGGTCTTTCGTCTCCTTAGGTAGGTTTATTCCTAGATATTTTATTCTTTTTGTTGCAATGGTAAATGGGAGTGTTTTCTTGATTTCACTTTCAGATTTTTCATCATTAGTGTATAGGAATGCAAGAGATTTCTGTGCATTAATTTTGTATCCTGCAACTTTACCAAATTCATTGATTAGCTCTAGTAGTTTTCTGGTAGCATCTTTAGGATTCTCTATGTATAGTATCATGTCATCTGCAAACAGTGACACCTTTACTTCTTCTTTTCCGATTTGGATTCCTTTTATTTCCTTTTCTTCTCTGATTGCTGTGGCTAAAACTTCCAAAACTCTGTTGTATAAGAGTGGTGAGAGTGGGCAACCTTGTCTTGTTCCTGATCTTAGTGGAAATGCTTTCGGTTTTTACCATTGAGGATGATGTTGGCTGTGGGTTTGTCATATATGGCCTTTATTATGTTGAGGAAAGTTCCCTCTATGCCTACTTTCTGCAGGGTTTTTATCATAAATGGGTGTTGAATTTTGTCGAAAGCTTTCTCTGCATCTATTGAGATGATCATATGGTTTTTCTCCTTCAATTTGTTAATATGGTTTATCACATTGATAGATTTGCATATATTGAAGAATCCTTGCATTCCTGGAATAAACCCCACTTGATCATGGTGTATGATCCTTTTAATGTGCTGTTGGATTCTGTTTGCTAGTACTTTGTTGAGGATTTTTGCATCTATGTTCATCAGTGACATTGGCCTGTAGTTTTCTTTCTTTTTGACATCCTTGTCTCATTTTGGTATAAAGGTGATGGTGGCCTCGTAGAATGAATTTGGGAGTGTTCCTCCCTCTGCTATATTTTGGAAGAGTTTGAGAAGGATAGGTGTTAGCTCTTCTCTAAATATTTGATAGAATTCGCCTGTGAAGCCATCTGGTCCCGGGCTTTTGTTTGTTGGAAGATTTGGTTTTTTTTTCTTTCTTTTTTTTTTTTTTTAACGTCTTTATTGGGGTATTTGCCTGTGAAGCCATCTGGTCCTGGGCCTTTGTTTGTTGGAAGATTTTTAGTCACAGTTTCAATTTCAGTGCTTGTGATTGGTCTGTTCAGATTTTCTATTTCTTCCTGATTCAGTGTTGGCAGGTTGTGCATTTCTAAGAATTTGTCCATTTTTTCCATGTTGTCCATTTTATTGGCATAGAGTTTCTTGTAGTAATCTCTCATGATCTTTTGTATTTCTGCAGTGTCAGTTGTTACTTCTCCTTTTTCATTTCTAATTCTGTTGATTTGAGTCTTCTCCCTTTTTTTCTTGATGAGTCTGGCTAATGGTTTATCTATTTTGTTTATCTTCTCAAAGAACCAGCTTTTAGTTTTATTGATCTTTGCTATTGTTTCCTTCATTTCTTTTTCATTTATTTCTGATCTGATTTTTATGATTTCTTTCCTTTTGCTAACTTTGGGGTTTTTTTGTTCTTCTTTCTCTAATTGCTTTAGGTGCAAGGTTAGGTTGTTTATTTGAGGTGTTTCCTGTTTCTTAAGGTGGGCTTGTATTGCCATAAACTTCCCTCTTAGAACTGCTTTTGCTGCATCCCATAGGTTTTGGGTTGTTGTGTCTCCATTGTCATTTGTTTCTAGGTATTTTTTTTATTTCCTCTTTGATTTCTTCAGTGATCACTTCGTTATTAAGTAGTGTATTGTTTAGCCTCCGTGTTTTTGTATTTTTTACAGATCTTTTCCTGTAATTGATATCTAGTCTTATGGCGTTGTGGTCGGAAAAGATACTTGATACAATTTCAATTTTCTTAAATTTGCCAAGGCTTGATTTTTGACCCAGGGTATGATCTATCCTGGAGAATGTTCCATGAGCACTTGAGAAAAATGTGTATTCTGTTGTTTTTGGATGGAGTGTCCTATAAATATCAATTAAGTCCATCTTGCTTAATGTATCACTTAAAGCTTGTGTTTCCTTATTTATTTTCATTTTGGATGATCTGTCCATTGGTGAAAGTGGGGTGTTAAAGTCCCCTACTGTGAATGTGTTACTGTCGATTTCCCCTTTTATGGCTGTTAGTATTTGCCTTACGTATTGAGGTGCTCCTATGTTGGGTGCATAAATGTTTACAATTGTTATATCTTCTTCTTGGATCGATCCCTTGATCATTATGTAGTGTCCTTCTTTGTCTCTTGTAATAGTCTTTATTTTAAAGTCTATTTTGTCTGATTTGAGAATTGCTACTCCAGCTTTCTTTTGGTTTCCATTTACATGGAATATCTTTTTCCATCCCCTTACTTTCAGTCTGTATGTGTCTCTAGGTCTGAAGTGGGTCTCTTGTAGACAGCATATATATGGGTCTTGTTTTTGTATCCATTCAACCAATCTGTGTCTTTTGGTGGGAGCATTTAGTCCATTTAACATTTGAGGTAATTATCGATATGTATGTTCCTTTTCCTATTTTCTTAATTGTTTTGGGTTTGTTATTGTAGGTCTTTTCCTTCTCTTGTGTTTCTTGCCTAGAGAAGTTCCTTTAGCAGTTGTTGTAAAGCTGGTTTTGTGGTGCTGAACTCTCAGCTTTTGCTTGTCTGTAAAGGTTTTAATTTCTCCATCAAATCTGAATGAGATCCTTGCTGGGTAGAGTAATCTTGGTTGCAGGTTTTTCTCCTTCATCACTTTCAGTATGTCCTGCCACTCCCTTCTGGCTTGCAGAGTTTCTGCTGAGAGATCAGCTGTTAACCTTATGGGGATTCCCTTGTGTGTTATTTGTTGTTTTTCCCTTGCTGCTTTTAATATGCTTTCTTTGTATTTAATATTTGACAGTTTGAGTAATATGTGTCTTGGCGTATTTCTCCTTGGATTTATCCTGTATGGGACTCTCTGTGCTTCCTGGACTTGATTAACTATTTCCTTTCCCATATTAGGGAAGTTTTCAACTATAATCTCTTCAAATATATTATCAGTCCCTTTCTTTTTCTCTTCTGCTTCTGGAACCCCTATAATTCGAATGTTGGTGTGTTTAATGTTGTCCCAGAGGTCTCTGAGACTGTCCTCAGTTCTTTTCATTCTTTTTTCTTTATTCTGCTCTGCAGTAGTAATTTCCACTATTTTATCTTCCAGGTCACTTATCCGTTCTTCTGCCTCAGTTATTCTGCTATTGATCCCATCTAGAGTATTTTTCATTTCATTTATTGTGTTGTTCATCACTGTTTGTTTCATCTTTAGTTCTTCTAGATCCTTGTTAAATGTTTCTTGCATTTTGTCTATTCTATTTCCAAGATTTTGGATCATCTTTACTATCATTATTCTGAATTCTTTTTCAGGTAGACTGCCTGTTTCCTCTTCATTTGTTAGGTCTGGTGGGTTTTTATCTTGCTCCTTCATCTGCTGTGTGTTTTTCTGTCTTCTCATCTTGCTTATCTTACTGTGTTTGGGGTCTCCTTTTTGCAGGCTGCACGTTCGTAGTTCCCGTTGTTTTTGATGTCTGTCCCCAGTGGGTGAGGTTGTTTCAGTGGGTTGTGTAGGCTTCCTGGTGGAGGGGACTGTTGTCTGTGTTCTGGTGGATGAGGCTGGATCTTGTCTTTCTCATGGGCAGGTCCACGTCTGGTGGTGTGTTTTGGGGTGTCTGTGGCCTTATTATGATTTTAGGCAGCCTCTCTGCTAATGGGTGGGGTTGTGTTCCTGTTTTGCTAGTTGTTTGGCATAGGGTGTCCAGCACTGTAGCTTGCTGGTTGTTGAGTGAAGCTGGGTGCTGGTGTTGAGATGGAGATCTCTGGGAGATTTTCGCCTTTTGATATTATGTGGAGCTGGGAGGTCTCTTGTCCTGAAGTTGGCTCTTCCACCTCAGAGGCACAGCACTGACTCCTGGCTGCAGCACCAAGAGCCTTTCATCCACACGGCTCAGAATAAAAGGGAGAAAAAGTAGAGAGAAAGAATTAGTAGAAGTAGGAAGAAAGAAAGAAAGAAAGAAAGATGGGAAGGAAGAAAGGAAGGAAGAAGGAAAGAAGGAAAGAAAGAAAGGAGGGAGGGAGGGAGGGTGGGAGGAAGGAATGAAGGAAGGAAGGAGGGAAGGAAGGAAAAAAGAAAGAAAGAAAGAAGATAAAGTAAAATAAAATAAAGTTATTAAATTAAAAAATAATTATTAAAAAAACCCAGACGGATAGAACCTTAGGACAAATGGTGGAAGCAAAGCTATACAGACAAAATCTCACACAGAAGCATACACATACACACTCACATAAAGAGGAAGAGGGGAAAAAATCATAAATCTTGCTCTCAAAGTTCACCTCCTCAATTTGGGATGATTGGTTGTCTATTCAGGTATTCCACAGATGAAGGTACATCAGGTTGATTGTGGAGCTTTAATCCGCTGCTTCTGAGGCTGCTGGGAGAGATTTCCCTTTCTCTTCTTTGTTCTCACAGCCCCCAGGGGCTCAGCTTTGGATTTGGCCCCGCCTCTGCGTGTAGGTCGCTGGAGGGCGTCTGTTTTTTGCTCAGACAGGACGGGGTTAAAGGAGCCGCTGTTTCGGGGGCTCTGGCTCACTCAGGCCGGGGTAGGGAGGGGCGCGGGTTGCGGGGCGAGCCTGCGGCAGCGGAGGCCGGCATGACGTTGCACCAGCCTGAGGGCCGCCGTGCATTCGCCTGGGGAAGTTGTCCCTGGATCCCGGGACCCTGGCAGTGGCGGGCTGCACAGGCTCCCCAGAAGAGGGGTGTGGATGGTGACCTGTGCTCACACACAGGCTTCTTGGTGGCGGCAACAGGAGCCTTAGCGTCTCCCGCCCGTCTCTGGGGTCCGCGCTTTTAGCCGCGGCTCGCGCCCGTCTCTGGCGTTCCTTCAAGCAGCACTCTTAATCCCCTCTCCTCGCACACCAGGAAACAAAGAGGGAAGAAAAAGTCTCTTGCGTCTTCGGCAGCTCTAGACCTTTTCCCGGACTCCCTCCCGGCTAGCCGTGCCGCACTAACCCCCTGCAGGTTGTGTTCACGCAGCCAACCCCAGTCCTCTCCTTGCGCTCCGACGACCAAAGCCCGAGCCTCAGCTCCCAGCCCCGCCCGCCGCGGCGGGTGAGCAGACAAGCCTCTCGTGCTGGTGAGTGCCGGTCGGCACCGATCCTCTGTGCGGGAATCTCTCTGCTTTGCCCTCCGCACCCCTGTTGCTGTGCTCTCCTCCGCGGTTCCGAAGTGTCCCCCGTCTGCCACCCGCAGTCTCCGCCCGCGAAGGGGCTTCCTAGTGTGTGGAAAGCCTTCCGCCTCCACAGCTCCCTCCCACTGGTGCACGTCCCGTCCCTATTCTTTTGTCTCTGTTTTTTCTTTTTTTCTTTTGCCCTACCCAGGTATGTGGGGAGTTTCTTGCCTTTTGGGAGGTCTGAGGTCTTCTGCCAGCATTCAGTAGGTGTTGTATAGGAGTTGTTCCACATGTAGATGTATTTCTGGTGTATCTGTGGGGAGGAAGGTGATCTCCGTGTCTTACTCTTCCGCCATCTTCACAACACCCCACCTGCCATGTTTTGAAGTGAACCTGTGTTCTCACATGGACCATGGGGGCTGGGAGTGCCTTCCAAGCAAAACAGCTATGGGTAGGTCCCTGTGCACAAACCACCGTACTTTGGGTCCTGTGGCCCTGCAGCCAAGCTACATGTGACTGATCAGGAATCAGCACCAGAGCTAAGGGAAGCCATCTACAGGCTGGGTGTGGAGAAGGGCAGTGTCTTGTGATGTGCCTAATGGGGTACCCTATACAGGATACTCTCCAGGAGGGGGTCTGCATGCAAAACTCAGAGAGAGGGACTTCAAGAGTAAAGTGGAGCAGGGTCATGAGAGGAACACAGCGGGAAGGCAGGTGGCAGAGCTGTGAGGGTGCAGAAATTGACACAGTCCCACTAGGGACCTACTAAACAATAAGCAGCCAAAGTAGAATCAGAGACAAAGGAAGCTGAGAAAGTAAATTGCTTTA
Source organism: Monodon monoceros (assembly GCF_005190385.1). Taxonomy (NCBI): domain Eukaryota; kingdom Metazoa; phylum Chordata; class Mammalia; order Artiodactyla; family Monodontidae; genus Monodon; species Monodon monoceros. The sequence continues at coordinate 39,149,986 of NW_021703774.1, read as the reverse complement.
ATTCCTTTTGGAGAACTAGAGCTGCTTTGTACCTTGGCTTCACTCTCAGCTACCCAAGGGATTTCCTTGGGGCTTCCTGGTTCCTCTTAGAGTAAACAGCCGTCGTCAGCAGTAACCTGTTCTTCACAGCCTGAAGGAACCACACAGACACTTCTGGGAATTGCCATTCCTGTAAAGTAAGAATTTTCTAAACTATTTTACCAGAAATAATAAGGCACACCAGTTGGTTTTTTTAGATTGGATAATTACTTTTATGTGCCTGAAATACACTAGTATTCTCTGACCAATTCAGGGTAGCTAGTAAGCATTGTAAGACTTAGTTCATCTGTTATTTGGGTTATTCATTCATTTAACAGACATGGAAACATTACATGACTACTATATGAAAGACACTGTAATCTGCCCCACCTCCATTTTATCTTCAGCATATATTTTTTCTAGTTAATTATTATGAGATTGTCATTCCATGCTCTTCATCTTTGTTATCTTCATCATTGAGGGCTTCATTTTTTGAGGGGTAGTGGGTACGTTCTGGGTCTCCAATAACAGTAATTCATTGAGCAGGCACTCTATAGTGCATTTTACAACAATCTCTCATTTGAAATGATTATTTCCTTTTCACATGAAGGAAGTTAGCCTTAGGAGCATTAAGTAACTGTCCTGGGTCACAGAGTAGTTATATTTAGTAGCAGAGCTGGGGCTGGAGACCAAGCTCTTACTCTACCACTGGCCTAGATATCTGGTCTTTCAGTTCACAAAGCAAATGAATAATGAACACCAAATTATTTCTTCCTCAAAATCCTCCTGGTGCTTTAGGGACAGGGCTAATGCAACCTCCTCCACAAAGCCTTTGCTGATCTCTGCCCTTAGCCCTGCACTCCCCATTCAGCCCTCCAAGAAAAGGAAATCTCACATTTTACATCTTCACATCCTTCTGAATCCTGTAGCACTTGTAGCACAAACCATCAATCCTTCTCTCTTGGTATCTCCCTGAAGCACCTAGTACAAAGTGTTGCATGTAGAGTTGATGCTTGATGTATGTTTGTAGAAGTAAAGAATGAATGATTTCCTTCTCTCTGTCAACCTAGGACATTTAAAAGTTCTGTGCTTGGGCTTCCCTGGTGGCACAGTGATTGGGAGTCTGCCTGCCGATACAGGGGATGCGGGTTCGTGCCCCAGTCCGGGAGGATCCCATGTGCCGCGGAGCGGCTGGGCCCGTGAGCCGTGGCCACTGGGCCTGCGTGTCCGGAGCCTGTGCTCCGCAGCGGGAGAGGCCACGGCAATGGGAGGCCCGCGTACTGCAAAAAAAGAAAAAAAAGAAAAAAGTTCTGTGCTCCTCTTGCTTTTGTGCTTTTAAATAAAAGAAAATGAAATAATTATGAGCAAATACTCTTCTGTCTTTGTATTTAGAGTCCATCTCTTATAGACATCATTTGGTTGGATCTAGTTTTTAATCCAGGCTGACAGTCTCTGCCTTTTAATTGGAGTGTTTAGTCCATTTACATTTACAGTAATTATTGATATGGTTGCATTTGGTTCTACCATTTTGCTGTTTTCTATTTGTCTTATATGTTGTTTCTCTGTTCCTTCTTTCCCAAAAGTTAGAAAACCTTACAGTATTGTCGTATAATTTTTGCTTTAGATAGCCTAAAATTTTAAAAATATGTAAATAGCTTTTTATATTTACCTACCTATTTAACATTTCCAGGGATCTTTATTCCTTCCTATACATCTGAGTGTTACCATCTAGTGTCATTTCAGAATTTTCTTTAGCATGCATTGTAGTGCAAGTCTATTGGTGATGAATTCTCTCAGCTTTTGTGTTTGAAAATAGCCTTATCCCCTTCATTTTTGAAGGTTAGTTTTGCTGGAATTTTAAAATTCTCAGTTGACAGAATTTTTTTCTTTCAGTACTTTAAAGATGTTCCGTTGTCTTTTGACCTTCATTACTTATGATCAAAAGTTAACCTATCATTAGATATAATTTCCTGTATGTAATATGCCTTTTTTTTTCCTGGCTGCTTTCAAGATTTTTCTCTTACCTTTGCATTGGCTGTTTGACTATGATTTATGTAGGATTGGTTTTCTTATTTATCCTGCTTGGCATGTATTGAGCTTCTTGGATCTATAAATTGATGTTTTTTCTCCAGTTTTGGGAAGTTTGGGCCATTAGTTTTTCAAATATTTTTTGTCATCCATTTTCTCCCTTCAGTTACATGTTGTTAGACTGCTAGATATTGTCCCACAGCTGTCTAGGCTCTGTTAGTCTTTTTCTTCAATCTTTTTTTTTTTTTCTTTTTTAGGTTGGATAATTTCTGTTCATTTAACTTCAACTACACTGGCTTTTTTTTCTTGTCAACTTTTGCTGTTAAAGACTATGCTGTGAGTTTTTCATTTTATTTATTTTTCTTTTCAGCTCTAGAATTCCCATTGGTTCTTTTCTACAGTTTCAGATTCTCTATTTCCCCTCTGTTCATTCCTTATCCTTACGTTTTCTTTTAAATCCTTGATGTGCTGTAAAATTCCTGTCTGCTAATCGCAACATTTGGGGTCATCTTGGCATTGGTTTCTATATACTGCTTTTTTCCTTGAGTATGGGTCACATTTTCTTGTTTCTGTGCATGTCTGGTGATTTTTTAATTGAACACTAGATGCTATTAATGACACGCTATAGAGGTTCTGGATTCTCTTATGATCCTCTGAAGAAGTTTTGTCTTAGCAGGTAATTAAAATGACAAGACTCAAGTTCTAATCTATGTTCCTTGCATTAGCAGCAGCTGAAATCTCCACTCAGATGTTTTGGTTTCCACTTGCTGCTTTTTTGCTGGCCCTCCTGGTGTCTCCAGTCAAGAAGTTGAGCATATTTCATTTGCAGATTTGGGAGTTGACTACCCTGTGTGGCTCCCTCCCTTTCAGGTTTCCCCCTAACTTTCTCTGACTGCTCTGCCATCCTTGAACTCTGTCCACTGTCACCCCCTCATGTGACTTTTTCTCTGTGTATGCATCATTGGTGTCTCTCCCTCTTCTTCTTTTTTTTTGGGGGGGGTGGAATATAGTTAATTTACAATGTTGTGTTAGTTTCGAGTGTACAGCAGAGTGATTCAGTTTTATATATATATGTTTTTTTATTTACTCTTTTTCAGATTCTTTTCCATTATTACAAAATATTGAGTATAGTTCCCTGTGCTACACAGTAGGTCCTTGTTGTTTACCTATTTTATATATAGTAGTGTGTATATGTTAATCCCAAACTTCTAGTTTATCTCACCCCACACCCCCTCCAGTATCCCCTTTGGTAACCTAAGTTTGTTTTATGTGTCTGTGGCTCTATTTCTGTTTTGCAAATAAGTTCATTTGTATCTTTTTTTTAGATTCCACATATAAGTGATATCCCATGATATTTGTCTTTCTCTGATTTACTTCACTTAATATGATAATCTCTAGATTCATTCATGTTACTGCAGATGGCATTATTTCTTCTTTATGGCTGAGTAGTATTCCATTGTGTGTGTGTGTGTGTGTGTGTGTGTATATATATATATATATACACACCACATCTTCTTTATCCATTCATCTGTTGATTGGAGACTTAGGTTGCTTCCATGTCTTGGCTATTGTAAATAGTGCCGCTTTGAACATTGGGATGCATATATCTTTTCGAATTAGAGTTTTCTCCAGATATATGCCCAGGAGTGGAATTGCAGGATGATATAGTAATTCTAATTTTAGTTCTTTAAGGAACCTCCATACCGTTCTCCATAGTGGCTGTACCTATTTACCTTGCTACCAATAGTGTAGGAGGGATCCCTTTTCTCTACACCCTCTCCAGCATTTATTATTTGTAGACTTTTTAATGATGGCCATTCTGACTGGTGTGAAGTGGTAACCTCACTGGAGTTTTGATTTGCATTTCCCTAATAATTAGCGATATTGAGCATCTTTTCATGTGCCTTTTGGCCATCTGTATGTCTTCTTTGGAGAAATGTCTCTTTAGGTCTTCTGCCCAGTTTTTATTGGGTTGTTTTTTGGATATTAAGCTGTATGGGCTGTTTGTATATTTTGGAAATTAATCCCTTGTCAGTCACATAGTTTGCAAATATTTTCTCCCAGACCATAGGTTGTCTTTTCATTTTGTTTATAGTTTCCTTTGTTGTGCAAAAGCTTTTCAGTTTAATTGGGTCCCATTTTTTTTTTTTAATTTCCATTACTCTAGGAGATGGATCAGAAAATATTGCTGTAATTTATGTCCAGGAGTGTTCTGCCTATGTTTTCCTCTAGGAGTTTTATAGTATCCAGTCTTACATTTGCGTCTTTAATCCATTTTGAGTTTATTTTTGTGTATGGTGTTAGAGAATGTTCTAATTTCATTCTTTTACATGTAGCTGTCCAGTTTTCACAGCACAACTTATTGAAGAGACTGTCTTTTCTCCATTGTGTATTCTTACCACCTTCGTCACAGATTAGGTGACCATGAGTGTGTGGGTTTATTTCTTGGCTTTCTATCCTGTTCCATTGATCTGTATTTCTGTTTTTGTGCCCCCCCCCCACCATACTGTTTTGATGACTTTAGCTTTGTAGTATAGTCTGAAGTCAGGGAGCATGATTCCTCCAGCTCCATTCTTCTTTCTCAAGATTGTTGTGGCTTTCAGGGTGTTTCGTGTTTCTGCACAAATTAAAAAATTTTTTGTTCTAGTTCTGTGAAAAATGCCATTGGGCTCTCCCTCTTCTTATAAGGATACTAGTCCTATTGGATTAGGGCCCATCCTTATGACCTTGTTTAACCCAATTATCTCCTTAACTGCCCTGTCTCCAAATATTGTCACATTGGGGGTTAGGGCTTCAACACAGGACTTTTGGGGAGGAGCTGGCATTGGGACACGTTCAGTCATTTACCATCTAATTGCAGAATGCCTGCTTTATTCCAGGTACAGCGTGAAGGGCTAGGGGTTCAGTATGGACAAGACTGGCCCTGTCTCTGCCCTCGTGGAGCTCACAGCCTAGGGGGATAAAAAGACATGTAGACAGTAACATTGCAGAGTGATGACAGTGGACATAGGGTGCCCTGGGAGCACTGAGGAAGGGGTGCCCAAATCAAGTTATGGGGTCAGGGAAGGCTTCCTTGAGGAAATGCGTTTCTAAACTGAACCCTGAAGGATGAGTTAGGAGTCAGCAGTAGCAGTGCCTCAGGCCAGGCTTGGGGTGTGAGGGGCTCCAGGGCTTAGGAGGGCACACTGGGAACAGTTGTTTAGTATAGCTGGTCCTGGGGGAGTGGAGTGGTCAGGGGATGGGGCCAGAGAGGTAGGCTGGGGCCGGCTCCCTTGCTGGGTTGTAACTGTCTGTCCCTCTAGAGGGGCGCCTCCTTCAGCTCAGGGTCCCCCTCCTGGCAGAGCAGGTGTGTGGTGAATGTCTATAGGGGCCACGTGTTGTGATTCAGATGTGAGGGCTGAGGTGGGGAGGTTGAATGTGTGGGCGACCTCACCTCCTTGGTAAAGCAGGTCGTGGGCCTGGAGGTTGCCCACCTCCTCTGGCTCACGTGTGTGTCATTGTCCTTCAGCCCTGGACAGCGAGTCCGCCTGCAGCAGCATCCGCTTTAGCAAGGCCTGCCTGAAGAACGTCTTCTCCGTGCTGCTCATCTTCATCTACCTGCTGCTCATGGCCGTGGCCGTCTTCCTGGTCTACCAGACCATCACGGACTTTCGTGAGAAACTCAAGCACCCTGTCATGTCGGTGTCTTACAAGGAGGTGGATCGCTACGACGCCCCAGGTAGAGCCTGAGCCAGGCAGACATCAGGCCCAGGTCTGGGGCATCGACTTGCAAATACTCCCTGAGCTGCCATTGCACTCCTGGCGTCTTGCTGGGCACCTCGGGCAGGGCAGAGGAGTCCGAGCACAGTCTAGGTGTGGGTTATGCACCCCAAGAGCTGCTGTTGGTACCCAGCAGAGTGTCACGTGCAAAGGAGGGAGGTGGACCGAGCCTGGAGTGGTCGCTGCAGGACTGGGGTGGGCAAGGAATGCTTATGCTCAGTGGCAGGATATGAGCTGGGCTTTGGTAAATGGAAGAGAGTTTCTCTGGGAGGGGGGTCTACAGGAGCGAAGGTGAGTGTAGGGAGGCAGAGGGCTTCTCTGGAGAGGATGAGTCTAGCCTGGCTGGAGCCAGAGGCCAGTGATGCGGAGAAGTGGGAGTTACAGGTGGCAGGGAGGCGAGGCCATCCAGAGGTGGGCGGGGCCCTGCGTGGAGAGGGGCTCCCGGGCCACATCATCCGTGCCTCTCCGGTCCCTGCGAGGGGCTGTCTCTGCCGTAGAGCGGGCTGTCTGCTCCGGGGCGGTGGGGCTGGCACTGGGCTCTGGCAGAGTGGAGTGGACCGGGAGGTGTGAGCTCTGTGAGCTCAGGCTCTGCCCACAGGATGCCCCCGAGTGACCCTCGGATGGCCTGTTCACAGGGCAGAGCCGGAGTCTCAGGTCCCCTCTGCCTGGGGCTTCTTGACAGGTGTGCTGGTCCCAGTGCGCTTGCCTGTCTTTGCCTGTTTCGTGATTGTTCCCCTTCTCTGTCTGCTTTTGTCTCTTTATCTGTGGGTTTTACTCTCTCTGTCTGGTCTCTTGGTCTGACTCTGCCTGTGTCTGGGGCCACGTGCTGCTCTCACTGTTTCTACTGTTGAGGTTAGAACAGCTGCTGTCCTTAGAGCTTTGAACGAGGTGACTTGGCTGCGGGAGGGGGAGGGATTTGGGGCCGCGACTTGCACACTTGGAGCTCCCCGTCTGGGCAGGAGATGCGAGACGGAATGAGACCTGGGGAGTCCCACAGCTGAGGGCTGCCCAGTGAGTCTGCAGGTGGGCGGCGGTGCGGGGGGCCTGGCAGTGCCTGGCTTGGTCTCTTAGGCCTCCTTGGAGGGTGTGGAGCAGGGTTCTGAAGCGGGGCGGGTTTTGGTGCAGGCACTGGGGAGGCTGCATCCCCGGCCGGGAGGGGCTTACCGAGGGGGCAGTTGTCTCCTCCATTAGAGCAGGGCTTTCTGAGGGCAGGGTGTGTAGCTCCCCATCCTCTGTGACACTTTTCTTCTCCCTCGTCTGCAGTCACCCAGGGAGTCCTGAACTTAGGTGGTTGGCGGGTGTGAAAAAATATATGTGACATGATTTTAGGGGTGTGGTGAGGGACTGTGACCGTTCACTTTTCCCTGCTTGTCCCCCAGGCATTGCCCTGTACCCCGGTCAGGCCCAGCTGCTCAGCTGTAAGCACCATTACGAGGTCATTCCACCTCTGAAGAGCCCCGGCCAGCCAGGAGACATGAACTGCACCACCCAGACGATCAACTACACGGACCCCTTCTCCAATCAGACCCTGGTAACTCTCGTCTCCCCGAGCTGGGTCTGGGCAGCATGCTCCGTTGGCCTTGCACCCTGAGGACCCCAGTCTTCTTTCTGCCAGGTGGCCTCCCCCCTCCCCACATGTGTGCGGGCCCTCAGCCCCTGGCAAACACTCGTAAGTGGAGTCTGGCCGCGGCTGGCTCACCTGCTTTCAGGGAGGGCAGTGGGGCCTTCGGCCTCCTCTGAGTGACCCTCCGGGATTCCCGACAAAGTGATAAGATCCTGTCCTTGATGGAAGGGTGGCGGGCTGCAGAGTGGGGCCAGTGTGACACAGCCAAGTGGGTCCCATAGCTAACTGCCCAACAGAATTGCCAGGATCCCTTCCGAAAGCAAAGATTCTGGGTTCCACGTGGGACCACCTGAATCACTGTTCCTGGGGGCGGGACCTAGGCATCCATATTTTGGAATAACTATGCCGGTGTAAGAAGGAGCACTGGTCTGGGAACAAGGACCCCCGCCCTGCCGTCACCCACGGCTTCGCTCAGCCGGGGAGTGGACGGCGGTGGGGAACAGCGTCTGCACAGGGTTCTGGAGGCAGGGAAGGAATTTTGTATATATTTACATCTTCTCCTTTTCATCCCATATCCTTGTTTCCAAAGGATTGAACAGGGCTGAGTAAGTTTTCCAGCTCAAAGAGAGGAAGGAAAGGTTTTCTAGGCAGAGGAACTCTGCACCAAGGCATAAAGGGAGGAGACAGCATGTTTGTTTGTGCCTCTGAGCAAAATTCCACAGGTGGGTGTTTTCTGGAGGGCCAGGTGCCCCCAGAAGGGCGGTGGGCGGTGAAGTTGTGGACAGAAGTACCGGCCAAATGAGGAAAGCATGTGTATCTGCTGTGGAGAAGGACCTGCTCCTTTGGGTGATAAGGAGCTACAGGTGGGCCTTGAGACGAAAGAATCCCACTAAGACTTTTTTGTTAATATTTGTTCTAGACCTCCTCCTAAAATCCTGCTGAAATGATTCCCACTCCTGCAAAAAATAGAATAAAATATCGATAACAGCCCTGCAAACCAAGGACGGGTATCATCTGAGGACCAGAAATTTTGAGGAACTGGTGTAAAATATAAATAGCACACTTGGTCAGATTGATGGAGCAGAATCAGAGAAAACCCATGCCCTAAAACAGATGCCGGAGAGGACTGCTGTAGAGGTGAAAGCTTTCCTTCCAACTGCTGGCTCTGTGTCAGCACATTAAAGAGCAGGGCTGCTGTAGGGCAGGCAGGTCAGGATAATAATTACAGGACCGCCTGCCAGGCTTTTAGCCCTCCCGGGGCTCGCAGAGCTACTGGGGACAGTGTTTGCTCCGGGGAAAAGGCTCTGGGCCCATTCTCTACCTAAGCTAAGGGGAGGTTCCCTGCTTGGGCATTGGGCCAGCAGAGAGAAACAGAGCAGAACTTGAGATTGGATGTCCACAATGGAAGGAGAGAGCCATCAGAAAGGAATCTTTTCCCAGAAGAGAAGTACGCAGAGCGCCTGGCCTGCTGGCCTTCTCTGCTTGCTGCCTCTGAGGGTCCTCACCGTCAGCCCCAGGCAAGGGCGAGCCTGGGAGAGGGCCTGTTAGGAAGAAACCCACAGCCCAGACCTGTACTAGTCAGCCTAACCCTTCACTCAGAAAGAAGAATGGAGAATTAAGGGCCACTAGACTTTTACACGAAACCAACCACATAAAAGGATGGAGAGGAAAAAACAGAAAGGACTCCAGGGAAACGGAAGCTAATTTAAATGAAAAGGAAAAGAACTTTTAAAAATTTTAATGGAGAGCTAGATAATACAGTACAAACGCTGTCTGTCTGGATTCCCCGCTCTCTCCGTTCCCTGTGTACCGACTGGATGCCCGTGCATGCTTAGATGGCACTGCAGGTACAGGCTTTCCGGCCGTCTTTCCTCTCGGCTCCCCATTGAGTAGTATGCTAACTAGGAGTCCTGTGTCCCAAACCTGTTCATGCCAGTTGTATCTGTTATAATAGTTACATAGTTTAAGTATTATAGAAAACCATAAAGTAAGGGCACAAAATGGGAGTCATTTCCATGCAAACTTAAGTTGACTGAAGTTACCTGTCTCCAGCCCTCGGTGATGGGCAGTCTTCACCACTGGGGCTCCTTGCCATTCACAGCCGCAAACTAGAGAGAGCTAACCTGCTCCCTGGGTACCAGGTCCCCTCCCTACACAGTGCAGAGCCACGAAGGAGGAGCAGAGGGGCTCAGTGGAGTTCCTGAGGGAAAGGGAAGAGCGGGAAGCATAGCCGCCCCCGAAGCCTGATGGAGCCCCTTGGGCGGGACCTGTGAGGTGTCCTGCCTCGGCCCCCGGGAGGAAGGCAGAGGTGGGTGGCAGGGCCTGCACCTTGGCAGAGACTCCTGCGTCCTGGATTGCCCTGGCCTTGTCCACTGGGAGAGCCTGCCTTGGCTGTGATCCTCTGGGCCCGTCCTCTGGAGTGGACACTAGAAAACAGGCCCTCCCTGGGCCCCGCGGCTTTGGGCTGTATAGGTTGGGAGGCTGAACAGTCCTTATCCTTCTGCTGCCCGCAGCCCCTTTGTTTGCAGTGAGATGTTTGCAGAAACGTGGCTGTTTACATCCTGTTGAGTCCACGTGAAAGCATCCCAGCCAAGGGGCTCATCTGGTCCTGCTTCATCAATCTTCAGATTCTCATTTATTTTCTAGTCTCTACCTCTTGTACCCTCAAACCTCGTTAGTTTTTACCGAATGCCTTGCTCTGGCGCAGTTAGGGTCACCGCCTTTCCAGCCTGTAGGACCCATGTCTGTTTCCTCACCACCTGCCATATTCCCGGTGTCCAAATGTGAAGTTGATGCCTTATCTTCAGGCGGTTGTTCCCTCAGCACTCCAGTTCTGGAAAACAGCTTATGTTGGTCAGAGTACAGGCCAAGCTCCTGTACAAAAGCAAACACTCCAGACAAACACAGCGGCTGAGATAAGAGAGGGCTGTTTCCTTCTTGGGGGACGTCTGTGTGTGCTGCCTCGCAGGATGGCCAGTGAGGGCTTCTGTCTGTCACTCTGCCATCCCCGGGCGCCGTCTCGGTCCTCGGGGTCAGTGCTGACCCACCAGCACGTGCGTGTGCACTGCCCGATCTCGGGAAGGTGAGCAGTGGAGGGCGGGCAGTTCCCCGCTAAGGGCCTGGCGTGGGATTGTGTGAGTCACTTTTGTGCTCATTCCAGGAACTTCGTCCCATGGCCACATCTGAGGCCAGAAATGCACCTCCAGTGGGTGACTATATCCTGCTAAAATCTGCAGCTGGTTCTGCAGGAGGAAGTGGATAATGGAAACGGGACAGTTAGGGTTCTCTGCTGCCCCTTAACCGGTCACGGAAAGGTTGAAGATAAACAGATGGGCAGAGACCTCTTGGGAAAATGCAGCCATAACCGGAAGAAGTGGAGTGGCAGTTTTACTGTCAGTTAAAATGGAATTCCAGATGCAAGGGGTTAAAAGAGGGCTGTTGGACTTCCCTGGTGGCGCAGTGTTTGAGAGTCCGCCTTCCGATGCAGGGGACACGGGTTCGTGCCCCGGTCCGGGAAGATCCCACGTGCCGCGGAGTGGCTGGGCCTGTCAGCCGTGGCCGCTGAGCTTGTGCGTCCGGAGCCTGTGCTCCGCAACGGGAGGGGCCACGGCAGTGAGAGGCCCGCGTACCGCTAAAAAAAAAAACCAAAACAAAAAAAAAAGAGGGCTGTTTATGTGGACAAGAAGTTCAAACTCCACTTCTCCCCACTAAGACTTAACAGCCATAAATTTTTATGTGCAAAACAGCATACCCTTTGTATTCCTCAGGCAAAACCTGTTAGAAATAAAAAATACTATCACCTCAGAGTGTTACTAACACCTCTCTCAAATTCACAGTTCAAACAGACAGAAAGTAGTAAGGATAAGAAGTGAGAATTGAATTGGCACAATTAATAAACTTAGAGTAAGTGCATGTTGTAACACTGTACCTGTCAGAGTACTCTTTTCAAATCTCGGTAGAGTATTTATAAAAGTAGATGTAAAGATGTTTCTCCCCAGTTAATCTGTAAATCCAGTATCATTACAGTTAAAAGTCCCAGTTGAATTTTTTCATGGAACTTAACAAGCTGGTTTTAAAGTACATTTAGAAGAGTATGTGGGGACTTCCCTGGTGGCGCAGTGGTCAAGAATCTGCCTGCCAACGCAGGGGCACGGGCTCGAGCCCTGGTCCAGGAAGATCCCACATGATGCAGAGCAACTAAGCCCGTGAGCCACAGCTACTGAGCCTGCGCTCTAGAGCCGCGAGCCACAACTACTGAAGCCTGCACGCCTGGAGCCCATGCTCTGCAACAAGAGAAGCCACTGCAGTGAGAAGCCTGTGCACCACAATGAAGGGTAGCCCCTGCTCGCTGCAACTAGAGAAAGCCCGTGCGCAGCACAAAGACCCAATGCAGCCAAAAATAAAAATAAATTTATTTTAAAAAATAGAGCATGTATACGGAATAACCCTGCCAGGTTTGGGGATGGGGTGGGGAGTGATGTGGAGGGTACCTGCCCAGTCAGATACCAGAATGAGTAAACATTCAGGGGTCAAACCTGCGTCTGCCCACTGTTTGGGTAGTGAGAGTGAGATCCCTATTTCATACCATAGACGAAACTGAAAGGCAGGCATATTGTGTATCTAAATGTAAAGTTTTTTAAAAAGTGCTATCAAGAAATACAGGAGAATATTGATATAATTTTGGTTTCCCTTAGCAAGCAAAATCTAGAAGCTGTGAAGATTGACAAATTTCACTACATCACCTTTAGAGCTTCATATAATAAATGGCATTGGAACAGAGTTAATGGGAAAGTGACGAACTGGAAAAAAACAGTTGTACCTGTACCAGATGGAAGTTAGTACCCTTTCTAAATAAAGAGCTTCCCTAGCACTGCCAGGCAGTGAGGCTCGTGGCGGGAGGACAGGTTGCCGTCAGGCCTGTCCAGACGCTGTTCCTGGGTGTGGGGTAGGGTGAGGAGCCCTGTGTGCCCAAGGTGAGGTCAGGAGCACCCACGCGGCTCTCCCGGCTGAGACTCTGGCCTTTGTCTCCGCAGAAATCCGCCCTGATTGTGCAGGGGCCCCGGGAGGTGAAGAAGCGGGAGCTGGTCTTCCTCCAGTTCCGCCTGAACCAAAGCAGCGAGGACTTCAGCGCTATCGATTACCTCCTCTTCTCTTCTTTCCAGGAGTTCCTGAAAAGGTGGCCTTTAGAGCTCAGGGCGGGCTTGCTCGACACTCATTCTCTCATTCCGGCCGTGCCCATCCCTAGGCTGGGGCAGAGGGTGCAGGGAAGCAGGGCTGTGGATGAGCCACTGGCCTGGAGGAGGGCCTCTCCACAAGGTCAGGCGAGCCCGGTGTAGAGGGTTCCAAAACGCAGCGCTGGTTGAGTCCTGGAGGGAGGTTGGTGGGGCCCACGGCTCCTGGCTGGGGCTGCTGAGGACGGGGTTTTGTGAGCCCCCTGGAGGGCAGCTCCTCCCCTGGGCCTGGCTTCCCATGGTGTCCTGGAACTGGATCCAGCCCTGCTTGAGGGCTCAGTGCCTGTTTGCCACGCGTTTCTAACAGGAGGATGAAATTTCCTGTTCGTGGGTGGTGCCACCTCGGGGGCCCAGAGTGCTCGTGTCGTGGGCCATGGGAGTGCTTTCGGCATGGGCCTGAGTGAGGGTGACTCAGTCCCTCCAGGTCCTGCGTGGCCCTGGGGCTCCATTTCAAGGAAGCCGGGCGGCAGCTAGGGCAGAGAAGAGGCCGCTCCGCCAGCTGACGAGGCCGTGAGCTGCCACCGCCGTTCACGCCCCAGCGCCCCAATCCTGCCCATCTTGGAGCTTGGGGCCTCCTCTTCGGCACCTTCTGCCACCTAGAGTTCCCTCTCGCTTCCCTGCTTGGAGCTGGCCGTGTCCCCTGCCTGCCCAGCCCCTTTCTGCTCCTCTTGTGTGGGTCCTCAGTACCGCCATGCGGTTGCCACCTGCCTGTGCGCATTATGATCCTGCCACGTCTGCACCATCCTGAGTGGGTGTTGTGGTGTCCTGCCTGGCTGAGAGCTCCCTGGGGAAGCCTCTTCCCTTCTCTGGGCCTTCAGGGAGGCTGAGGGCCAATGAGGGCACCCCAGGGCTGCTGAAACCCAGATTTCTCCGAGGCGCTGGGGGCGTGTCTGCAGAGCTCGGCCGGCTGCTCCGGGAGCAGATGCTGGGGGTGGGTGGGTGGGAGTGGGCAGGGCTTCTCCTGCCGGGAGCCTCAGCGACCGTGCTCGTGCCTTGAGGCAGCTGACAGCTCCCCCTCCGTCTGGAAGCCAAAAAGCAGGCCTTTGAGGAAGGGGGGAGTGGGCAGTGGGAGCATCCTGGTGGTACCAGCAGAGAAACCGGCTTGACGTAGGGGCTGGAGTTTGAGCCTGGCCACGTTCGAATCCCGCCTGATTAACGTGGACCTTTCTTCTCTGCCCTCCAAGCCCAGACAGGGTAGGCTTCATGCAGGCCTGCGAGAGCGCCTATTCCAGCTGGAAGTTCTCGGGTGGCTTCCGCACCTGGGTCAAGATGTCCCTGGTGAAGACCGAGGAGGAGGACGGGCGGGAGGCGGTGGAGTTCCGGCAGGAGGTAGGTGGCGCTGGGCTCGCTTCGCATGGCCACTGACTCCACCCTTGAGTGCGGGGTGGAGGGAAGCTTCGCAGAGGTGACCGGTGCACAGGGTCTTTGGGGTGAGGAGGCCTTCGCCAGGATGAGAGTGGAGCCGGTGCCCGGGAGTCTGCGTGTTCTTCTGCAGGCAGGGCACACCCCAGGCCCTTTCCCTTTGTCGCTGCAGCCCTCACAGTGCACACGGCGGAGCGTTTTACAGAGTGGCGGCTCATGCGGCTCAATCTGATGCCTGTTTTTAGTTCTGCTCTACTCCCCGGCCGCGCTCTGAGAGGCTGGCGGCTGCATAAAAAAGTTGACTGTTGGCAGGGCAGAGACTGGATATGGTAGCCTCTGGAGTGTGGGGTGCATGGTGATCCATTGGGACACAGGAGGAAAATACTAGCTTTCTTTTTGTATTAATTTTTTAAAATTAATTATTTTTGGCTGCATCGGGTCTTCGTTGCTGGGTGCAGGTTTTCTCTAGTTGTTGCGAGCGGGGGCTACTCTTCGTTGCGGTGCGCGGGCTTCTCATTGCGGTGGCTTCTCTTGTTGCGGAGCACGGGCTCTAGGCGCGCGGGCTTCAGTAGTTGAGGCACGCAGGCTTCAGTAGTTGTGGCTAGAGGGCTCTAGAGCACAGGCTCAGTAGTTGTGGCGCACGGGCTTAGTTGCTTTGCGGCATGTGGGATCATCCTGGACCAGGGCTCGAACCTGTGTCCCCTGAGTTGGCAGGCAGATTCTTAACCACTGTGCCACCAGGGAAGCCCCTCTTTTTGTATTAACTTTTAAAACCTCATCCTTTCTCTATTTTTGAATGTTTTAAAATGCATGTAACATTAGAACGATAATAGTAATGTTATGTCCCTTCTAAGAAAGTTATAAATATGTTGGCACGTGCTCAGAATTCTTACTAATGGGAAGCGTGATCAAAAAGCTTTCAGCCCCCTGACCTGGGGCCAGGAGATAGGCCGTGATCCTGGGGGCAGCTGGAGAGGATGTTGGAAGAAGGCGTAGCACCGGGGGTGGAGGGATGGAGGGACGGGACATTTTGGTTGCCTCAGCAGGGCTGGTAGGCAGTCACCACCCAAAGCAAGGCCGCGCCCCTGCCTGTGGGGCTTCCACCTCTGCAGGGGTGCTGCCATCCTGCCAGCATCCCTGCCCAGGGCCTGGCCATCCCGCGTGTCGGTGGCTGGGTGCCTGCAGAGGCAGCGAGGAGACAGCTCTGTTTTCACATCCCCTCCTCCTCCTTGGAGGTTTTCCATTTGGGCTGGACTCTGAGGGGCAGCTTTAGGAAGGGGCTGGCTTGGAGAAGGACCCTCTCCAACCGACAGGGTGGATGGAAGCCGGGCTCTCGTCCGGGTCTGCCCCTCCCCACGCCGCGCTCCTAGGACGATTCCAGGTTGGAGGCCTTTGGGAACAGCTTGAAGCCATTTTTCTTCAGAGGGACAGGGCTTTTTTCCTGCCTTAGGCAACGACCCCCTGGCAGTAGGTCCTTATTCGTATTTTGTAAGATAACTGTCATCTCCCGGACTTTTACGCCACACTTTTCTCCAAGAACTCCAAGTTCTTTCTCATCCGGCCCCCAAATCAGCGGAGAAAGGGAGACTCAGTGTGTTCACCTTACAGTTAGGTCTCCCCAGGCTACCCCGGCTCTCCTGGTAGCTCTAGCTGTGATCTGAAACCGGCGGGCCAGACCCCCGTGAGCCTGTGCACTGTAGAATGTTTGTGTGCCTCTCAGGGTCATCTGCATTGGAAGTCTTTGGTGGGGGATGTGAACTCTTTTGAACAAGAATTTAAAAAAAAATTTATAATGTTTTTCTATCATGTTTTAAAGTTTAAAATGCTTTTCCTGTGTGTTGTTTCATGAGAGCCTCTCTACAACTCAGTAGACAAAAAATGTCCCCCAAATGGCATTTTGTCCCCCCATTTTATGAGAGCAAAGCAGAGGCTCAGACCAGAGGATGGCCCAGCCAGACTCTGGAACCCGTCTGCTCTCCATTTCACCTCACAGCCCCTGTAGAAGCTGTAAGCAGGCCTCACCAAGCACGCCTGCTCACCGTGTGTTTCCAGGGAGTGCTCAAGCTGGGCAGAACTGCGAGGCTGTACTTGGTCCCTGCAGACTGGAAGGGTTGAAATACTCAGCTCTTCAGGTCAAGTATTTTGACGTTTGGAATTTTTATGGCTTTTAGTTGTGAGTCTTACACAGTACTTTGAAAATGGTTTAATCGGGTATAGATACCTAGCGACAGATTTCAGTGACAATCCAAAACACCTATTGTGCACCCCAGATCCTGTCCGTTTCCTCAAAGAATGATGGAAACCAACGTAAAGCCTTGGCTCTGGGACCAGTCTCGGGATATCGTGTAGAGGAGGTTTTTGGCTCTCTCCCTCCAAAAGATGGTGCGAGGAGAGCCGAGGTCTCAGCTTCGCTAACTGCCCCCTCCTTCCCTGTGGCCCTGGCCAGGAAGGGACGCAGAAGCGGAGTAACCCTGTTTTCTCTCCTCTCTACCTAGACCAGCGTGGTTAACTACATTGACCAGAGGCCAGCGGCCGAAAAAAGTGCTCAGTTGTTTTTTGTGGTCTTTGAATGGAAAGATCCTTTCATCCAGAAAGTCCAAGATGTGAGTATTATCTCCGATCTTGAGAGGGAACTTCCCACCCCAAGGCATTTTGGTGCATCCTTGCGGGCCGTCCTCATCTTCTGTCGTAGCGCAGATTTCTGTGTCTTTTGTATTTATGACATTCATGTTCTATATCATTTGCGTTTAATTGATCTCATCTTTAACCCTGGACTGTCGTCGCTGTGAATGTGAGGGCTTCGTCTTTGTTCGCCGTTTATCTGGTGTCCAGCGTGGTGCTTAGTCCAGCGTAGCCACTGAGTAGTGAGAGTGAATGAACTAAGTAGAAAGCATTAAGCTAAGAATCTAGATTACTGCTGTCGGAAGCCATTCTTCTTTATTGGTTCTCTGTAGGATGAGAGTCATTTTTTATTTGTCGTAAATCAGAGCAGAAAGGTACTAATCAGAAATTAAGAGAGCATCAGTTAATGCCAGATCCCAGACTCACCGTCTCAGAATGGGAGGGGTGATGGGACGGCTTTGCCAAAAGAACATTCGTGAGACGCCATTTACCAGAGCCCGTCCCAGATCTGATACTGTTTGTTGTTTAGATCATCACAAGTTGTCCTGATGTGCTCGTGGGTTGGGGGAAGACATTTCAAACCTGAGGCTCAAACAGGCAGGGTCTTTGTGATGTGGATGTGCCCCATGATCCCGTCACCGCTGTTAGTCGTGGCCTGGCTGGGCCGTGTACACGTAGGCACGTGCAGACTCCCTGAATCAAGACTCCACGTGGAAGAATGAGCGCCTTCAGCTCCACACGTAAAATGTGTGATCCAACGTTTTTTAACCTACTGAGTTCAGTATGAAGTCCTATTATGGGCCAAGTAAAGCCCTGAGCTCGAGGCCAACTGACTTGCATCGTCCCTCAGCTTCACAACTGTCCTAAATGGTGGTGGTGGCGGCGGTGGTGTAACTTTCCTAAGCGAGCCTGAGGGCACCCTGCTGAACTGGGCCTTAAAGAAGTGCTGTGTGTTCATCAAGCGGGGAACTCAGACAAGCCATGACCTCGGCCTGAAGGAGTGGCACAGTCAGTGAGAAAACAATCTGGGCTGTAAAGGAAGTAATTCCAGACAGTAAGGACCTGCCAGAGGGGTTTGTGGGATAAATCTCTCTGCTCAAGTCGAGAGGGTTTTGGCTCAGTGGTCAGAGGAAGCTGTGAGGGGCCTGGAAGGATTAGTAACTCGAGGTGGGAGGAAAGCGTCCTGGGCAGGGCAAATTGGAGGGGCCCATCTGCAGGCAGGAGTCCATGAGGTGAGTGGAGGACAGGCAGTCGCTGGACTGGATGGGAGGGGAGGTGAGAGTCACTGTGAGATGGGAAGCAAACAGGAACTGACTGTACAGATGGGGTGTATAGTTGGGAGGAGATTTGTCTCAAAGCAAGGTCAGTCACATTGTGGGTTAAGCCAGAAATTGAAAGCTCAGAACTGAGTACCTTATTTGTGCAGAGCTTTTTGAAAAATTTTTTTTTTCTTTCAGGATCAATTTATTATAGGGAGGGATTAGTATTTTTCTCCTCAAACTGAGCTATGGACAAAGTATGGAGTTATGGCAGTTTTAGAAACCAGTTGTTTTTCTTGTTGCCTCAATAATTGGAGGGGCTCTTTGACAATAACACTGAAAATCAAAAATGGAAGCCAACAGAGAAACTTTTGTTTGTTTCTGTTTTGCAGATAATCACCGCCAATCCTTGGAACACGATCGCTCTTCTCTGTGGGGCCTTCTTGGCATTATTTAAAGCTGCAGAATTTGCCAAACTGAGTGTGAAGTGGATGATCAAAATTAGGAAGAGGTACCTTAAAAAAAGAGGTCAGGTAACGAACCACATAAGCTGAAGTCGCTTGCGTTGTTCGTAGGACTGCCCGAGTTCATGGAAGTTCTCATCACTTCTGCTTTGGTAAACCTAGCTGCCAGCAATCCTGTCCTCACTTGAAGAAACGAGCCTTGCTGGGGGCCTGCCTGTCACACTGCAGCTTCTAACTGGTCCTCAGAGAGACTGTCTAGAGCCCAATGGAACAGATCCAATGGATGACCTTAACCATTATTTAAATATTTAAATTATTAATGAACATTTTTTGACATATGACATGAATAGGGTGTGTGGAAGATGGAATTAGATACAATCCAGTTTCCTGAAGGTTTTTGGAAGCTGCCTTCTTTCTCGGTTTGGTGTATAGTTAAGGTCTAATGGAATGATTAGGGCTCTGACCTTAGGTTTTTTTCTTGAGATTCTTTTAAATGGACAGGAGAGTGTGATTTTCTTCTCCCCCACCAGTGACTTCTTTAGGTGTGGAGGTCGTGCTGTGGAACCGGTGTACCGTGTGTGAGAAATGCAAAACCCCTCACGTCTCTGGTGCCATCTGCCAGCCCCTGACACGCTTTCTTGTTTAATATTAAATGAGACTTTTTTTTAAAGCTACTAGAAAAACTAGTAATTAGATCTCTTGGGGACTGACTAGCCACCTACCTGTCCGGCTAGAATGTTGGTTGATGCAGGTATGAGTTCGGACTGATTAACATACAAAAACACTGGGACACGTGTACATAGTAGATGCCTACTCAGTGTATTTTGATGATTTCATTAATAGGTGAATAAAAGTTAGGTTAATACAAAAGGAATCAGTGTGCCAGTATGCATATCTGCTAAATCAATAGGCACCAGTACGCTTTCATTCCGTGACCTCCAAATAAAAGGGAGTGTGAGCCTGGACTTCCACGATGGACGGGTCTGGACTCCCGAGGTACATCATGACCACGTCCAGGGAAGGGCAAGGTGGGCAGGCGATAGATGGCAGGTGGTCAGGAAGTGACAATAAAGCCCCATGAATAAGCTGTGTTAGCTCTTCCTGTCCTACAAACCCCCCACCCATCTGAGAAAGGGGCCCTCAGTATGACCCTCAGAGCTTTCAGCTCAGCCTGTGACAGAGATGAGTAACCTCTGGGTATTTTTCACACGGTAGCCATTGGCTGATTTAAGGTTATGAAGATTATTTCCAGAGTTTTTAATTATTTACATGCCCTTTGCCTCCAAAGAGGACTTGGTAGCATTTCTTCAATTTTGTAACCCGGTTTTAGATAATTCAAAGAGAACAACTCAAGTGTATGAGTGGGGCAATTTTAATCTCATATCTAGTTAGCAGCAAGAAACTGTGGTTTTTGGTTGAATTATTAAAAGTGAACTTGTGTAAGGAAATATTCCCTGCTATTTTTCTATGGCACAGAAGCAGGTACAAGCTTTAGCCTAGGTCCTGTCTATAAAATCTTACTGTAAGGCAAATGCAAAGCCAGGCATTAAAGCTTACGTTAACAGCACTGAAAAACAGGTATGTGTATTTTTAAATTCTCTCTAAAGATGACACACCACTTTAATATTAAATAGCTAACAAAATTTGCTCCAATGAACATATTAAAACTGTACTTCCTGTACTGTAGAAAGTTGAGAGACCTCTTGAACGTGCTTTCGAGTAAGTAGCTAATTAATTAGGAAGTGGGCATTTCTAGCTCTCTCTTCCACAACAGCTATTAGCTGCAGCCTGCCAGTATCTACTCTGGCTGCTCTTCAGTGAAAGAAATGTATGCCTAGACCATCCACAAAATAGACATTTAGACCCAACCGTCTCTTCTGGGGAGGCTGGGGCCTGCCTTTTGCTGTGTTCTGTAGCAGGGTCACCCTTTCCTTCTCCGTGTGCTGCCCCCAGTTGTCAGTAATCCCGGCCGGCCTTAGGTGAGTGTACAGCATCTGGCAAGAGCACTGGGCCTGGACGGCTGAGGTGGCGGCCATTTGAGAGCATCGTAAGATAGGAGCCACGTCCCGAAAGGAAGAGGAGTTTCTCCTGGTCTCACGGCGAGCAGAACGAGGTGCTTTCACAGTGACCTAGGAATAGTGTGCTAGAGTTGTTTTTCATGGATGTGAAAGAGTAGAAGCAGATACCAGTAGTTGAAAACTCTGTAACAATCTCCCTGCCCCCATAAAAAACAGTGCTATTATTACTTATTATAGATTTTGAGATTTATCCTCCTAGGTCTATTTCATTTTATTATTTTACTTTGGCCGCAGCGCACGGCATGTGGATCTTAGTTCCCTGACCAGGGATCGAACCCGGGCCCTTGGCAGTGAAAGCATGGAGTCCTAACCACTGGACCACCAGGGAAAGCCCATGGGTCTATTTCAATTAAAACTATGTACATATGTACACACATTTAAGGTAAGTTAAACCCATCCTCCAAACATAAAGGGACATGAAGGAAGATGGAAGGATATCCTAGAACTTAGAATTTTATGTGAAAATTCTATACAACAGATATACTTTGGTAAATGGCTAGAACGCTCGACTCTGGCACACAGTCTTCCTATTCTTTAACTGGTGTACAACCTGCAATTTGCCTTAAAATTTTCTCTATATACACGTATGTATGTACGTACGTACGTATGTATATATGTATGAATGAAGGGGGGCAGGCTTCTTCCGAGCGCCTAACCTTAGTGCTGGAAAAAAGCAAAGTCGACGTAAGGCAAAATACAAACATAGATTTATTAAATGCTGCTCAATCCCCCAATAAAGATCTTTCATTACAAAACAGTTTTCCACACAACTGCAAGTTAAGAGATTGGAATGGTACTCTGATAACAAAATGTGAGAAAATACTTGACCAAGTAGAAACATATACGACTTCTCTATAGTCAGCTTTTTCAGAACCCTACAGAGGAAGCCTACTGCATTTCCTTTACACAAAGCCAGGCAGTGACAGTGAGCGCTCTGCATCACCACACCGTGGGACTCAAAGCCTCCATCCCTGCATCAGGAGGTACTGGAGAAGGGCAGGTTGTGAGGACTGGAAAGGCCCTGCCTTCAGCCTTTGGGAGGAAGAGGAGGAATGAACTGAGAGGCAGGCTGTGTTCATGGCGCTGCCCCCACTAATCTGTGCTCAGCGCTCTGGGGAGCTGCAGATGAAGGGGGATGTCCGTAAGGATCGATCTGAAGAATTTGGTTTACGTTCCCAGCTTTTATTTATAATTTGTGCTTTAGAAAGCCTGGAAATTTAAGGTTTTGCTCAAATTCCAGAGTACAGTAATACCTCTGTGAAGGAAGGCTTAGGGCAAGTAATTCCCTCCGTCATATTTCTGGGAGAGATGAAGGGAAGGATAAGAATTAAACCTTAGTTTTACTTTAGGAAAGTCTTTGTCCTGGGATGTAACTAAGGTCTGCAGCAATGTGAAAGCACGTTATCAAAGGGAAAAATACACAGAGCATACTCTACTGTATCTATGTGCAACACAACCCAGACAGAATTCAAGTCATGATTCTTACCACTCCCGTAATGATTTCACTCATATCACAGATGATAAAGCTCATTCATTTCTGTGAAACTTCAGAAGAGGGACACAAATCAATGATTAGACAAAGGTTACAATATACTATGGCCATGATATAGCACAAAGCTATGTTCAGTCCATATATTTTTTTTCATTTACAGTTGCCAGAAAAAAAATTGGCCTTTTAATTATACTGATGAGGTTTCATAATTTTTACATATTTCAGAAAAGTGTACAAAACCACCTATCCAACAGAGGTGGAAGGCTTTTTTTTATTCATCAGTTGTATTGCTGAGAATACTGTGCATGTTGTAAGCACTGTTCTGCTTTTCTAGAGCTTTCTTCAGCTTTAGCTCCTCCAATTTTTTCCATAATTCTTCACGTTCCAATTCCTTCTTTTTCTCCCTGTAAATCAAGACTTTTGCAGTTAGAAACTTTTATTTCAGAGCTTGAAGAAACATGCTGTTTGGCAGTTGGCTGGAGAACAGACTGTCCACTCACATTTCACTTAAATCCCTCTGCTAAAGCATTTGAGACTTTATATTACCTAGAGCACCGCGTTACTCATCTTCATCTCCTGAGTGTAATACCATGTCCGTGTGGCTCCTGTACCGACTGAAAGCTATCGTTCGCCTTCCCTCCCTGCATTTTATCACCACCACCACCACCACGACTGTGGCATCTGTGCTTTATGGTTGGCAAAGTACTTAGTCACCCCTTGCAGTAAACTCCTTGCAGTGGGGTCTTGCCGACAGACTGAAGGGCTGGCCACGAGTCAGTCAGCCTGGAGCCGTTTCCAGGTGGAAGCCATATCCTTTTGGCTCCACGTCGCTAGCTGCCAACCAGTCTGTGTCTTACTATGTCTTGTCTCCTGCATGTCAGAAGGAGACTTTAAAGTTTGAATAACCTCTCTAAAAAAGCAAAACTCAAAATATGCTGCTTCAACTACTTAATTTCAGTTCTAAAGAGAACATTTCTGAATAACTTGGACTAAACTATTCTGAAGGGCTATATGAACGTGTGAAAAAACCATGGGCTTACCGTTCTGCAGCTACATATGTTTTAAGGGGACAAAAGTGCTGATTTACACAGCCAGTAAGATATAGTGATCGCTCTTGGTTATGTGAAATATGCATTTTTCAAATATAAGTTTCATATGATCCTAGTCATTTTTCCTTCTTCACATTGCTTCCTGGGACTCAAACTATGTACCTAATTTCTATTCCTGCCTGAAAGGTGCTATTTAAAAGAAATAATGCATTGAGTTAGTTATTGATGGACTAGGATGGCCTTGAAGAAGAGAGATCCTTTCTCTACTTGCCACCAGAAAACCAGGACTAGGAACTTACAGTCAAAATAGATCAGCTTTTCCAAACAGAATAGTTAATACACTTATTAGAAATAAATGGGCTCAGGTACAGCAGTTATTGAAACTGAAATAAATATATGAGAAGGAAGTGACTTTTAGATTATTTTGTAGTAATTTATGAAATTTTCAAAAAGAGGTAACCACTAAGCCAAGTTCCTAAATGCTAATGTGTGCGACCATTTATTCACTAAAATATATATTGCAAGGAACAAAATATCAGTAATAGTACTCAGCCACAGAAATATCCTTATGTGAGTTTCCCCTTCCCAAAAGGGAACTATACTGACTTTAAAACACCACTTTGTTAAAATGTGAAGCTTAAAAACTATCAAGTTATTGTGCAGGGAACAGACAAAGAATAAGCTCACTATGGAAGCCCATGTGGACAAAAGCAGTTCTCCTAAATGTGAAAATAATTATGTAAAATAGTATTTAAAATCCAGCATAAATTGTATTTCACGATGCAGATGTTATCATACTGATAAAGTCTAAGGCTCAGAATGAGATAAACAGAATTTATGATCCACATTAAAATCATAATCTAACCATCAGGAGTTTACCTGGAAATGACTTTAAAGTACTTATTAGAGACATTCAAATTGAAATGCTAAATGTAACTGGCTTTTTTCTTTTTTGAATTTTATTTATTTTATACAGCAGGTTCTTATTAATTATCTGTTTTATACATGTTAGTGTATATATGTCAATCCCAATCTCTCAATTCATCCTACTGCAGCAATTGGTTTCTTAAACATGATTTTAACTTAGAATACCTTATTGGACTGAATCACATTCAACTCATCTAAAATGTACAGAGCAGTCTATAAATAAAAATGTCAAATACCTTTGTCTTTCAGCTTTGTATGAACTAGTAAGATCATCGAAAAGCTTGCCGTTCATCTCCATGAGGGTTTTCAGCACATTGTACACCAGTGCTACAATGGTCCTAAAATGAAAACAAGCCAGTGCTGGGTTACTGATGCTACTAACAGATGGGAAATGTAACACTATCCTCTCTGAAATGGGTTAGATGCTAGCTGACTCAGTCAATCCATTTTAGAGCTGACAAACTGAAGTTCAAGAAGTTTAGTAATTTGCTCAAGGTCACACAGCCAGTGGTAGTAGAGATGGTCGGTCTGATTCCAAAACTCCTTCCATGATACAGTCCTTCCCACTGTATCATGCTTAGATTAAACCCTAAAAATGTTATGGTCAGCTTCCTGTCTGCTCTAGAGTCTACTGTCACAAACCCCGAGTAACAGCATTAAAAGAAATTTGAAAAAGATCCAATTACCGTAACTTGTAAGAAGAAAAGTAAAACACAGGATAAGGGTGTTAGAGTTTAGAATGTATGCAATCTAAACATCACTGATGTGACCTTGAGCACTGAAGCTTCCCCCTGGGCTAGGCCAGCTATGGGGTGAGACTGGATACTGGCAGCACACAGTCGCCTGTGCATGCTCTGCAGATGCTGGGTTGGTCTCCCCAGCAGGGTTTAACCACACACTGGTACAGAATGTCACACCAGACAGTCCCTGGATTTGCAATTCTAAGTTGAAATTAAGAACATACAGGAGTTCAGGGTTTCTGAGCAAGAGCCTCCCATTCTCCTTGCTTGGCCCTGCAATAAACCTTTCTCTGCTCAAAAAAAAAAAAAAAACAAAAAAACCAAACAACAAAAAAACCCAGAACATACAGACACACATACAACTTCATAAAACTCAGTGCAGAATAGAATAAAACTATGTGACGTTAACCTTGGGATCAATTCCAAATCTGTACAGGTTTCATAAGTATGAGTTATGAGATCAAATGACAAAGAGGTCAAAAAAACAAAAACACAAAAATAACACAATCAACATAAAAGACACTTACGGATTCCAGTGTTCTTTGGAGATTTTGTACAAACTGCCAAACATAATTGGCAGAATTTTATCAATATTCTCCTCAATCAAACTAAGAATATATTCATTGTTCCAGAAGTACAGCGCCCTTTCTGCAACCTAAGAAAAGACATTTAGAAATGTCAAAACTAAAAGAGAAAAGAAGTAATAGTATAAAATAAAAACGGCTTCACTGAAAACATCATACCTGAAAATGAGAACTGGATACACACTTGGATATCTGCTTAAAAAGGGGCTCTTCAATTTTTTTGAATTGTGTTGGTTCAATGACATCTAAGATTTCTTCAATTTCTCCTAAAAACATCACCTAGGTTAAAAAAATTTTCTTTTAAGAAACATGACAAATTACATGATGTTAATATAGAAAACACAAATGAGAAGGTTAACCTACAAATTAAACAGTGGATGAAAAAACTCTTGAGAGTATACGCAATTTACTATGATGTACAGATATTCTACCAAGTCTCTCTAATCCCCACAGAACATCTCCCGCTTGGTAGCAGTGATGATACACCCAGCCCAAAGAAGCATGGTTTATAGCCCTGAGATTGAGAAGTTCTAATAAAATGCACTGTTTTTGTTGAATGAAATGCACCTCTTTCTGACTGCATGTTTTTGGCCAAAATTTCAACAATCCTCTGATCACCTGCAAAAAAGGGAAAAGTTTATTTAGCATGAATTAAGCAAAGAAGCTGGTTAATCTCAGGAAATTTTAAATAATTGTGATAATATCAATATTCATTCTGAAGGAGAACAACAGTATTCAATAACTATGTATATCCCCTTACACTGCTCAGCTTTAGACTTCTACCAATTCAACAGATACTTATTGAGTGCCTTTGTACCAGATACTGTTCTAGGTGCCAGGAACACACTGATGAATAAAACAGAAGGAGGTCCCTGATTTTCATGAAGCAGGAAGACCAACATAAGTTAGCAATTAAACTTATAAATAAAATAATTTTAATAGTAGTAAGTGCTACTTTCTACTAAGAAAATAAAGTATGAGATAATGACTTGGTGGGGTGAGGAAGGGAGGTTATTTTAAGGAGAAATTAAGGAACAGATAATTCCTGTTATTTAAACCATTATGAAGCACCCAAAAAAGCCAGAAAGCTTCCCAATTTATTTCATGGCTGGCACAGTCTTGATAACCCAAATACAACAAAACAAGCGACTGTGAATTTAAGTAAACATAGTTGCAAAAATCTGTATTAAACCGAATGTAACAGTATATTAACAGAATGCTGCTACCTACCCAATAACTTATTCCAGAAATTCCAGGATGGTTCAACTCATTATAGTTATAGGTTAAAAGGGGGAAAAAAAAACTGTATGATCATCTCAAAAGATTTTGAACAGTTATTTGATTTTTTGATTATATATTCTGATAACAATTTAGTAAGATAGAACTAAGAATTTATCAGAAACCATCAGCAATCAACTTATATAATGGTCTCTTGGAAATTGGCAGTAAAACCATTTGGGCCTGGTGCTTTTGTGGAAATAAATCTCTGACAGCCTTTTAAGTAAATTTAGTTATTGGTCTTGTCTAGTAATGAACACTCATCCAAATTAAAACTGGGGAAGAACACTGTTTTAGAGCCAATCCAGTAAGATAAGAATCTGATGAATAATGTTGAAAAGGGATATCAGAATTATACTTATTTGTCTAAGTGTATGATAATTATATACCGCTTAAATATTAAAAGATGAAAAATTACTAGAATGAGTAGGAAAATTCAATATGTGGTCAGATAAAAGATAAGTACGTAAAAATCAATACCTTTTAAAACAAAGTATCAGTTACAATAATCAGAGAAAAATAATTAGAACAATAAGGTAGCATGGAAACTGACAGAGAAGATATATGACACAGAGGAATATCTAGACAGACTCAAGTATATATGAGGTTTTAATATATGACAAAGGTGGCATTTCAGTTCCTGGGAAACAGCTGAATTAGTCAATTAATTGGTGGTACTTGAACTGGTGGCTCACCAGTTAGAAAAAAAATGTAGCTCCTTTGGTAGGCAGACTCCTGAAATGATCTCCTATGATCCTTACTTCCTGAATTCACACTCTGGTGTAGTTGAGCCCTTCCCTGAAGTGTGGACTGGCCTACTGACTTGCCTCTAACCAACAGAATGTGGCAAAAGGGACAGAATGTCACTTCCATGAGAAATTTACAAAAGATTGTGACTTCCATCTCATGAGCAGACTCTCTAGGGCCTTCTTGTCTTGCAAGCTTTGATAAAGCAAGCTGCTATGTTGGAAAGGCCCAAGTACCAAGGAATTGAGGGTGGCTGCTGGCCAACAGCATCTGAGAACCAAATGCTAACAACAGTCACGTGAACTCAGAAGCAGATCCTTCCTCATCTGAGACTTTATATGCAACCCTATACCTGGCCAACACCTTGACTGCAGCCTTGTGAGAAACCCTGAGGCAGAGGACACAGCTAAGTCATGCCTGGATTCCTGATTCACAGAAACTATGCAATAATAAATGTTTGTTGTTTTAAGCCACGAAATTTTGTGATAATTTGTTATGCAGCAATAGAAAACGAAAACAATTCCTTACCCGTGTCACACAAAAATTTCAATTTCAAATGATGGAGTGGGTTGAATGGTGGCCCCCAAACAGATATGTTCATGTCCTAATCTCTGAAATCTATGAATGTGACTTATTTGGAAAATGGGTCTGTACAGATATAATTAAGGATCTCAAGATGAAAGCATCCTGGGTTATCTGGGTGGGCCCTAAATCCAATGACAAGTATCCTTGTAAGAGATAACACAGAGGAGAGACCGAAGAAGAGGCAGCAATGTGATATTGGAGCGATGCAGCCACAAGCCAAGAACACCTGGAGACACCAGAAACTGGAAGAGGCAAGGAACGGAATCTCCCCTAGAGCATCTGGAGGGAGTGCAGCCCTGCCGACACCTTGATTTTGGACTTCTGGCCTTCAGAACTGTGAGAGAATAAATTTCTGTTATTTTAAGCCACCAAGGTTGTGGTAATTCGTCATGGCAGCCCTAGGAAACTATTATAGATGGAATAAAGTTTTTACACGTAAAAACTAAATCCATAAAATAACTAGAATATGATACTAGAGAGTATTTTTATAATCTCAAAGGGTAGAAGGATTTTACTTAGCATGACATCAAGGCCAGAAGCCATAATGATGAATAGATTCCACTACATAAAAAATTTTTAGTTCTTTAAAAAGGCAAATATTAAAAACAGTATATTCAAAGTTAAAAGGAAAACTCCAAATGGGTAAAAAAATTTGCAAAATATAATAGGCAAAGGCTTAAAAGTAGGCAAAGGACACAGAAATATAAATGACTAATAACCATATAAAAGGATGGCTGTAATAATTTTTAAAAGCCAATTAAAATATTTCATACCTATTAGACTAGCAAAAATTTAAAACAATATTCAGCACTGGCTGATAAGGGAAAATAGGCACCTTCCCACACTGTACTCTTTGACCCAGCAATATGGTTTTAATTTCAGTAATTTGGTTTTATATTTTTTTGAATTTTTTATTTTATTTTTATACAGCAGGTTCTTATTAGTTATCCATTTTATACATATTAGTGTATACATGTCAATCCCAATCTCCCAAGTCATCCCACCCCCACCACCCCCACCACTTTCCCCCCTTAGTAATTTTTAAAAATTTTACATACAGTAAAATTTTTTCTTTTTTTGGTGTACAGTTCTCAGGGTTTTTTATACACACATAGATTTTTTTTTTTTTTTTGTAACCAACGTTACAGACAGGACACAGAATAATTCCAATACCCTAAAACATCCCCACACCCAGCAACATGCTTCTAACAATGAAAACTCCAATAACTCAAGTGTCCATGAATTGGGGATTGATTAAATATGTTATGATAATCCATATAATGGAATTTGATGTGACCAGTGAAAACATGAAGCAGATTAATACGGGAAGATATCCACATTATATTGACAAGTGAAAAAACCTAGTCAGCACTGTCCCACTGTTTATACATAAATATATGTACAGAAAAAAATTTATAGAAATATAGTCACCAATTTATATGGTTATCTTTAGGGGATCCGATTTTAAGGAACTTCCTCCACATTATGCTTTATGATTTTGTCTTGTGTGAACCAAATTAACACACTACTTTCATAAGTGGAAGTAACAATAAAGTCATTTCCATTTTGGAAAATAAAATAATTTCAATAGAAGATCTAGGGACATAAAGAATGTAATAAACTACCTAAAGCTCTGACTTATTTACAATTTGTAGGAAGCTTTGATATGAATGCCAGGCTCCTAGAAAATGAGTATTAGGGCTCAAACCCAAGTACTATGGCCTTAATTTTGGCGCTAGAATGGCCTATAGTAGAAATTACAAGATCTCTGTATCTACAGATCTTTATGAATTGAAAAATATTTTCCTTTGTCAACTTGAACATTTTACCTCCTCATGCTGCTCCTATTTCTATTAACCCAACTCATCTAAGCCAAATGTCCGGCCCTCATCTCTCTCCCTAACCTTTTACTCTATAAAAAGAAATCAGCTGTCTCCCCGATCCACTCCATATTAACTTAATTATATTTATATCTGTTTATTATTCACCAAGCATGAACCATGTTATGGGTTTTCTTTGTCTCAATTCTAATGAGAGTTATCATGGATTTGCATTAAGTTTTACTTCACTTTAGAGGTTTATGTGATTTCATGTAAATACTGGGCTTGTAATTCTCCTATTTGTCTTTAAAAACTGTTTTTAGCTGTTTCCAGAAAGAAGTGCAAGCCTAAAAAGTCTAAAACTCTAAACATCAGGGAGTGGAAAAATATCTTTCGTTCCTTTACACAGACAAAGCTCAAGTCAAAGGGAGAATACTAAGTACATAATTTTTTTCAAGTGCCCCTAGCCTCAGAAAACTCTAATATAAAGAAAATCATATAATTTAAATCCTTCAAACCCCTTGCTATTCTTCAAGAACTGTTAGTGTAAATATTTAGGATACCTAGAAAACACTCTCTCAAAATACTTACTTCACCAAGGTTAAAATGTTGTTTTCTATGTTTTTATCCTTTTCTGTTTTTCCCTGAACTTATCTTTTGTTTTTCTTAAATCTTCAATTTTCATGGTAACATTTTTATTCTCTCCTGAATCTTTGTATTATAGACAATTAGTAAGCAGCAGAATTCAAAGACTGAATTGCTATGTTGATTCATAAAGTAAACAATCTTTAATTCCTAGATTATATCTTAATCACCAAAGGCAAGGAAGTGTTTTCAATCCCTATCATGTGGTTTACCGTTAATAAGAGGGGAAATCCTATTTCTAAAGAAAACACAAAACTCAAGGGAATAGTTTTGGGACCCTTACAGTATGTTTTAATTTCAAAAGGTGAACGAAGATTAAAAAGACTATCACTGAAGGTACCATGTATATAAAATTTCACTGTAGTCATTTGATCCTGTCCTCACATATCTTAACTACTATATATTAACTTTAATCTACATTTAAGTTACTCAAGACATATATTATAACTCATGAGAGCTCCCCATCCCAATCTTGTTCTCTGAATACAGATTAACCTCACTTTCCTTCTTCTAAATGATTTTAGTTTAAAATATATTACTACTACTGTTTGGTACTCTATAAGGGAATAAAGAAAGCTAAAATAAAATGCTACAATGTAGACCAAAAACATAAAAATAAGTAAAACACTTACAGGTTCTGTTAGTGTTGTATCTTTCTCCAGGAACTGTACAACACAGTAGGCTAGCTAAAATACAAGGGACAGTTTATAAATATTACTGAATGAAATAACATTTAGTAATGCAGGATTTTTATATTTAGCTAACAAAACTACCTCATTTTGACTTTAGCTAACAAAACGACCTCATTTTGACAAACTTTATCGCAATATATAAAAATGAATATACTCATAATTGTGCAAGTAACTTCTACTTCAAAAAAGATGTCCTTGGGCTTCCCTGGTGGCGCAGTAGTTGAGAGTCCGCCTGCCGATGCAGGGGACGCGGGTTCGTGCCCCGGTCCGGGAAGATCCCACATGCCGCGGAGCGGCTGGGCCCGTGAGCCATGGCCTCTGAGCCTGCGCGTCCGGAGCTTGTGCTCCGCGACGGGAGAGGCCACAGCACTGAGAGGCCCGCGTACCGAAAAAGAAAAAAAAAAAAAAAAAAAGGATGTCCTTTTTTCAGTAGTAACTTCTGAATATTAAGTTAACTGAAATATTAAAGAAAATGTAGTTGGACATATCAATCTTTCGATATCATTTAGGTGGCAGACCAGTTCTTTGGGGAATTAAAAGCACTGCCTTTGTCTTACAAATCAGAAGTGTAACTATAGCACACTAAATTAATAGATACTTGCACAGATAAATAAAGTTGACTGAAATAAGACTAGAGCTAACATTTTAGTTTTTCAGCATGTTTCTAACATGTACGCCTATGCCGATATGATATTATTCTTTGAGTATTAATAGAGGAAACTAAAACCATTCTCTAACTAGGTCATTGAGGCTAGATGGAACATTCTGCAGATATGTGGGAATTATCAAAGTCACACAGTGAGTTAGGTCAGGGCCTGGACCAGAACAGAACTTGATCTTTCCTATATCTATACTTACAGTTCATTCAGCTTATTTAAGAACACTAAATATCATAATGCTTTAAAAATTATGATATAGTAAAAATTTGCTTTGGGCAACTTACAAAAGCAAATCGCTTAAATATACTTAAAATTGCCACCTCAATACTTCTCAGTTTCTCTGCCTTTATATCAGTCTTTCAAACAACATTCATTTCACCTGAAATCTCCTGCAACTTACCTGAGCATGAAACAAAGCTAATCCTTTTGCAGTATGCATAGGAATAAGAACCTTCATTAGAAATTGTTTATGTTCTGCTTTCAGTGGCAATGCAAAGCCATTGATAATACTGGAGGGAAAAAAAGGCAGGGGAAGGGTTACGTAGTTACTACTTTATTTCTAAAAGTTATTACATCCCCAAGTACCTAGGAACTGCTCTGCTTCAGTCCTGGTGTTGAATGACTTACTCATTTGCAAACTACGTTAGACTATCACTATGAAGTCTGCTCCTTTAAGTCATTCAGTGATCCCAAAAGAAAACGAGGACTGCCAATTTAATGTCCCAGTAAGCAACTTTATGTTTTCTATAAAGCCTATCACTTATTCATGCCTTTATTTTTCTTCTCTAAAGCACCGGAGAGTCAATATCACAATATTGTTAGAATTTTCAATATATTCTAAAGTAAATGGGTAGTTTCTCTTAATTTATTGAAAGATCTGAAATTAAGAAGTAGTTCTCTCCATAATCATTCTCTAAGTATTAACAGAGGAGACAAAAACCATTCTCTAAACATAAATAGAGGGTCTAAACTTCTCTCATGTTAATACTGCTATGTGGTGAATAAGGAAGGCAAAAATGTTCATATAAGCTAAAATCAAAGGCTGTAGATTCTTCTAAAAAGAACAGATGTACAGGAATGATGATCTATCAACACCTGAACAAGAATTCCTCTAACTTCACCAAAGATTCACTATAACTTATTTCATCTCTTCCCAATCAGATCCTATAGGTTTCTGAGGCAGTCTGGCAAGATCAGGCATAAAATATGCCACAGCTTCAAAAGCACAAGTCTATTCTGAAACAGATGTCTTGCATGGCACTATTTTAATATGCTGACCCCCTAAAATGCTATAATAAGAATTCAGTTGAGAAACTATGCCTTATACTATATATTCAAACTCTAAAATATGAAATAATTTCTCCAATCCCAGCTATTTTAATACAGAAAGCATTCAAAGTTACTTAATTCTTAAAAAGAACAAAAAACTGACCTACCTTCCTAATATTTCAAGGAGTTCAGCAACACCATTGAAATGCTCTGTTTCATATATAAACCTAAATTTAAAATAAAGATAGATATAAAGAAAAATCAAACATCAGAAAATTAAACTGAGAGAAAGATGTAGGAAGGTACAAAGAAATCTAAGGGGCAAATATAAGAAATGTTCAAGCACACTTTAGGAATGAATTCTTTGTAAGCTATTTTGCCCCCAATCAGTTACTTCTTAGCAATCTTATAAAAGGTCTATTTCCTATTAAACCACATATACTTTTGCTAAAATTTGCTATATATTAAGATAACAATATAATTTCATCTGGAATATTTTATTTTACTTTAAAATTTATAAGAAAGATGGGTCTTCTCAAAGAAATACTTTTTAAAATAGGAAACCTCTACTCATACATAGGTAACTCTAAGAGAAAAGGACTCATGTAATAAAGCCACTTTTACTCAGAATTTCTCTAAGCCTAAACTACACAGGCTGACTAGCTTTCTAAGATTAGGGTCGCCTTTAAAGTAGGGAGTCATAGACTCAAATGATGACAGGATAGGCAGGGAAGATACCATAAATGACGGGCAGGGCCCCAGAGAGAACGACAGAGAGCTGGACAAAGATGATCTCTCTAGAGGAGGCAATATTTCTCATCTCTGACTGTTACAGTGTGAAAATGCTAGCCTAATTTTGCCACACTGTCAACTCAAACAAACCAAACCTGAAATTTGGGTATTAAAGCAAAATCTCCTAAACTGAAGCAACTACTCAATAGATTTCATTGATAAAGTAGTCAAAAGATAAATTTAATTAGCTTTGTCAGAAAATCGAATGAAAATACTGCCAAGAGCTACTGATTTAAATAGTATTTATACAAAATTTTTTAAACAAGTGCTCAAATAACCAGACAAACTCTCCTCTCAATAAATTTTAAATATCAGTAACACTGGTATTATCTATTAAAAACTGTCTTCATTACTACTATCCACTTAGATGAGAAGTTACAAGAAAAAGTTAGATGCAATCAAATGATATCCATAAAACAGGCTAAAAATGACTCAAATACTATCAGTTAAGTTTCTAAGTTTCAGACTTTAAAAATTAACCTATTGCACTGCTGGTGGGAATGTGAATTGGTTCAGCCACTATGGAGAACAGTATGGAGGTTCTTTAAAAAACTACAAATAGATCTACCATATGACCCAGCAATCCCACTACTGGGCATATACCCTGAGAAAACCAAAATTCAAAGAGTCATGTACCAAAATGTTCATTGCAGCTCTATTTACAATAGCTCGGAGATAGAAACAACCTAAGTGCCCATCATCGGATGAATGGATAAAGAAGATGTGGCACATACATACAATGGAATATTACTCAGCCATAAAAAGAAACGAAATTGAGCTATTTGTAATGAGGTGGATAGACCTAGAGTCTGTCATACAGAGTGAAGTAAGTCAGAAAGAGAAAGACAAATACCGTATGCTAACACATATATATGGAATTTAAGAAAAAAAAATGTCATGAAGAACCTAGGGGTAAGACAGGAATAAAGACACAGACCTACTGGAGAGCAGACTTGAGGATATGGGGAGGGGGAGGGGTGAGCTGTGACAGGGCGGGAGAGGGGCATGGACATGTATACACTAACAAACATAAGGTAGATAGCTGGTGGGAGGCAGCCGCATGGCACAGGGATATCGGCTTGGTGCTTTGTGACCGCCTGGAGGGGTGGGATGGGGAGGGTGGGAGGGAGGGGGACACGGGAGAGAGGAGATATGGGAACATGTGTGTGTGTGTGTGGCTGATTCACTTTGTTGTAGGGCAGAAACTAACACACCATTGTAAAGCAATTATACCCCAATAAAGATGTTAAAAAAAAAAAATTAATCTAAAGGGGCTTCCCTGGTGGTGCAGTGGTTAAGAATCTGCCTGCCAGTGCAGGGGACACAGGTTTGAGCCCTGATCCGGGAAGATCCCACATGCCGCGGAGCAACTAAGCCTGTGTGCCACAACTACTGAGCCTGCGCTCTAGTGCCTGCGAGCCACAGCTACTGAGCCCGCGAGCCACAACTACTGAAGCCCTGCACCTAGAGCCCATGCTCCGCAACCAGGAGAGCCACCGCAATGAGAAGCCCGCTCGCCGCAACTAGAAAAGCCTGCATGCAGCAATGAAGACCCAACGCAGCCAAAAAATAAATAAATAAAATAAATTTATTTTTAAAAATTAACCTAAAAGAACTGGAATAAAAAGAAAATATGGAAGGGAAAAAAAAGTGCTGTGTATGAATATACAACCAATTACCTGAGGAAAATGTTGTTAATTTGTTTTCTGATGAATGCTCTTAATCCAAGAAATTTCCCATAAATTCGATGCAGAACCGTCTTCAGGAAGTCGCGTTCTCTGGGATCTTCACTATCAAAAAGCTCCAGGAGCTTTAAAAAAAATCTGAGAAATTACTTTTTAAAAATAATCGAGCTAAAACTTCACTCTATTCTAATCTTGATTTTAAGATAATCCACAAAAGCTTTAAAAGTTTTAAAAAGATTCTGCCTCATCAGACTGACTTTATTCTTGCTAAATAATGAAATAAAGAAAAGCTTATGGAGTATTTTTTAAATTTTATTTTGAAAAATGACACATAATAAATAATATAAACACTTCAAGAAGTGGAATATTGTTTTTTGGCCTTGCCACTCATTTTAAAATGCTGACCTATTCCTGACTACTAAACACGGCTCATAATTTTAAAGTGTTGAAATGAAATGTTTTTTGATAGTATGTCAAAACTACATAGAGAATCTTAAGCTTGTAGACCGCAAATTGTTAAATAAATGAAGTTTAAAAAATACACATGCACAAATGCGTATTTCTAGTTTACTAGGCAAATTTATACAAACTAAGGCTTCTTTTCTTTTGTGATCTTACACTAAAAACATTCAAGTCACCATGCCAACAGTTCAAAGATTAATATTTAGTTAATAGGTAAAATATTGGTAGATATATGCTAACAGAGTGAAAATCATTCATGAAATAACACTGAAATAAAAGATGAGACTACAGATTTTTATTTAAAGTCAGCTTAGCAAATGGCTGAAAAATTTTAAACCAGTTCAAATTGGCCAAATCAGCATTTTACTACACCTCTACACAACTCTTCAGCAAAGGCAGGACAAAGAGATCTTTGAAAAATTTTAAATCAAAAGCTCAAATTTCCATTTTAAAACGGTAAAGAAACGGTAAAGAAAGAAATTCTTCAGTCAAAAAAAAGTATTACTGTATTTTAAATGAAACACTGGATTTTCCTAGGAAAAAATATACAAAACCTCTCTTTATAGAATACAATTACCTATGAAGTTGTCAAGGAATTTTATGTTCTGTACTTTGGGATTGATAATTACAGTCATGATGGCATGCTCTGAACCTTAAGTTCTTTTTCCATTCTGTCTTGAATTATATGTCATTGTTTACATGTGTATCTCTTCTACAAGAGTGGGTATTCTTTGAGAGTAGTGATGACTTTAGTCACATTTATATAACCCTAAAGTGTCTGGCTTATAGTTTGCATTTGTTGTTTGCTAGATTATTAAGTACTGCATGCGGCTCCAGCAAAAAATATCCATAGAGTATGAGAATTTATGTTAATATACCTAATTAAGTCACTTTAAATTATTCTAATTAAAATAGCTAAACTATTCACTTAAGACACTCAAATCCAAGTTCTGATGTTGGGTTTACTTGGAAGATATGCTTTGAAATTAATAAAAGGAACCCTTAATTGTTAAGGTTCCTATGTCTAATTCAAGAACAAACATAATGTAATACAAGTTGATCCTCAGGGTCAACGTAAAATAGTAGAGAACAGTTGTTAGCTAAGTGTCAAATCTATTTAAATAAGTTATTTTGAAATATTACAATCTAAATAAAACAATCTATTTATATATAATCAAATATAATCAAATCCTGATTGTGCCATTTTCTAGCTCTGTGAATTTGGATATGGTCTAGCTCTTTAT
Source organism: Monodon monoceros (assembly GCF_005190385.1). Classification (NCBI taxonomy): domain Eukaryota; kingdom Metazoa; phylum Chordata; class Mammalia; order Artiodactyla; family Monodontidae; genus Monodon; species Monodon monoceros. The sequence continues at coordinate 39,112,931 of NW_021703774.1, read as the reverse complement.
ATAAAAGCATATAAGGACAGTGCCTGGCACATAAAAAGCACTCAATAATTCTTAGCTTCCTTCTTCTGAAATCCTATGATTTGAACATAACCTGGAACGACACACTTGTTTTCTTCTCTTGAAATGATAAATGTCCAAATTTATACTTTAGATTTTTCTCCTGTAAGTCTTAAACTTACCACCTAATCAAATAATTTCAAAATACAAAAGCTGAGAATTCTCATAGTAATATTTATGGAAGCAACATACTAAGAATACCTCAGAGCAGTGATCTGTGAAATCACAGTGATATAAACTGCTAGAAACAAATTACTAGGCCTTGGCTTCTCAGATAATTCAGGCACTCAGAGTAGAATGTAGAAAATGGGTCCTACCCTACCAGTTTTCTTCTTGTTCCCCCTCAAATCCACTGAATAATCCAGCAGCCAAAACACCTCAAGCTCCAGAGTGAGGAAGCCCTAAGGCAAGTGTTCCACTCAACCTGCTATTATCTTAAATACAATTTAACATGGCATTACTAAAGTTCCTTAATACACTGTATTCCTTCTGTAGCACACAAGAGCTATAGAAGGAAATAAATATGCATTCATTTGCAATTACCAAAATAACATAGCTCCATTTAATCTGACTGCTTTTAACTTGTTATTGAAATGAAATTAACATTTTACTGTTAACACACACCTAGTATTTCTTCATAGTTTATGAAGAACTACTTGAATGGCTGAAGGACATATTCTTGACAATATTCTTCATTTATCAATACTTCACAGCTACTAGTCAAAATACTTTATCTGGTAATTACAGGAAATGAACTCCAAATATGCTTGTATAATCTTTATGCTAGGGGACACACAATGGTGGGAAGAGGGCAGCAAACGTCCTTGTAATGATCTTTAATCCTGGCCTCAGCACTTCATTACAACCCTTCCACCCATCTCCTACCTTTCTTTAAAATGCTAATTAGTTTAGAAGAGGAGAATTCCTAATGAGACCCAACTTACAGATAAGTATTTCAAAAGAGAAAATGGACCCACAGAGGTTTGGTCTGCTTCACAATTTTGTCGAGGGCCAGCAAAGACCACATAGTTAAAAAGAGGCCTTTAAATTGTTGAAAAGATTTTGAAAATAAAAATAAACACATTCTGAGAAACTAATTTTGAGTATTTAAGGTTCCAAAAGAACCAACTAATAATCAACTTATAAAAAGAAAGAAGGTATCACACATGTTTAACTCTATCTCCTTTTCTTCTTAAAGATCCCATTTTATCTGTGGTTTAGGAACTGGGTGGCTAGAATGCCTAAGATGGGAAGGGGGGAAAAAAAAAGGAAAGGTAAGTGACACTTGATGATAAGAAAGGAGCATAAAGCCCAAACTTCTAACAATAATTCCATTTCTATTTTTTCCACCCTCTGGCATTTCAAAGTCACAGTGCTTAGAACCATATGTCAAGTTCAAACTCAAAGACTTAAAAATTTTAAAAAAGGTTTCCCCCCTAGTTATACCAAATTTTCTAAGTTAGATATTCCAGAAAGGCTTGCTTTTCTGGTCTTTATAAAACAACTATGAGGATTTAGGATTGGATAGGATAATTTGATTGACTTCACTAGAAGGCCACCCTTGATTAAAAAATACTCTTGTGTTCTCAAAGCTACTTACTTTTATTTTCATTGCCTGGCAAGAATATTAAGTGCTGTTAAACAGAAATCCTTAAAGTTTTGAAAGACTATTTTAATCACAAGTTAATAAATCATTGCTAAGATGAATATAAAAATTTAAGACAGAAGAATTCCTTACCTGTTGTACAAACTTCTGATCAATGTATCGCTTTGCAATGCTAGGCTGGAAATCAGGGCTCTCCAAAAACCTTAAGAAGAATTCATACACCAACTACAAGACAAAGTGAAATAAAAGCTAAGATGGTGCCTATAAAATTTTACCTTAAGTCATTACTTCACACCAAAAATATACCTCCCTTACCAACTTAGTAAGGATATTTCAGATCTCATTAAAAAATGTCATGAGTTGGTAACAGTTTTTAAAAAACTAAATATACATGCACAGTTTGGTCTCCTAAGCTAGTAGATTTTGGGATTTATTTATTGTGTTGCATCATTCATTGAAAATATTAACTTACAGGAGCCAGAAAACAAAGATAATGCCTATAAAATATTTAATTTAGAAGACTATTTTGCACTCCATACTCACTGGGAACCCTTCTCCAGTGGACCACTAACCTACCTCAGCTTAATCTCCAGAGTTCCTTAAATGCAGGATCAGAAACCTCCAGGTAAGAGTAAACTGAATTATAAGGGGCAGTGTATCAATACCAATTAAAAAAAAGAGAAAAACTTCAAGTTTTTCTATAAAACTACAGTGGGAAAAAATCCACACTCGGGAAGTAATGAACCAAATCATATAAGTACAGGGCTCAGGAAGAAATGTCTGTGCACCACAGTGAATAAACTAGAAGTCCTAACAAGCCTTCTACTAAAAAGTGCCAAACATCTTAAAAATACAGTATTCCCCGCTTAACCATGGGAGCTAAGTTCCAAGACCCCCCCACTGGATGACTGAAACCTCAAATGGCACCAAACCCTATTTTCTGTTCATATCTTCTAACCACAAATTTCATGACTCTTCCATCTTAACTAAGCACTGTGGCCATAACTTTTGCAGTCTGAGGTGTGACAGCAAAACTAGCATGATTTTTTTTCCTTCCTCAGAATTTCACAGATAGAAGATTCATTCTTACCATAGATCTTAGCAACCTCAGCATATGCTTTTTTCCTTTCCTTATTAAGTTGAGAACTTTCGCCTTTTGCTTAAAGGAAGCGCTTTACAGCTTCTCTTTGGCATGTCTAAACTGCCAGCATCACCACTCTTGCACTTTGGGGCTGTTACTCAGTAAAACATAAGGGTTACTTGAACGCAAGAACTGCAATACCATAACAGTCGATTTGATAACAGAGGTAGCTCCTAAGTGACTAATGGGCTGGATACGCTGGACAAAGATATGATTCACATCTCGATGGCAGATTTCAACATGCTACTCAGAATGGCGCACAATTTAAAGCTTATGAATTGTTTATTTCTGTAATTTTCCACTTAATATTTTCGAACTGCGGTTGATCCCAGGTAACAAACTGCAGAAAGCAAAACCGTGGATAAAGGGGGACTATTGTAATAGCAAAATATTCACTTGCTACCACAAATCAGAATTAAAAGTAATGTTTAGTTCAACTTACCTACATCACACCTACATCTACCTTTCAAGGAGAAAGGCAAAAACACTAAACTTTTTTTCTATGGTAACCTAATAGCTATAAAAGGCAGGAGTCTAGCCCAAAATGTGCCTTAATTTACTAGCTATTAAACAACATATCAAGCTGGCACCCTAAAAACAAAAAAGGAGGATTAGATCCCAAAGTAAAAATAGTCATTCAATAAACATTTAGGTACCCAGTTAGGGCACAATACAGAAGGGAGGCGGGGAAAATTGCTACACGAAATTTACAGACCTCACAACATACAAAAAGCATTACCAGATCTGAGCTCTATCATTCACCACAGAATAGCAAATTTTTACTGCAGTGAGTTCAATAATATGCTAAGGCTAACAACAGTTTTGGGATCTGAGTAAATATTGTTTTGTTTGATTCATCTTTGCCCAACTATGCAAAAAGAGTGATGCTTATCTGGTCTAATTATTATCTAATTTAAAGGAATTAAGAATATAATGAGGGCTTTCCTGGTGGCACAGTGGTTAAGAATCCACCTGCCAATACAGGGGACACGGGTTCGAGCACTAGTCCAGGAAGGTCCCACATGCTGTGGAGCAACTAAGCCCGTGCCCCACAACTACCAAGTCTCTGCTTTAGAGCCTGTGAGCCACAACTACTGAGCTGGAGCACCACAACTACTGAAGCCCATGTACCTAGAGCCCATACTCTGCAACAAGAAAAGCCACCACAATGAGAAATGTGCACAATGCAACGAAGAGTAGCCCCTGCTGACTGCAACTAGAGAAAGCCTGTGCGCAGCAACGAAGACCCAATGCGGCCAAAAATAAATGAATAAAATAAATAGAATTAAAAAAAAATTACCATTCTACCCACTACCAGTACCTCCCATCAGAGGAATTGCACAAGCCTCTTAGATAGCCTCATCCACCAGAGGGCAGAAAGCAGAAGCGAGAAGAACTACAACCCTGCAGGCTGTGGAACAAAAACCACGTTCACAGAAAGATAGGCAAGATGAAAAGGCAGAGGGCTATGTACCAGATGAAGGAACAAGATTAAACCCCAGAAAAACAACTAAATGAAGTGGAGATAGGCAACCTTCCAGAAAAAGAATTCAGAATAATGATAGTGAAGATGATCCAGGACCTCGGAAAAACAATGGAGGCAAAGATCGAGAAGATGCAAGAAATGTTTAACAAAGACCTAGAAGTATTAAAGAACAAACAAACAGAGATGAACAATACAATAACTGAAATGAAAACTACACTAGAAGGAATCAATAGCAAAAGAACTGAGGCAGAAGAACGGATAAGTGACCTGGAAGACAGAATGGTGGAATTCACTGCTGCAGAACAGAATAAAGAAAAAAGAATGAGAAGAAATGAAGACAGCCTAAGAGACCTCTGGGAAAACACTAAATGCAACAACATTTGCATCATAGGGGTCCCAGAAGGAGAAGAGAGAGAGAAAAGACCTGAGAAAATATTTGAAGATATTATAGTCGAAAACTTCCCTAACATAGGAAAGGAAAGAGTCACTCAAGTCCAGGGAGGGCAGAGAGTCCCATACAGGATAAACCCGAGGAGAAACACACTGAGACACATAGTAATCAAACTGGCAAAATTTAAAGACAAAGAAAAATTACCGAAAGCAGCAAGGGAAAAACGACAACATACAAGGGAACTCCCATAAGGTTAACAGTTGATTTCTCAGCAGAAACTCTACAAGCCAGAAGGGAGTGGCATGATATATTTAAAGTGATGAAAGGGAAGACCTACAACCAAGATTACTCTAGCCAGCAAGGATCTCATTCAGATTTGATGGAGAAATCAAAAGCTTTACAGACAAGCAAAAGCTAAGAGAATTCAGCACCACCAAACCAGCTCTACAACAAATGCTACAGGAACTTCTCAAAGTGAGAAACACAAGAGAAGAAAAGGATCTACAAAAAGAAACCCAAAACAATTAAGAAAATGGTCATAGGAACATACATATCGATAATTACCTTAAACATGAATGGATTAAATGCTCCAACCAAAAGACACAGGCTTGCTGAATGGATACAAAAACGAGACTCATATATATGCTGTCTACAAGAGACCCACTCAAGATCTAGGGACACATACAGACTGAAAGTGAGGGGATGGGAAAACATATTCCTTGCAAATGGAAATCAAAAGAAAGCTGGAGTAGCAATACTCATATCAGATAAAATAGACTTTAAAATAAAGAATGTTACAAGAGACAGGAAGGACACTACATAATGATCAAAGGATCAATCCAAGAAGAAGATATAACAATTATAAATCTATATGCACCCAACATAGGAGCACCTCAATACATAAGGCAACTGCTAACAGCTCTAAAAGAGGAAATCGACAGTAACACAATAATAGTGGGGGACGTTAACCCCTCACTTCCACCAATGGACAGATCATCCAAAATGAAAATTAATAAGAAAACACAAGCTTTAAAGGACACAATAGACCAGATAGATTTAATTGATATTTATAGGACATTCCATCCAAAAACAGCAGATTACACTTTCTTCTCAAGTGCGCACAGAACATTCTCCAGGAGAGATCACATCCTGGGTCACAAAACAAGCTTCAGTAAATTTAAGAAAACTGAAATCATACCAAGCATCTTTTCTGACCACAACACTATGAGATTAGAAATCAATTACAGGGAAAAAAACGTAAAATACACAAACACATGGAGACTAAACAATATGTTACTAAATAACCAAGAGATCAGTGAAGAAATCCAAGAGGAAATCAAAAATACCAAGAGACAAATGACAATGAAAACACGATGATTCAAAACCTATGGGATGCAGCAAAAGTAGTTCTAAGAGGGAAGTTTATAGCTATACAAGCCTACCTCAAGAAATAAGAAAAATCTCAAATAAACAATCTAACCTTACACCTAAAGGAACTACAGAAAGAAGAACAAACAAAACCCAAAGTTAGCAGAAGGAAAGAAATCATAAAGATCAGAGCAGAAATAAATGAAATAGAAACAAAGAAAACAGTAGCAAAGATCAATAAAACTAAAAGCTGGTTCTTTGAGAAGATAAACAAAATTGACAAACCATTAACCAGATTCATCAAGAAAAGAGGGAGAGGACTCAAATCAATAAAATTAGAAATGAAAAGGAGAAGTTACAACAGACACCACAGAAATACAAAGCATCCTAAGAGACTACTACAAGCAACTCTATGCCAATAAAATGGAAGGAATGGACAAATTCCTAGAAAGGTATAACCTTCCAAGACTGAACCACGAAGAAAATAGAAAATATGAACAGACCACTCACAAGTAATGAAATTGAAACTGTGATTAAAAATCTTCCAAAAAACAAAAGTCCAGGACCAGATGGCTTCACAGGTGAATTCTATCAAACATTTAGAGAAGAGCTAACACCCATCCTTCTCAAACTCTTCCAAAACATTGCAGAGGAAGGAACACTCCCAAACTCATTCTATGAGGCCACCATCACCCTGATACCAAAACCAGACAATGATACTACAAAAAAAGAAAATTACAGACCAGTATCACTGATGAATATAGATGCAAAAATCCTCAACAAAATACTAGCAAACAGGATCCAACAACACATTAAAAGGATCATACATCGTGGTCAAGTGCGATTTATCCCAGGGATGCAAGGATTCTTCAGTATACGCAAATCAATCAATGTGGTACACCATATTAACAAATTGAAGAATAAAAACAATATGATCATCTCAATAGATGCAGAAAAAGCTTTTGACAAAATTTCAACACCTATTTATGATAAAAACTCTCCAGAAAGTGGACATAGAGAGAAGCTACCTCAACATAATAAAGGCCATATACGACAAACCCACAGCAAACATCATTCTCAGTGGTGAAAAACTGAAAGCATTTCCTCTAAGATCAGGAACAAGACAAGGATGTCCACCCTCACCACTATTATTCAACAGAGTTTTGGAAGTCCTAGCCACGGCAATCAGAGAAGAGAAAGAAATAAAAGGAATACAAATTGGAAAAGAAGAAGTAAAACTGTCACTGTTTGCAGATGACATGATACTATGCATAGAGAATCCTAAAGATGCCACCAGAAAACTACTAGAGTTAATCAATGAATTTGGTAAAGTTGCAGGATACAAAATTAATGCACAGAAATCTCTTGCATTCCTATACACTACCGATGAAAAATCTGAAAGAGAAATTAAGGAAACACTCCCATTTACCACTGCAACAAAAAGAATAAAATACCTAGGGAGAAAAAAGACCTGTATGCAGAAAACTATAAGACACTGATGAAAGAAATTAAAGATGATACCAACAGATGGAGAGATATACCATGTTCTTGGATTGGAAGAATCAATATTGTGAAAATGACTATAATACCCAAAGCAATCTATCAATTCAACGTAATCCCTATCAAATTACCAATGGCATTTTTTACGGAACTAGAACAAATCATCTTAAAATTTGTATGGAGACACAAAAGACCCCGAATAGCCCAAGCAGTCTTGAGGGAAAAAAGTGGAACTGGAGGAATCAGACTCCCTGACTTCAGACTATACTACAAAGCTACAGTAATCAAGACAATATCGTACTGGTACAAAAACAGAAACACAGATCAATGGAACAAGATAGAAAGCCCAGAGAGAAACCCATGCACTATGGTCAACTAATCTATGACAAAGGAGGCAAGGATATACAGGGGAGAAAAGACAGTCTCTTCATTAAGTGATGCTGGGAAAACTGGACAGCTACATTGTAAAAGAATGAAATTAGAACACTCCCTAACACCATACACACAAAAAATCTCTAAATGGATTCGAGACCCTAAATGTAAGACCGGACACTTTAAAACTCTTAGAGGAAAACATAGGAAGAACACTCTTTGACATAAATCACAGCAAGATCTTTTTTTGATCCACCTCTTAGAGTAATGGAAATAAAAACCAAAATAAACAAATGGGACCTAATGAAACTTCAAAGCTTTTGCACAGCAAAGGAAACCATAAACAAGACGAAAAGACAACCCTCAGAATGGGAGAAAATATTTCCAAACGAATCAACGGACCAAGGATTAATCTCCAACATATATAAACAGCTCATGCAGCTCAATATAAAAAAAACAACCAACCCAATACAAAAATGGGCAGAAGAGCTAAATAGACATTTCTCCAAAGAGGACATACAGATGGGCAAGAAGCATATGAAAAGCTGCTCAACATCACTAATTATTAGAGAAATGCAAATCAAATCTACAATGAGGTGTCACCTCACACCAGTTAGAATGGGCATCATCAGAAAATCTGCAAACAACAAATGCTGGAGAGGGTGTGGAGAAAAGGGAACCCTCTTGCACTGTTGCTGGGAATGTAAATTGATACAGCCACTATGGAGGACAGTATGGAGGTTCCTTAAAAAACTAAAAATAGAATTACCATATGATCCAGCAATCCCACTACTGGGCATATACCCAGAGGAAACCATAATTCAAAGAGACACATGCACCCCAATGTTCATTGCAGCACTATTTACTATAACCAGGTAATGGAAGCAACCTAAATGCCCACTGACAGACGAATAGATAAAGAAGATGTGGTACATATATACAATGGAATATTACTCAGCCATAAAAAGGAACGAAATTGGGTCATTTGTAGAGATGTGGATGGATCTAGATACTGTCACACAGAGTGAAGTAAGTCAAAAAGAGAAAAACAAATATCGTATATTAACGCATATATGTGGAACCTAGAAAAATGGTACAGATGAACCGGTTTGCAGGGCAGAAATTGAGACACAGATGTAGAGAACAAACGTATGGACACCAAGGGGGGAAAGTGCTGGTGGGGTGGTGGTGGTGGTGTGATGAATTAGGCAATTGGGATTGACATGTATACACTGATGTGTATAAAATTGATGAGTAATAAGGACCTGCTGTATATATTAAAAAAAAATTTACCCTTAAGAAAAAGAATATAACAAGAAAAAATAGAAGTTGATATTAGTTTTTTATTTATAAATAATTTTCTAATCAACCAACTATATAGATAATTTTGCTTTGGGCTAACACATGCAAAAAGATATACAAAAATTATCAGAGTCTTGTGAAGTGTCAGTACATTCTCACAAACTGCTATGCAGTTTCACTGGCACAACCTGCTCAGTGCCTATTTTCATCTCTAATACTGGGCTACTGTGATATTGTGATAAAATAAGAAATATATATTTGGTCTTCATCCCTGGTTATTGGCAGAGGGCTCCTAAACCCGTGGAATTTCCTGAGCGATAAAGAGTGAGAAGAAGATCTTTTGTTATTCATAATAAGCCCCTTTCAACCACAGTTTATGGTTATGAGTTTATGCTAATGAGGTGACCCTGGAGGATGAAGGCTGGTTATCAGAGGAACCAACCATAGTATCAGAGGGTTGGAACTTTCAGCCCAAGCCCCCATCCTCCAGGAAGGGGAGAAGAAGATTGAGTTTAACCACCAATGGCCAATTATTTAATTTATCATGCCTACGTGATACAACCATCAGAAACATCCTAAACAAAGGGGTTTGAAGAACTTCTGGGTCGGTGAACACGTCCAAGTGCTGGGAGGGTGGTTCATGGAAAATCCAAGCCCCTTCTCCACACCTTACCCTATTCATCTCTTCTATCTGGCTGTTCCTGAGTTATATCCTTTATAATAAACTGGTAACAGTAAGTAAAGTGTTTCCCTGAGTTCTGTGAGCTGTTATAACAAATTATTGAACCAGAAGAGTGGGTCATGGTAACCCCAGATTTATAGCCAATTAGTCAGAAGTATGGGAGGCCCAGACTCTCGACTGCCAACTGCAGTGATGGCAAGGCCCCAGTCTTGATGGACTGAGCCCTTAACCCCTGGGGTCCTTGCTAACTCTGGGTAGTCAGTGTCAGAATGAATAAATTGTAGGACACCCAGTTGATGTTCACAGAGAACTGAAGAATTTCTTCGTGCGGAAAATCTATATATTTGGTGTCAGAAATGTTTAGGGTAGAAGAAACAAGTTTTCCTTTAACTATGTTTAGTGTGAACAGATAGCAGGTAAGCTCTGAAAAGCTCATTCACGTACTGGGGAGGTAAGACAAAAATAGAAACATATAAAATGGTATATACACAAAAACTATATGGCACAAACTATGAGTTCAGGAGACATTTAGAAAAGGGCTACATCACTGTGGAATAAGGTCAACAGGAAAGTTTTAAGGAGGACATAAAACTTGAGCCCTGCATTAGGTGTGATTTTGGACAAACCAAGAAGAAAGAGGAGGGCTTTTATAAGAAAGGTAGATGTCTCAAGAAGAAGATGGTGTAGCGTAGGGGCTGGTGGGTATGAAATCAGAGACTCTTTAGGCAGATTCCAAGTTAAAAGCTGTGGTAAGGAGGGGCCAAGTTAGCCCTGAGTCAAGCATGGCATACATTCAGGGCTTAAGGCTTATTAGTTTTAACAGTAATAGCATGTCTTTTGGGAGACTTACATGACATCAAGCTCCAGATCAAAATGAATCCTCTAAATCACATATACAGTTGAAACCTGTGCCTATCACAGATATGACATATCATTTCTTACACAGGTTTCATCTGCATCACTTACCTGACACAGTGAACATTAATTAAGTGACCAGTCAAGATGAGTAGCAAAAAGCTTTTATGCAACCAACTTAGCACCACTGAAGAGATGATGACAAAAGGTTAAATACATGTTCAGTAATCCCAAACAGAGGTAGAAAAACACGAGTGACCTACAGAGCTAAAAATCTTCAATATGGCACAACTAAGACCATGCTTCTATAAAACTTTACCCCGCCCCCACTGTCACTCTCTCTATACCCTTTATTCTGCATTACTTTTTTTCTTGTATTTATCACACCCTGACATAGTATTATTTATTCTTTTCCCCTAGAGTGCAAGACAGTTTGCTTATTACTTCAATGCTTTATCCCCAATATTTAGAATAATGCCTGAAACACAAGAGATGCCCAATAAATATTTGCTGAATGAAAATCATAGTTGAGAAACTGTATTTGTATTTCTGTATTAAAGTTTCTCTATGTTCTTCCACATGAAAAAATAATTTGCTCGAAGAACCTAACAAACAGTGCTGCAAAGGGACAACAGATACTTTCAGCAATGGGCTTATTTCTCTAATAAAATGCCAATCTTCACATATGTTCAAGGTCCTCCTATTCCTTTAATCCAAAAAATACCCTAAAAGATGAAAGATAACTATAAAGTGTAAGGAAAGAAGGATAATCTTAGCATTCTATTCAGTACTGACTGTGTCCTTCCTAAGGCAGTTAAAATAAAATACGTAAAATTCTGGTCTTTACCAATAAAAGATTTTAGAAGGCACACCACAAAAGAGCATAGATCATTAATGTATTTGAAAATAAGACCTATATAAAAAGCTAAAGGAACTAGAAATGTTTGGCTTAGAAAGGCAGACTTAAAAGCAACTTTAATGATTTACAAATACACAGAGGCTCTTTTTCAAGGAGTATGCTGACTGAATGTTTTCCAACCTCCATTAAGAGGAAGCTAATTTAAATGGGGCTTTAAAAATTGATTTAATATTTGAAAGAATTTATGTAAGAATTAACGTATACTAAATTCAATGACGGATATTAAGTGCCTAGAACACTGCCTGGTACATAGCAAACACTAACAAAATCTTAGTCCTATAAGAATTTGGGTTGTTTTTTTTTTCTCCTTTTAAAAATAGGACATATTCTGCACAAACCTTGAATAGCTTAAATATGATCAGCCTATTTTTCCGCTGCTCTTTTAACCATAATAATTAAAAAGATAATTAATAACAAATAACTATTTACAATTAAAAAGGTCAAAGTAATGAAAATGTTTCTCAACCTTAAAATAAGGATAAAAGATGTTCCTTTTCTATTTCTGTGCATAAGTGTTGGTGCATTAAGTCATAGTCCCTATAATTTTTTATTCTTAGAACATGCAAATATTTAAAATATAGCATCTGGTCAAGAGCTATTTGGATGTGAAGGTGTACATTATAAAATATATATGTCCCCACTTTAAATTTCTACTTATACAGATCATAAAGAAGAGCCTCTAGTTCCTCAAATCAAGTTATCCTAAAAAGGTCTGTGTTCTATTCAGTATCCTACATAATTACATCTTAATTATCTGTGCCAAAAAAAGAAGATAGTTGATAAAAGAAAATAAAAATACTACATAACCTGCCTGTATTCCAAGCTAGTATAGCAGTCATGCCTCTCTAATTATCTAGAAGTAGGCATATAGAAAATTACTATCTTGTTGGTCTTCAATAAATACAAAGCAATAATACTTAGGAAAGAAAATTTAAAAATAACTTATAGCTGTTTTACATCAATAATTATCATATAATACTCAGTAAATTAAAAGATATGGCCAGATAGTGATCCCCAGTGCTAAAATGGCCTTTCTTTTGTTCTTTTCTTCTGTGTTTCTTTATTCCATTTATTCCATTGTTCACTAGTATTTCCATTACAGTGTGGAAAAAAAGTAAAAAGAAATTGTAAATTAGCACCTTTTTAGAAAATTCACTAAAAGGTTGAAGAAACAAAAATTTGAAAGGTCTGAAATTACTTGAGATTATTCCCCTCATTAACTAAATTTAATATTTATTTTTCATCCTGGCAAATTAATTTCTAGCATCAAAGACCTGATAAGCTATATGTAAAATGTAAACTTTTAGTACAAAAAAAAAATTCCAGGTGACATGATTCAAGATATATTAACAACAAGGAATGACATTTTCATTGAGCAAACTTCCTCAGTGCTATACTCTCTATAAGTTCATTCATCAGAACAGCTTTAACATTCCACTCTAAAAAAAGTATGATGATGTAGCTACTGACAAATCCTATCAATCAGTTCACTTCGCATTTAACAGACCATCTGATTGCCAAATTTAAAAACTGTATACCAAATTTTAGTTACTAGAAAGATTTTTAACTATAAACATATATATCCAGAGCAGAGCCTTTTAATCAGAAGACCATGGCTATGTAATATTTCTTGGGTATCTATGAATTTGTCTTGAGAGAAAACTCATTTTTAAAAAATCATATTTTGAAAGCAACTCACCATCTCCTAAAATGTTAAGAACCACTAATTCCAGTGAATTTAAGTAAACTTCAAATCATACCAGTGAAAAACAGAAAGCACATTGTATATATGGCTGAATATTTACTGTTAATTCCCAAGGGCATATAAAAATATCTTAATGGAAAAATTGTTTTTAAAAATTCAAAGACTGAGATTTTTTTTCAGGTTATCCAACTACATGTGATTAAAAATATATATAACTTACTGGCTAATGAGAATTTCATGCTTTTAAAACCTTTGCATCATTAAACCTATTATCACTAATTTTATACCAACTATGGCATGAAATTTCAGATGAACCCTGTACAGTGCTATTAAAACATAGTTTACCACTTCAGTTTTTCTATTCTATAAGCTCTAATGTGCCAATAAATCTCAAAAATTTTATCAGTTTACACTAATCCTAGGATTCCTCTTCCATTTTATTTGGATGTATAGGTGCTAGACAGAGTGAATAAATAATGAGGCAGACTATTGCTTTAAAGTGTCCCAAATAGTTTAGAATATAAATTTCTTTCTCATCTTTTATAATAAAAATAGAATGAAATGGCACTAATAAATATAAGTCCTGGTAAAATAAAAACTCAACAATACAATCTGGAGGAATTCCCTGGTGGTCCAGTGGTTAGGTCTCCACACTTTCACTGCTGAGGGCCTGGGTTCAATCCCTGGTTGGGGAACTAAGATCCTGCGAGCCATGTAGTGCGGCCAAAAACAAGCAAACAAACAAACAAACAATATAATCTGAAGCAACACCGAGCACCCATATATAAAAGCAAGGTTCCTCTCTATCTCCCAGGAACTATGTAGAAAATAGCTGATGTTATCCATCCTATTGTCATTAACAAATCTATCATTTTTCATTTTATTCAGGATAGACTCTTGCCTCCAATGGTTCAAGCCTGTGGCAGGCATTGTTGCTTAGCTAATCTAACACCCATTCCCTTTCCCCTGCATGTCTCTACTACTGAAGCTGGAAAAACTAAATATTGATTCTGTCAGTCTGCCTTTCAACCAGAGTAATGGAAAAATGAAAAAGAGTATGGAAAAAAGAAAAATTAAAAACAATCCAACAAAATGAAGAAAGAGATAAGAAAAACAAAAAGATTTCAAGAGAAAGTGATATATATAGACAGAAGCAAAGAGCCAACATATGAATAGCAGGTATTCCCAAAGAAGAAAACAATGTGGTGGAACAAAAGAAATACTAAAAAGTATTACTGAAGAAAACTTTTCAAAAAAAAAAAGTGTTTTTTTTTTTTTACAGCAAAAGAACACTATTCAACTGGGAAAACTGATGTAGAAAAAATCAACACTTATGTATAGACCAAGAAAAGCAACTGGCGGGACTTCCCTGGTGGCGCAGTGGTTAAGAATCCACCTTCCAATGCAGGGGACACAGGTTCGAGCCCTGGTCCAGGAAGATCCCACATGTTGAGAAGCAACTAAGCCCGTGTGCCACAACTACTGAGCCGGCACTCCAGAGCCCGCGAGCCACAACTACTGAAGCCAGCACGCCTACAGCCTGTGCTCCACAACCAGAGAAGCCACTGCAATGAGAAGCCCATGCACCGCAGCAAAGAGTAGCCCCTGCTCGACGCAACTAGAGAAAGCCTGTGCGCAGCAACGAAGACCCAGTGCAACCAAAAAACAAAAACAAAAAACCAACTGGCCATTAAAGGAAAAATATCCTTTGGGCGTCCAGGCAGAAAGACCAAGAATATAAGAGGAAAAAAATCAGACTGAAATAAGAAGACAATGGAATAACATATTTAAGGTACTTAAGGAAATTAAGGAAAGAAGCTGAACCAAGGATTTTATATCAATTCAAATTGATCTTTAAACATAAATGCTAGAGACAAACTGAGATGAAACATGCAACAACTCAGGAAGTAGTGGTCCCATGAGCCCTTCTACTAAAGAATGAGCTTCAAATTACCAAGAAATGGTCAGAGAAACTTTTCATAAGGATTGATAGTAAATATTAAATATATTACTTGTAGAACTAATGACAAGTGTTGGGCATAAAGGTGACAGAATAGTATAAAATCAGTTATATATTCTAACTATGTACAACTATCAAAAATAGGGAGTTGGAGGAAGGGAAGGAGAAGAGTATGGGAAGTAGAAGAAGCTCTGAATTGCCATGTAAGCATTTACTGTGAAAGTAAAAGGCTATTACTTTACATGAGATGCTAGAGAGGAAGGAAGTGGGGGAAGAAATACTACCTTCAATATTGTTCATTCTGAGAATGAATAAACTAACTACAAAAGAGGGAACCAAGGGTATCATTTAAAGGTATCAGCATAAAGGTAACCATAACAAAAAATATATACCTCTTCCTAAATATCAAAAGTATATATTTTTAAAAATGGGAAGGCAAAGAAAACAGATAGTACAGTTTAAAAAAATTGTGCTAGATTCCACTCAGATGTTATCCCATTCAGTTCTTAGAAGGCCCTGTTTTAGGCCAGTTTCATAAAGGAGGATGCAGAGAAATTTAACAGCTTAACTAAGGCCATTTCTGTAGAAAAGTTATCAAAACTGGGATTTGAGTAGAGGTCTGTCACCAGAATCATTTCCATTTCACCGTACTTTGTAATGATACTAATTCTCTTTATCTCTTGTTAGAATGTGTATATATAAACTTTAGTTCCATTTAACTAAGGCACATCTGTACCTGTATAATTATACCTTTAAAAAGTCATTTATGAGGGCTAAAAAAGAAAAAGTGATAGCTAGTGGGAGATCTTATTTATTGGTGCTTAATGAAGCTAAAAAGGTATGAATTAAACTTCATAAGAATTTGTATATACTTGTTTTAGAGCCATAGATGATATCTAGGGGAGGCAGTAAAGCTTTTAATAATGGAGAGCAAGGACTCTGGAGTAACACTTTTGTTGTAAATCTTATTCTACCACTTACTTTTTGTATAATCTTGGGCAGGATTCTTAATCTATTTTAGCTTCATCTAAGCTTATCTATAAAATATGAACAATACCTACTTTATAGTTTTACTATAGAGATTAAATAAGATGATGTATATGTAATATAATTAGCTAAAATGACCAGCAGTCTCATAAATAATGCTGTTGGTCAGATGTGTGACCTGTGCTTGCCTGCAGATTTTAGGTCACTAATACTATCTTAAAAATACAAAAGTCATCCTGTCAGAATAGCTATTATCAAAAAGACCACAAATAACAAATGTTGGTTAGGATATGGAGAAAAGGGAAGACTTGTGCACTATGAGTGGGAATGTAAATTGGTGCAGGCACTGTGGAAACAGTAGGGAGGTTCCTCAAAAAACTAAAAGTAGAACTTCCATAGGACCCGGCAATTCCACTCCTGGGTATATATCCAAAGAAAACAAAAACACTAACTTGAAAAGATACATGCACGCCAATGTTCATAGAAGCATTATTTACAATAGGTAAGGACTTCCCTGATGGTCCAGTGGTTAACACTCTGCACTTCCACTGCAGGGGGCACGGGTTTGATCTCTGGTCAGGGAAGTTCTGCATGCCACGTGGTGCGGCCAAAAAGAAAAACAAAAACAATAGGCAAGATATGGAAGCAACCTAAGCGTCCATCAACAGATGAATAGATTAAAAAAGATATATATACACAATGGAATACTACTCAGCCATAAAAAAAGAATGAAAATTTTGCCATTTGCAACAACATGGATGGACTTGGAGGGTATTATGCTAAGTGAAATAAGTCAAACAGAGAAAGACAAATATCATATGATATCACTTATGTGTGGAATCTAAAAAATAAAACCGACTAGTGAATATAACAAAAAAGAAGCAAACTCACAGATATAGAGAACAAACTGGTGGTTACCACTGGGGAGAAGAAAGCAGGGAGAGGCAAGATTGGCACAGGGGATTAAGAGGTACAAACTACTATGTGTAAAATAAATAAGCTATAAGGATACATTGTACAGCACAGGAAATACAGCCAACATTTTACAGTAACTATAAGTGGAGTATAATTTATAAAAATTTTGAATCAATATGTTGTACACCTGAAACTAATATAATATTGTAAATCAACTACAGCTCAATAAAAAAATATTAAACTCATTATAAAGCATTAGGCAAGAGTTACTTTCACTTTCTCCCTCAGAGCTTTGCTTATTTTGAAAATAAGAAAATATCTGTAAACTGAAGGTGTCATGAGTCTTCTCAGAGTATTTTAATTAGACATTCTGGGGAACAAAAATAAAACCTAATGTATATAGTAAAAAAACCCAATAATCATAAAGACTAGCTATATAAGAACATGTGCAAAAGAAACTCTAAACACATGTAACTATATTTTATAGCTATAATGGAATTTTTGTAACAGTTTTCATAATACAGCGTAAGAGGTGTAAGATGTTCTACTCTGAATCTTATCTAAAGAGTTCTAGTTACTGAAGTATCAAATGTGGTAGTGCCAATGTGATTCAACTGAGTGAACCTTAGATGATATTATATTAAGGTCACATATTTGAGGGGAATGTTTGAAGCAGTGAGAGCTAGATAGAATTAGTTTGGGAAGGTTTCATGGAAGAATTGGTCCTACTTATATAACATATTCCCCCACCCCCTGCCACTTTCCCCCCTTAATGTCCATACATCTGTTCTCTACATCTGTGTCTCAATTTCTGCCCTGCAAACCTCTTCATCTTTACCATTTTTCTAGGTTCTGATTATATGTGTTAATATATGATATTTGTTTTCCGCTTTTTGACAATACTTCACTCTGTATGACAGTCTCTAGATTCATCCATGTCTCTACAAATGACCCAATTTCATCCCTTTTTACGGCTGAGTAATATTCCATTGTATATACGTACCACATCTTCTTTTTCCATTCATCTGTCGATGGGCATTTAGGTTGCTTCCATGACCTGGCTATTGTAAATAGTGCTGCAATGAACATTGGGGTGCATGTGTCTTTTTGAATTCTGGTTTTCTCTGGGTATATGCCCAGTAGTGGGATTGCTGGATCATATGGTAATTCTATTTTTAGTTTTTTAAGGAATCTCCATACTGTCCTCCACAGGGGCTGTATCAATTTACATTCCCAGCAACAGTGCAAGAGGGTTCCCTTTCCTCCACACCCTCTCCAGCATTTGTTGTTTGTAGATTTTCTGATGAAGCCCAATCTAATTGGTGTGAGGTGATACCTCACTGTAGTTTTGATTTGCATTTCTCTAATAATTAGTGATGTTGAGCAGCTTTCATGTGCTTCTTGCCCATCTGTATGTCTTCTTTGGAGAAATGTCTATTTAGCTCTTCTGCCCATTTTTGTATTGGGTTGGTTGTTTTTTTAATATTGAGCTGCATGAGCTGTTTATATATTTTGGAGAATAATCCTTTGTCTGTTGATTCGTTTGGAAATATTTTCTCCCATTCTGAGGGTTGTCTTTTTGGTTGGTTTGTAGTTTCCTTTGCTTTGCAAAAGCTTTTAAGTTTCATTAGGTCCCATTTGTTGACATTTGTTTTTATTTCCATTGCTCTAGGAGGTGGATCAAAAAAGATCTTGCTGTGATTTATGTCAAAGAGTGTTCTTCCTATGTTTTCCTCTAAGAGGTTTAAAGTGTCTGGTCTTACATTTAGGTCTCGAATCCATTTAGAGATTTTTTGTGTGTATGGTGTTAGGGAGTGTTCTAATTTCATTCTTTACATGTAGCTGTCCAGTTTTCCCAGCAACACTTAATGAAGAGACTGTCTTTTCTTCACTGTATATCCTTGCCTCCTTTGTCATAGATTAGTTGACCAAGGTGTGTGGGTTTCTCTCTGGGCTTTCTATCCTGTTCCATTGATCTACATTTCTGTTTTTGTGCCAGTATCATATTGTCTTGATTACTGTACTTTTGTAGTATAGTCTGAAGTCAGGGAGTCTGATTCCTCCAGCTCCGTTTTTTTCCCTCAAGACTGCTATGGCTATTCGGGGTCTTTTGTATCTCCATACAAATTTTAAGATTTTTTGTTCTAGTTCTGTAAAAAATGCCATTGGTAATTTGATACGGATTGCACTGAATCTGTAGACTGCTTTGGGTATTATAGTCATTTTCACAATATTGATTCTTCCAATCCAAGAACATGGTATGTCTCTCCATCTGTTTGTATCATCTTTTATTTCTTTCATCGGTGTCTTACAGTTTTCTGCATACATGTCTTTTGTCTCCCTAGGTACGTTTATTCTTAGGTATTTTATTCTTTTTGTTGCAATGGTAAATGGGAGTGTTTCCTTAATTTCTCTTTCAGATTTTTCATCATTAGTGTATAGGAATGCAAGAGATTTCTGTGCATTAATTTTGTATCCTGCAACTTTACCAAATTAGTGCTAGTAGTTTTCTGGTGGCATCTGTAGGATTCTCTATGTATACTATCATGTCATCTGCAAACAGTGACAGTTTTACTTCTTCTTTTCCAATTTGCATTCATTTTATTTCTTTCTCTTCTCTGACTGCCGTGGCTAGGACTTCCAAAACTCTGTTGAATAATAGTGATGAGGGTGGCCATCCTTGTCTTGTTCCTGATCTTAGAGGAAATG
Source organism: Monodon monoceros (assembly GCF_005190385.1). Classification (NCBI taxonomy): domain Eukaryota; kingdom Metazoa; phylum Chordata; class Mammalia; order Artiodactyla; family Monodontidae; genus Monodon; species Monodon monoceros. The sequence continues at coordinate 39,092,976 of NW_021703774.1, read as the reverse complement.
CTTTCAGTTTTTCACCACTGAGAATGATGTTTGCTGTGGGTTTGTCGTATATGGCCTTTATTATGTTGAGGTAGGTTCCTTCTATGCCCACTTTCTGGAGAGTTTTTATCATAAATAGGTGTTGAATTCTGTCAAAAGCTTTTTCTGCATCTATTGAGATGATCATACGGTTTTTATTCTTCAATTTGTTAATATGGTGTACCACATTGATTGATTTGTGTATACTGAAGAATCCTTGCATCCCTGGGATAAATCCCAGTTGATTATGCTGTATGATCCTTTTAATGTGCTGTTGGAGTCTGTTTGCTAGTATTGTGTTGAGGATTTTTACATCCATATTCATCAGTGATACTGGTCTGTAATTTTCTTTTTTTTGTAGTATCTTTGTCTGGTTTTGGTATCAGGGTGATGGTGGCCTCATAGAATGAGTTTGGGAGTGTTCCTTCCTCTGCAATGTTTTGGAAGAGTTTGAGAAGGATGGGTGTTAGCCCTTCTCTAAATGTTTGATAGAATTCACCTGTGAAGCCATCTGGTCCTGGACTTTTGTTTTTTGGAAGATTTTTAATCACAGTTTCAATTTCATTACTTGTGATTGGTCTGCTCATATTTTCTATTTCTTCGTGGTTCAGTCTTGGAAGGTTATACCTTTCTAAGAATTTGCCCATTTCTTCCAGGTTGTCCATTTTATTGGCATTGAGTTGCTTGTAGTAGTCTCTTAGGATGCTTTGTATTTCTGTGGTGTCTATTGAAACGTCTCCCTTTTCATTTCTAATTTTATTGAGTCCTCTCCCTCTTTTTATTGATGAGTCTGGCTAATGGTTTATCAATTTTGTTTATCTTCTCAAAGAACCAGCTTTTAGTTTTATTGATCTTTGCTACTGTTTTCTTTGTTTCTATTTCACTTATTTCTGCTCTGATCTTTATGATTTCTTTCCTTCTACTAACTTTGGGTTTTGTCTGTTTTTCTTTCTCTAGTTCCTTTAGGTGTAAGGTTAGATTGTTTATTTGAGATTTTTCTTGTTTCCTGAGGTAGGCTTGTAATGCTATAAACTTCCCTCTTAGAACTGCTTTTGCTGCATCCCATAGGTTTTGGATCATCGTGTTTTCGTTGTCATTTGTCTCTAGGTACTTTTTGATTTCCTCTTGGATTTCTTCAGTAATCTCTTGGTTATTTACTAACGTATTGTTTAGTCTCCATGTGTTTGTGTTTTTTACGTTTTTTTCTCTGTAACTGATTTCTAATCTCATAGCATTGTGGTCAGAAAAAATGCTTGATATGATTTCAATTTTCTTAAATTTACTGAAGCTTGATTTGTGACCCAGGATGTGATCTATCCTTGAGAATGTTCCGTGCGCACTTGAGAAGAAAGTGTAATCTGCTGTTTTTGGATGGAATGCCCTATAAATATCAATTAAATCTGGTCTATTGTGTCCTTTAAAGCTTGTGTTTCCTTATTAATTTTCATTTTGGATGATCTGTCCATTGGTGTAAGTGAGGTGTTAACGTCCCCCACTATTATTGTGTTACTGTCGATTTCCTCTTTTAGAGCTGTTAGCAGTTGCCTTATGTATGGAGGTGCTCCTATGTTGGGTGCATATAGATTTATAATTGTTATATCTTCTTCTTGGATTGATCCCTTGATCATTATGTAGTGTCCTTCCTCATCTCTTATAACATTCTTTATTTTAAAGTCTATTTTATCTGATATGAGTATTGCTACTCCAGCTTTCTTTTGATTTCCATTTGCATGGAATATGTTTTTCCATCCTCTCACTTTCAGTCTGTATGTGTCCCTAGGTCTGAAGTGGGTCGTTGTAGACAGCATATAGATGGGTCTTATTTTTGTATGCATTCAGCGAGCCTGTGTCTTTTGGTTGGAGCACTTAATCCATTCACATTTAAGGTAATTATTGATATGTATGTTACTACTACCATTTTCTTAATTGTTTTGGGTTTGTTTTTGTAGGTCCTTTTCTTCTCTTGCATTTCCCACTTAAAGAAGTTCTTTTCGCACATGTTGTAGAGCTCGTTTGATGGCGCTGAATTCTCCCAGCTTTTGCTTGTCTGTAAAGCTTTTGATTTTTCTGTTGAATCTGAATGAGATCCTTGCTGGGTAGAGTAATCTTGGTTGTAGGTTCCCTTTCATCCCTTTAAATCCCTTCCCTTTCATCACTTTAAATATATCATGCCACTGCCTTCTGGCTTGTAGAGTTTCTTCTGAAAAACCAGCTGTTAACCTTATGGGAGGTCCCTTGTATGTTATTTGTCGTTTTTTCCCTTGCTGCTTTCAATGATATTTCTTTGCCTTTAATTTTTGTCAATTTGATTACTATGTGTCCCAGCGCGTTTCTCCTTGGGTTTTTCCTGCCTGGGACTCTCTGTGCTTCCTGGACTTGGGTGGCTATTTCCTTTCCCATGTTAGAGAAGTTTTAGACTATAATCTCTTCAAATATTTTCTCGGGTCCTTTCTCTCTTCGCCTTCTGGGATCCCTATAATGCGACTTCTGTTGCGTTTAATGTTGTCCCAGAGGTCTCGTAGGCTGTCTTCATTCCTTTTCATTCTTTTTTCTTTAGTCTGTTCCACAGCAGTGAACTCCACCATTCTGTCTTCCACGTCACTTATCCGTTCTTCTACCTCAGTTATTCTGCTATTGCTTCCTTCTAGTGTATTTTTCATTTCACTTACTGTATTGTTCATCTCTGTTTGTTTTTTAATTCTTCTAGGTGTTTGTTCTTCAGTTCTTCTAGGTCTTTGTTAAACATTTCTTGCATGTTCTCGATCTTTGCCTCCACTCTTTTTCTGAGGTCCTGGATCATCTTCAGTATCATTATTCTGAATTCCTTTTCTGGAACGTTGCCTATCTCCACTTCATTTAGTTGTTTTTATGGTATTTTATCTTCTTCCTTCATCTGGTACATAGCTCTCTGCCTTTTCATCTTGTCTGTCTTTCTGTGAACGTGGTTTTTGTTCCACAGCCTCTAGGATTGTAGTTCTTCTTGCTTCTGCTTTCTGCCTTCTGGTGGATGAGGCTATCTAAGAGGCTTGTGCAAGTTTCCTGGTGGGAGGGACTGGTGGTGGGTAGAGCTGGCTGTTGCTCCGGTGGGCAGAGCTCAGTAAAACTTTAATCTGCTTGTCTGCTGATGGGTAGGGCTGGGTTCCCTCCTTGTTGGTTGTTTGGTCTGAGGAGACCCAACACTGGAGCCTACCAGCCTACCTCTCTGGTGGGGTTAATGGCGGACACTGGGAGGGCTCACGCTGAGTACTTCCAAGAACTTCTGCTGCCAGTGTCCTTGTCCTCATGGTGAGACACAGCCACTCCCGGCCTCTGCAGGAGACCCTCCAACACTAGCAGGTAGGTCTGGTTCAGTCTCCTATGGGGTCACTGCTCCTTCCCCTGGGTCCCAATGCACACACTAATTTGTGTGTGCCCTCCAAGAGTGGAGTCTCTGTTTCCCCTAGTCTTGTCGAAGTCCTGCAATCAAATCTCGCTAGCCTTCAAAGTCTGATTCTCTAGGAATTCCTCCTACCGTTGCCGGACCCCCAGGTTGGGAAGCCTGACGTGGGGCTCAGAACCTTCACTCCAGTGGTTGGACTCCTGTGGTATAAGTGTTCTCCAGTTTGTGAGTCACCCAACCCAGCAGTTATGGGATTTGATTTTATTGTGATTGTGCCCCTCCTACCGTCTCATTGTGGCTTCTCCTTTGTCTTTGGATGTGAGGTATCTTTTTTGGTGAGTTCCAGTGTCTTCCTGTCGATGACTGTTCAGCAGTTAGTTTTGATTCCAGTGCTCTTGCAAGAGGGAGTGAGACCACATCCTTCCACTCCACCATCTTGAACCAATCTATATAATAAATTTTTATTACCAATTTTCCAATTATTATGAGAAGTGAGTTGTCACACAATGGCATTAGGACGAGAAGACTATCCCTCCCTCAGTCTCAACTAAAAAGATGTGCTACAGAGATGGACTTTTGCAATGGCAGAGTGAGGACTTCAGTAAATTTGCTGTCTCACAAAAAACAATGAAAAACAGTTTGAGCTGGCAGAAGAAAGGTCAATAGAGATTATCTAGTTTGAGGTGTAGAAAGAAAGATTGAACACAAAATGAACAGAGCTTCAGAGACCTGTGGGATACCATCAATCATACCAAGATATACATAATGGGAGTCTCAGAGGGAGAGGAGAAAGATGAACAAAAATAGCTGAAGAAATAGCTAAAAACAACCCAAATTTGATGAAAAGTATTAATTTATACAATGAACTATTAAGTGGAGCTCACTGAAGTCCAACTAGAATAGTCAAAGAGATGCATATCTAGAGACATCATAATCAAACAGACAGAAAGTTAAAGACAAAGAAAATTTTCAAAGCAGCAAGTAATAAATAACTTATCACATACATCAGATCCTAAATATGATTAATAACTGACTTGTCACAAGAAAACCATGGACACCAGAGCACCAATAGGATGACACCTTCAAAGTGTTGAAGGAAAAAGGCAGTTAGCCAAGAATTCTATATCCAGCAAAACTCTCCTTCAAAAATGAAGGGAAAATTAAGAGATTCCCAGATCAACAGACAAATAGGAAATACTACTGCACCTTACAGGAAATACTAAAAGGAATCCTTCAGGCTTAAATGAAAGGACACCTTATATAACTTGAATCCACTGGAAGAAATAAAGAGGTAAAGGTAACTACATAGGTAAATATAAAAGACAGTATAAATGTACTTTTATTTATAACTCTTTTGTTCTCCTGCTTTACAAGACAACCACATAAAGCAATAATTACAAAACTGTGTTGATGGGTGTACAATGTATAAGCATACCTTGGAGATATTGCAGGTTTGGTTCCAGACCACCATAATAAAGCGAATACTGCACTAAAGCAAGTCACATTATTTTTTGGTTTCCCAATGCATATAAAAGTTATGTGTACACTATAGTCTCTTAAGTATGCAATAGCATTATGTTTAAAAAAAGTGTACATACCTTAATTAAAAAATACTTTATTGCTAAAAAATGCTAACCATCATCTGAGTCTTCAGGAAGTTGTAATCTTTTTGCAATAATAACATCAAAGATCACTGATCACCATAAAAAAATATAACAATGTAAAAAGTCTGAAGTATTCCAGAATTATCAAAACGTGACACTGAGACATGAAGTAAGCAAATGCTGTTGGAAAATGGTTCTGATAGACTTGTTCAACACAGGATTGCCACAAACCTTCAATTTGTAAAAAATGCAATACCTGCAAAGTGCAATAAAGTGAAGTGCAATAAGATGCTATTTTATGTCTGCATAAAGATCTAATTTGTATGACAGTAATATCACAAAGGAAGGGGGAGGGAATGGAGGTATACTGGACCAAAATTTTGTATACTACTAAAATTAAGTTAGTATTCAACCAAACTAGATTGTTTTAAGATGCTAATTGTAATCCCTAGGGTAACTACTAAGAAAGTAACTCAAAAAAATATAGTTAAAGAAACAAGAGAATTAAAATGGTACACTAGAAAATACCTATTTAATACAAAAGGTAATAATGGAGGAATAGAGGAACAAAAAAGATATAAGACATAAAACAGCAAAATGGAAGACATAAATCCTACCTTATCAGTAATTACATTAAATGTAAATGGATTAAACACTGCTCAAAATGCAGAGATGGTCAAAATTGATTAAAAGAAAGAAAGAAACAAACAAAAAAAACGGGTTCCACTACATGCTGCTTACAAGAAACACTATTTATTTATTTATTTATTTATTTGCCATGCTGTGCAGCTTGCAGGATCTTAGTTCCCTGACCAGGGAATGAACCCAGGCCCTCAGCAGTGAAAGTGGAGAGTCCTAACCACTGGACCACAAGGGAATTCCTAAAAAACACAATTTAGATTCAAAGAAACAAACAGATAAGAAGTAAATGTATGGAAAAGACATATCATGCAAACAGTAACCAAAAGAGAGTTAGACAGCGGCAGTGACAATAAATATCAGAAAAAATGAACTTTAACACAAAAACTGTTATTAGAGTTATAATGATAAGGGACATATCCAAGAGGAAGATAAAACAATTATAAACATATGCAGCTAACAATAGGGCCCCCAAAATTCCTGAAGCAAAAACTGACAGAACTGAAGAGAGAAACAGACAATTCAACAACAATAGTTGGAGACTTCAATATCTCACTTTCAATAATGGACAGAACTAGACAGAGCATAAACAAAGAAACAGAAGACTTAACCAACTAGATCTAAGAGATTTCAACACAACACTCCACCCAACAACAACAGTATACGTGGTCTTCTCAAGTACACATGAAACATTCTCCATGATAAACCATATGCTAGACCATAAAAAGCCGCCTCAATAAATTTAAAAGGATTGAAAACTTCAAAGTACATTCTACAACCACAATGGAATAAAATTATAAATCAGTAACAGAAAGAAATCTGGGAGTCACAAATATGTAGAAATTAAACACATTCCTAAATAACTAATGGGCCAAATAAATCACAGAGGAAATCAGAAAATGTTTTGAAATGAATGAAAACAAAAACACAACATATCAAAATCTATGGGAAACAGATGTTAAACAAAAACTTGTACATGAATGTGTAACATTCTTAACAGCTCTAATCACAACACCGAAAAAAAGGTAGAAACCATCCAAATGTCCATCTACTGATTAATGGATAAACAAAATGTGGTATGTCCATACAATGGAATATTATTCAGGCATTAAAAGGAATGACATATTGATACATGTTACAATATTGATAAACCCTGAAAATATTATGTTAAGTGAAATAACCCAAACACAAAAGGCCACATATTATATGACTCCATTTATATTAAATATCCAGGACAAGCAAATCCATAGAGACAGAATGTGGATGAAAAGCTGCCAGGGGCTGTGGGGGTGGGAGAATGGGAAATGACTGTTAATGACAAGGGGGTTTCCATTCGGGGTGATGAAAAGGTTATGGAACTAGATAGTAGTGATGGTTGCATAGCATTAAAAATGCACTTAATGCTACAGAATACACTTTAAAATGGTTTAAATGGTAAATGTTAAGTGTATTTTACCACAATAAAAAAAGTGAAAAGCAATATTTTGAGAAAAGAAAATGTTAAGAAAACACATTAAAAGTCAAGTACTTTAGGGCTTCCCTGGTGGCGCAGTGGTTGAGAGTCTGCCTGCCAATGCAGGGGACGTGGGTTTGTGCCCCGGTCCAGGAAGATCCCACATGCTGCAGAGCGGCTAGGCTTGTGAGCCATGGTTGCTGAGCCTGCGCGTCCGGAGCCTGTGCTCCGCAACGGGAGAGGCCAAAACAGTGAGAGGCCCATGTACCGCAAAAAAAAAAAAAAAGTCAAGTACTTTAAATAGACACTCAGGTCTAAAACAGAGTTCTGTGATTTCAGCAGAATATCATAAATGCAAAAATTGTCAATACAGAGTTATGTTCCATACTTGTATGTGAGGCCAAGAGGCCTCAAGTGTGGGCTCATCCTCTTCTGGATCAAAATCTGGATTATCACTTGGAGGAAGAGTTCGGAAGATGTTAGCACTGATCTGTAAAGAAAAATAAATTTAGATTCATGTTCTAAATAAACGTATGTTTTTGTTGCTTAATTAAAAAATGCAAAATGAAATATTTTTAAGATAACTTTATTTAAGAAAAAGCTTAAGTTGTGGCTGTAAGCTTAGTTCAAAACCTATAAATCTCTTCAAGATATGAAGGCAGCCATTTGTTTCTCTCTGTCCCATAATTCTGACTTCTATAGATATCAAACTTCGTACAGATTACCTCTAGACTCCTCTTCCTTAAATCACAAGTTTTGCTTTAAAAAAAAAAAAAAAAAGAGGGTGTGAGGGAACTGGGGGGGCAGAGCATAAAGTTCCTAACTCTCCCTATCCCTAACTTGATTCTTTTCATCTTTCCACAACTCCCCCCATATTCTAACCCAGCCATTTACTTACCTTATAACCCAAGAGTTTGGTAAAATATCTCTTACACATACACATCACGCTAAAGAAGAGGAGGATGGGGGTAGAATACTTTCACTGTCATTACAGACATAGTTATTCACTGCCATTACAGACATAGTTATAATAGCCCATGATGACTTAATTTACTGTATTTCATTAACTCTGAGCGTTTTTAAAAAAAAAATTAATCTCTCTGAAATAAGGATATGCTTTGAGACTCTTCATTTCAGAGTCTTCATTTTAGGTTATAACTTCATCTTTCATATTGTCTGTCTTAGTACCAAAGTAAACTACATATCCTTTTTCTCTAGCAAAGGATGGATTGTGAGCCCAACTCAAAATTCGTTGAAGAATGATGAACAGACTGACAGACCAAATGGTTTAGTAAACATGTAAGGCCCTAATTTTGAGGGGTTGGTCATTTAAGATAAATTATTTGGGGAACAGAGGATGAGACAAGCGTTGTTTGGTGGTGCAAGCAAATTCCCAACCATTCTTATGAAGTAGCATCTATGGTAATCCAAATAACTGCTAACGGTCAATTACTATAACCATAAGACTTAGAAAGTTATAATCCAGAATTTGATTTGCTAGAACTCAAAGCCAGTATATGAAGGCAGAGCCAATAAATAGTTTGATAAATATCAATTTCACAGAGTGGCAGAAAGTCATAGATAGAACTTGAAAAGGAAATATATCCCATAGGAGGGCATAATTTGCCTTTGAAATCATACTTATTATTGTTGGTAGTAAAAGTTAAACCTTGTAGCCACCAATAAAATTAACTGTATACAGCAAATACACAGAAGAGCTTTAAAGAACTAAGTGGGTGAGTTGGCTTCTTATCTAGAAATTAAGTACCCAGAAGTTTAGAAAAAAAAAAAAAAAAAGGACAAAACACACACATCTTTTTACTTGGGAAAAGAAATTAAATCTCAGAATTTATTAGTAAATAGAAAATTACAAAATAACTTGACTCAAATATTTGAGTACTTTCAATATCTAAGGCAACAACTTTAGAGAGATAAAAATATCTTCCCTAGGATTTTCAAAATTCCTGAATACAAACCATTTGAAATCAATAAAGTGGAAATATTGCATTTTCCCCCTGAACATTTTTTAATGACAAACACAAAACAAAGAACAAAATACAAAGTCTATCAATAATCAATACTTACATTCTCAAACTGTCTCTTTTAATTATCTGTGGAATTGAGGAAGCTAATTTCATTTTGATTAATGTTCTCTCTAGAGCTAATGTTTAAAAAAATCTTAAGGCTTTTATTTTGTTTTTTAAAAAGAAAAAAACAAACCAAAATGTCCTAAGTCCTTTTAATTGGTCTTCTAGTACAATATGAGGAAAGAAAACACAGCTAGTACATTAGGGTCAAATTTAACTTTCCTGCACATTTTGCTCTTCCCCCAGAACATATATCAGGCACAGGGAAAGAAATTAAGGCAACTAAATTGTATAGTTTATAGCTTAGATTATACTTGCTATAACCTTCTATAACCAACATTTAAGCTTAAATTGTGTACTCAGTGACTCTAATTATTTCAAATGAATTTTTTGTATTTGTTATGCACCAAAATACAAAAACCACAAGTCCGAAACAAATTTCTACAGTTTGATGGAGAATATGGTTAAATAATTAATAAACAGTATCCTAAACAACCTTACTTCAATACTTTTCACAGCAGATATTTCAAACTTTTGTTTACATCATTTAACTTGTCTCATGTTTTGATTAAAATTCAGTGTTATAGAATCTACATATATGATATCAAAATGTCCTAAATAAGATTTATTTTAGACCTGACTCCCTTATCCACTGCTGAGAGCCCCATAGTTTTTCATTGGTCTTTTCTTCCCCCTTTAGATGTTCTTTCTCCTCAGCTATTCAGCTGCACGTTAATTATCTATCAATCTGTATTATCTTGAGCTTATATCTTTCTCCTAAGCTCTAGATATGCACTATCCAATGTGGTAGCCACCAGCCATTGTGGCTATTGAATTCCCAAACTATTATAAAGCAATGACACCATCATTGGAATGGATGGATAATCTTTCAAATGGACTATTTAAATAAACATTCTTTTGAGTACATTAATTATTGTATATTTATTAAAAATCAGTCTCATTAAATCATAATTACACCTCAGATCTTACTTGAATTTATATAAATCTGAGGAACTTAAGTCTAGAGGCTTACCATTTTTACTATATCAGAATACGCTGATTCAACAATTACACCACGATTAGTTGAAACATACTCAACCAGTTCATTCAATGTTGCTCTTTTAACTTCTTTGCTCTTCAAGTCTGAAACAGAGTCCATGAAATCAAAGAGTATGCAACACTGCTGCAGCTTCTGACAGAAAAGCTCTTGTTGTTCATTTGAAGTGGCATCTGTAAATAAAAATAAAGAGAAACTTAGAAATGACCTACTCAGAAGTTACCTTCATGTTTACCAATTTTGTAGAAGCTATTCACATACATAAAGTAAAACTTCTCTCAAAAACCTAGTGAGAAATTTACCCATCTAATCCCATTATTCACGCCAGACATGAATTTCTATCTTCCTCCTCTCTCACTACCCACAATCAATCATTAAATGTTATTGATTCCGTTTCTTTAATTTATCTGGAATCTATCCTTTTCTTGTCATTCCCTCTGCCACTTTAACAGCCCTCACATTCATCATTTAGACTACAGCAATGACACCCTAACTGCTTCTCTTGCCTGGGGCCATAACCTGCGATTCCTGATTTATCCTCTCAGCTACTTCAAAAGCTAAAATCTTGCTAAAATGAGAATCATTCTGATCATACTCAATACTTTTCAATGATCCTCCAAAAATTACAGAATGACGTTCAAACTCCTTAGGATTGTATACAAATGAAGCTGCCTACGGCCAAGAGTCATCTCTCAACACTATCTAGCATGCACCTTCACCTTAGTTAAACCACGCTCTCTGCAATTTCCTGAAGATTTTACACTGTTTCCTCTGCCTGGAATGCCCTTTTCCCACATTTCCACCCTGAGAACTCTCCCCATTTATTAAGTTTCAGCATAAGCATATTCCACTCTCAGAAGCTTTCTCTATGGCACTGAAGCTAAATTGGTTGGTTAATCCACATTGACCCAAATGTATCTTAGGTGCTATCTCTATTGTAGTATTTACTGTGCGATATGGCAGTTATATTTTACATGTATTATACTCTTAGATTACGAGGCCCCCAAAGACAGGAAACAAGTGTTCTCCCTTTCTTTCTCTCTCTCTCCCCCTCCCTCCGCCCTCTCATTATCTAGCACAGTACCTGCCACACAACATGCATTCAGTAAATGTTTATTGTTTTATCTTCTACTGAGTACAAAAATATGGGCACATTATAATCATTTGATTCTAACAAATATATTAAATCTTTTTGTTTGCAACATTCAAAAAGTAATGAAATTTCACTTCTGAATTTCAAATCTATAAACAAGGACCTTCAGTTATTCAGCTCAATTATTTGTTTCTTGAACTACTGAGATTAAATTTTTAAAAATCATGTATTCCAATACTGATATTGAGCTCATAGTATACAACAGTATTCCTTCATTCAAAACCAATGCCTGCTTTATATAAAGATAGAGGTAGAAATCTTCATAAAGATGATAACCTAACCAAGGATGCCCATGCTTTTTAATTCCTCTGGGGCAGGAAGCCAAGTGAAATTACTTTGCAGCTATATTCAAGTGCTGTCCTTAAAAAGCTGAGCTAGATAAGGTACTGCTAAAATATAGCAGGTCGGATATCCTAAGCCCACTCACACAAAAAAGACAAATACAGCATATCCTTTTGATTAGTCAATTTTGTTCAATAACTTAAAACATAATATTTACAACAACACAAACATAGATATATTATAAAGAACAACAAAATTCACATGACTTTTGAAGTAAAAATATAAAGATTCTAAAAAAATTTTGAATTTGCTGCAACCCATTTATGGAAACTTCTTCTGTGGTAGTGCCGCACTTACAAAGAATTTGCATAACACTCTATGTTCCAAAATCAATAATGGCTCTCTGCTACATGAAAGCCAAGGTCTACAATCCTAAGATAGGCATCAGAGTTCATGTAATATTGACAGAGTACATGACATTTTTGATGATCACTTCCATAAAGTTTTTGATTCAAGAACACCTTTATTTGAACTGTTCTGTTGTGGGAACATTTTTATGTATCCTTTTAAAAAAAAGACCATTAAATCTGCAACTACTTTCAATACCAAGTAATTTGTTAAACAGTTATCTTTACCCAGAAGTTTATTAAACCTCATTCTACTGCGGGTGAGAGTGAAGCACCATCCAGCATACATACTGCATATAATCTTACCAGTCATAATTCACTATACTAGTTCATCCCAAAACGACCATCAGTTATTCTAAGTAGAATCTGCTCATTCCCTGAGACGTTAGCTGTATCTTAAATGGCCTTTTTCTTAAATTCTCTTGGGGTTTTCTCCCTTAAAGTTAAAAAGGTATCCACTTAAGATTGGTATTTAGTTTATTTCAATTACTAAACAGACGTCTGCTTAATACAAATACTTGGCTTGAAAAACTAGAAGATGGACACCTGTCCTTTTTGTAAGCTTCCTAATCAGGCTAAACTTATTAGATTGGGTATGTATTATACATTAGAGAAGTGGGTAATAATTTGGGCTGTAAGAATCCTTCTCAACTCACACTGTACAAGAAATCCCCATAGTTCTCTCCATTACTCAGTAATATCTCTATTTATAAATATATCTACATCCTTATTGTATAGCTTTATACTGTCTATTATAACACATATCTTTATATATAGTTAAATTCCATTATAATGATGGTTTGGGGAAATAGGTGCCATACCTTTAGAAGGTAACTCAGTTTAAGAGAGTTAAAAAAATTTTTTTTTAACTTATTTATTTATGTATGTATTTATTTTGGCTGTGTTGGGTCTTCATTTCTGTGTGAGGGCTTTCTCTAGTTGCGGCAAGGGGGGGCCACTCTTCATCGCAGTGCGCGGGCCTCTCACTATCGCGGCCTCTCTTGTTGCAGAGCACAGGCTCCAGACGCGCAGGCTCAGTAGTTGTGGCTCACGGGCCTAGTTGCTCTGCGGCATGTGGGATCTTCCCAGACCGGGGCTCAAACCCGTGTCCCCTGCATCGGCAGGCAGACTCTCAACCACTGCGCCACCAGGGAAGCCCCTTAAAATATTTTTAACCTTTTTTCCCTTATGTTAAAAAAATACAAACTCATACAATATCCCAGTTCAATCAGAGATCACCTTAGATAGCCAGCGCTATTCTCTCCTTCCGCCTCCAAACCACCTTCTCTATGTGAAATCACTCCTCTCTCTGTTCTCCAAAGGCCATATCTTTGTTCAGACTCTTCCCTACCTGAAATACCTTACCAGATTCCTCCCTTGTGTTTCCGAATCCTATGCACCCTTTAAGAATAAACTGAGGGCTTCCCTGGTGGCGCAGTGGTTGAGAGTCCGCCTGCCGATGCAGGGGACACGGGTTCGTGCCCCGGTCCGGGAAGGTCCCACATGCCGCGGAGCGGCTGGGCCTGTGAGCTATGGCCGCTGAGCCTGCGCGTCCAGAGCCTGTGCTCCACAACGGGAGAGGCCACAACAGTGAGAGGCCCACATACCGCAAAAAAATAAAAATAAAAAAATAAAAAAGAATAAACTGAAATCTCACATTCTCCACCAAATTTCCCTTAGGTAGGTCAGGATAAACTGATCCCTCCCTTCTCTGGACATCTGTAATACAATCTCAATCATACACTTGAGCATGCATTAACTCTGGGCCTGTATTTAATGAATATTTCTTTTAGCACTCATCAAAAGAATTCAGGTTCCTCAAGGGCAAGGATCATTCACTGAGCAGGCTTTCCTTTTTATCTCTTTTACTTCTAGCATAGGGTATATAAGGAGCCAACAAATGTGTATTTGATGGTAGAAAACACTCTGAATTTGAAGAATAAGATTATGCACTGAATTAAAATAGGCTATAGAACAAAGAAAAGAAACTGCATATCAAAGCTGGCATAAATAGTGAATTATTACATCATATCTATGCTTAAGAATTTATAACAATGACCATTTTTATCAATACCCTACCTTGATGGTTGATTTAAATGGATTAAATGAGATAATGATCATGAAGGTGAGTGCATATATGTCAAAGCAGATACAAATGGAAGGCATTTTTCTCACCACAGGCTAGTAACCTACAGCTAACATGTTAGAAGACACAAAATGATTTTCAAGACTGACAAACAGTAGATTCAGGAACATGTTATATATAAAAAGGAAGTTTCTTTTTCTTTTTTCTTCTTTCTTTTTTTTAGGAAGCTTCTCTTTCTGGGCACCTAACTCTTGAGTTTCCTTGGGAAGAAATTAATGTTTTTCATAGCTTCTCCATTCAGTAATCCACTACTTAGCCTAAAGATTTCTTTGAAGTTGCTTTCTCCTCCAGAATTATATCCCAGCATCACCTAATATTTGGATGCAACAGGTCACATCTGGATTTTCCCAAACATTAGATATACTTAGAAAGCAGTTAACATTTCAACTCCTTTGGCTCTGAGTTGAAATAGAAATGTCCAAACCTCAATTATTTTTAGGTATTAGGGAATAGAAAAATCTTTTCCTACCTAACCCCTCCTGTAGGTAATACATGTTCTATTGAACAGTCTACTGTGCTACATAATAAAACATAATGCTGCAAACATTAGTGCTTCCTTCATGCCAAATACAACTCTGTTTCCTATGTCTATTTATTTAACTTTCAAAGCAGTCCTTTACGGTTAGTTTTGAAAGTTAGAGATGATTTCCTGCCTTCAAGAGCTTAGAAGCAGGTTGGGAAGACAAGATACAAAACATTAAAAAATAATGCTATCAGGCGATAAACAAATGTAAAAGGTATGGTTGTTTACCATACACACACACACACACACATATATATACACACAATCTATTCTCTATATAACCTGGAGTCAAAAAGAATTTGAGAGCACTTACAAGATTAAATATAAGGAGAACAATTAAAAATAAAATCAGGATTAATTAAAAGCAGGAAAGCTATAGATATTACAAGGTATTTGACTGCTATATTTAATCACTTTGTGTTGAGTTGCTTGGCAACTAAGGTAAAACAGCGGTGGAAGAGGTGATCAGATTGTAAAAGGTTAAGTGAGAGAAGAGAATGCTCCTGTCACCTACTGTTGGCTGGCCTACTTCTAGGTTCAAGACAAGCAACCTTTTCATATAGATCGAAAACATTTTTATAATGGTTACCCTAGTAAGAAAAGATGAGATCATTGTTTTCATCATTAAAAAATTATAAAATATTTCACACTTGTCGATGTTTAATATAATCCCAACCCTTTTTTTTTTTTTTTTTTTTTGCGGTACGCGGGCTCACTGTTGTGGCCTCTCCCGCTGCGGAGCACAGGCTCCGGACGCGCAGGCTCAGCGGCCATGGCTCATGGGCCCAGCCGCTCCGCGGCACGTGGGATCCTCCCGGACTGGGGCACAAACCCGCGTCCCCTGCATCGGCAGGCGAACCCTCAACCACTGCGCCACCAGGGAAGCTCCTAATCCCAACTCTTAGGCACCTTTCTGAAACATCAATTTTCAGAATTTTCTTATAAGAAAACGAGACAAAAAGCAAAAAATATATTTCAGTAAGCTGAAAAAAGATCAGACTATATTCTGGCTATATTTCATAAATATGAATAATAAATACTTTGCGAGGAAAAGAATGGGTAATAATTCTGTTCACTAGGGAATTCCCTGGTGGTGGAGTGGTTAAGAATCCGCCTGCCAAAGCAGGGGACACGGGTTTGATCCCCGGCCCGGGAAGATCCCACATGCCGTGGAGCAACTAAGCCCGTGCGCCACAACTACTGAGCCTGTACTCTAGAGCCCGCGAGTCACAACTACTGAGCCCACGCACCACAACTACTGAAGCCCACGCACCCTAAAACCCGTGTGCTGCAATTACTGGGCCTGCGTGCTGCAACTACTGAAGCCTGTGCGCCTAGAGCCCGTGCTCCGCAACGAGAAGCTCACACACTGCAACGAAGAGTGGCACTCACTTGCCACAACTAGAGAAAGCCCGTGTGCAGCAATGAAGACCCAACGCAGCCAAAAAAAAAAAAAAAAAAAAAAAAAATTCTGTTCACTAAATGTAAAAAGCACTGACAGTATCTACACTGACCACTTTATACTTCAGCTTCCCCATTACAAGCATGCTTGCAGCAAATGAAGTCTGTCATACTCAGTGGTGTTTCAGTATGGCAATGCCTTACTTTTAGGCAGTTAGGTCACATGCTGTTTTTACTTGGCTATTTTTACTAGGCTTATGTTGATTATCCATTTGCCATTCTCACATGTGGATAATAATATCCATTCTGATTCCTATAGTGATAACTTCCTCACCTGGGATTCTCCCTGCAATATCAACTGATGTTATCCATCAGAATTCCACTTAGAGGTTCAAAAATAAAAATACCCCTGGAAACACACTAATTCACAGGAAAAATTCATAATACCTTACAGTGCTACATCATATAGCAACTGGAATGGTGGATGCTGACGATGTAATTGTTTTACAACATGCCCCAAGTACAACACAGTATTTGCTAGTCACTCTGAAATTAATTACAGGAGACCCCAAAATTTTGTGGGAGCAGTTTAAATCTGGACTTCTTGGAAAGATGACACTGTACCTATTTCAAATAAATATTAATTTCTTCCAAAATGTGTATATGAATCATGACCAAATAAAAGATAAGCATTTAAGATCCTGGTGACAGCCATTTAAATAAAGAGAGGGACTTCCTGGTAGCACAGTGGATAAGACTCCGCACTCCCAATGCAGGGGGCCCTGGTTCGATCCCTGATCAGGGAACCAGGTCCCACATTCATGACACAACTAAGAGTTCGCATGCCACAACAACTAAGAAGCCTGCCTGCCGCAACTAAGGAGCCAACGTGCGGTAACTAAGGACCCCGCAAGCCACAACTAAAACCCCAAGCAACCAAATAAATAAATATTAAAATAAACATAAATAAATAAGCAAAGAGAAAAACCCAGTCCTATACATAAACCTATTAGCATACCTTGACCTCCCCCTAAGTATTGATCTGGGAGCAATTCAGACCACCATTTATGATCATAATATAGCATATTCAACAATCTTAAATGTCTTCAGTCTTTATGTTGCTTCAAAGAAACTTAATCACAACTTAAGAATATAATGTAACAGACCTGAAACACCAATATATTATATTCATATTTATAGGCGTCTCTTCACTAACAATATCAGAGCTAAGGATTTACTAAAAGTGCTCTTCTAAAAAATATTATTAAATCCCCAATATAAAAAGCTCTTCATGTAAAGTATTAAAGATGCAAGAAAAGCTACACAATCAAGGAATTATCTAAAAAACAGATATGTGTGCAAAACACATAATAGTTAAAATCTGACTGGAAGATGAATTCTTTTTTTTTTTATACAGCAGGTTCTTATTAGTTATCCATTTTATACATATTAGTGTATACATGTCAACCCCAACCTCCCAGTTCATCCCAACACCACCACCCCATGCCACTTCCCCCATACGTTTGTTCTCTACATCTGTGTCTCTATTTCTGCCCAGCAAACCAGTTCATCTGTACCGTTTTTCTAGATTCCACATATATGTGTTAATATACAATATTTGTTTTTCTCCTTCTGACTTATTTCACTCTGTATGACAGTACCTAGATCCATCCACATCTCTAAAAATGACCCAACTTCATTCCTTTTTATGGCTGAGTAATATTCCATTGTATATACGTACCACTTCTTCTTTATCCATTTGTCTGTCGATGGGCATTTAGGTTGCTTCCATGACCTGGCAAGTGTAAATAGTGCTGCAGTGAACATTGGGGTGCATGTGCCTTTTTGAATTATGGTTTTCTGTGGGTATATGCCCAGTAGTGGGATTGCTGGGTCATATGGTAATTCTATTTTTAGTTTTTTAAGGAACCTCCATACTGTTCTCCACAGGGGCTGTATCAATTTACATTCCCACCAACAGTGCAAGAGGGTTCTCTTTTGTCCACACCCTGTCTAGCATTTGCTGTTTGTAGATTTTCTGATGATGCCCATTCTAACTGGTGTGAGGTGATACCTCATTGTAGTTTTCACTTGCATTTCTCTAATAACTAGTGATGTTGAGCAGCTTTTCATGTGCTCCTTGCCCATTGGTATGTCTTCTTTGGAGAAATGTCTATTTTAGGCCTTTTGCCCATTTTTGGATTGCGTTGTTTTTTTAACATTGAGCTGCATGAGCTGTTTATATATTTTAGAGATTAATCCTTTGTTGATTCATTTCCAAATATTTTCTCCCATTCTGACGGTTCTCTTTTGGTCTTGTTTGCAGTTTCCTTTGCTGTGCAAAAGCTTTTAAGTTTCATTAGGTCCTATATGTTTATTTTTGTTTGTATTTCCATTACACTAACAGGTGAATCAAAAGAGATCTTGCTGTGATTTATGTCAAAGAGTGTTCTTCCTATATTTTCCTCTAAGAGTTTTATAGTGTGCGATCTTACATTTAGGTCTTTAATCCATTTTGAGTTTATTTTTGTGTATGGTGTTAGGGAGTGTTCTAATTTCATTCTTTTACATATAGCTGCCAGTTTTCCCAGCACCACTTATTGAAGAGACTGTCTTTTCTCCATTGTATATCCTTGCCTCATTTGTCATATATTAGTTGACCATAGGTGCGTGGGTTTATCTCTGGGCTTTCTATCCTGTTCCATTGAGCTACATTCCTGTTTCTATGCCAGTACCATATTTTCTTGATTACTGTAGCTTTGTAGTATAGTCTGAAGTCAGGGAGATTGATTCCTCCAGCTCCGTTTTTTCCCCTCAAGCCTGCTTTGGCTATTTGGGGTCTTTTGTGTCTCCATACAAATTTTAAGGAGTTTTTGTTCTAGTTCTGTAAAAAATGCCATTGGTAATTTGATAGGGATTGCATTTGATCTGTAGATTGCTTTGGGTAGTATAGTCATTTTCACAATATTGATTCTTCCAAACAAAGAACATGGTATATCTCTCCATCTGTTTGTATCATCTTTAATTTCTTTTATCAGTGTCTTATAGTTTTCTGCATACAGGTCTTTTGTCTCCCCAGGTAGGTTTATTCTTAGGTATTTTATTCTTTTTGTTGCAATGGTAAATGGGAGTGTTTCCTTAATTTCTCTTTCAGATTTTTCATCATTAGTGTATAGGAATGCAAGAGATTTCTGTGCATTAATTTTGTATCCTGCAACTTTACCAAATTCATTGATTAGCTCTAGTAGTTTTCTGGTGGCATCTTTAGGATTCTCTATGTATACTACCATGTCATCTGCAAACAGTGACAGTTTTACTTCTTGTTTTTCAATTTGCATTCATTTTATTTCTTTCTCTTCTCTGACTGCCGTGGCTAGGACTTCCAAAACTATGTTGAATAATAGTGATGAGAGTGGCCATCCTTGTCTTTTTCTTGATCTTGGAGGAAATGCTTTCAGTTTTTCACCATTGAGAATGATGTTTGCTGTGGGTTTGTCGTATATGGCCTTTATTATGTTGAGGTAGGTTCCCTCTATGCCCAGTTTCTGGAGAGTTTTTATCATAAATGGGTGTTGAATTCTGTCAAAAGCTTTTTCTGCATCTATTGAGATGATCATATGGTTTTTATTCTTCAATTTGTTAATATGGTGTACCACATTGATTGATTTGCGTATACTGAAGAATCCTTGCATCCCTGGGATAAATCGCACTTGACCACGATGTATGATCCTTTTAATGTGCTGTTGGAGTCTGTTTGCTAGTATTGTGTTGAGGATTTTTACATCCATATTCATCAGTGATACTGGTCTGTAACTTTCTTTTTTTGTAGTATCTTTGTCTGGTTTTGGTATCAGGGTGATGGTGGCCTCATAGAATGAGTTTGGGAGTGTTCCTTCCTCTGCAATGTTTTGGAAGAGTTTGAGAAGGATGGGTGTTAGCCCTTCTCTAAATGTTTGATAGAATTCACCTGTGAAGCCATCTGGTCCTGGACTTTTGTTTGTTGGAAGATTTTTAATCACAGTTTCAATTTCATTACTTGTGATTGGTCTGCTCATATTTTCTATTTCTTCATGGTTCAGTCTTGTAAGCTTATACCTTTCTAAGAATTTGCCCATTTCTTCCAGGTTGTCCATTTTATTGGCATAGAGTTGCTTGTAGTAGTCTCTTAGGATGCTTTGTATTTCTGTGGTGTCTACTGAAACTTCTCCTTTTTCATTTCTAATTTTATTGAGTCCTCTCCCTCTTTTTATTGATGAGTCTGGCTAATGGTTTATCAATTTTGTTTATCTTCTCAAAGAACCAGCTTTTAGTTTTATTGATCTTTGCTACTGTTTTCTTTGTTTCTATTTCATTTATTTCTGCTCTGATCTTTATGGTTTCTTTCCTTCTACTAACTTTGGGTTTTGTCTGTTCTTCTTTCTCTAGTTCTTCAGGTGTAAGTTTAGATTGTTTATTTGAGATTTTTCTTATTTCTTGAGGTAGGCCTGTATTGCTATAAACTTCCCTCTTAGAACTGCTTTTTGCTGCATCCCATAGGTTTTGGATCGTCATGTTTTCGTTGCCGTTTGTCTCTAGGTATTTTTTGATTTCCTCTTGGATTTCTTCAGTGATCTCTTGGTTATTTAGTAACGTATTGTTTAGCCTCCATGTGTTTGTTTTTTATGTTTTTTTCTCTGTAACTGATTTCTAATCTCATAGTGTTGTGGTCAGAAAAAATGCTTGATATGATTTCAATTTTCTTAAATTTACTGAGGCTTGTTTTGTGACCCAAGATGTGATCTATCCTTGAGAATGTTCCGTGCGCACTTGAGAAGAAAGTGAAATCTGCTGTTTTTGGATGGAATGTCCTATAAATATCAATTAAATCTATCTGGTCTATTGTGTCCTTTAAAGCTTGTGTTTCCTTATTAATTTTCATTTTGGATGATCTGTCCATTGGTGTAAGTGAGGGGTTAACATCCCCCACTATTATTGTGTTACTGTCAATTTCCTCTTTTAGAGCTGTTAGCAGTTGCCTTATGTATTGAGGTGCTCCTATGTTGGGTGCATATAGATTTATAATTGTTATATCTTCTTCTTGGATTGATCCCTTGATCATTATGTAGTGTCCTCCTTTGTCTCTTGTAACATTCTTTATTTTAAAGTCTATTTTACCTGATATGAGTATTGCTACTCCAGCTTTCTTTTGATTTCCATTTGCATGGAATATCTTTTTCCATCCCCTCACTTTCAGTCTGCATGTGTCCCTAGGTCTGAAGTGGGTCTCTTGTACACAGCATATAGATGGGTCTTGTTTTTGTATCCATTCAGCAAACCTGTGTCTTTTGGTTGGAGCATTTAATCCATTCACGTTTAAGGTAATTATTGATATGTATGTTACTACTACCATTTTCTTAATTGTTATGCATTTGTTTTTGTAGGTCCTTTTCTTCTCTTGCGTTTCCCACTTAAAGAAGTTCCTTTAGCATTTGTTGTAGAGCTGGTTTGATGGTGCTGAATTCTCCCAGCTTTTGCTTTTCTGTAAAGCTTTTGATTTTCCGTTGATTCTGAATGAGATCCTTGCTGGGTAGAGTAATCTTGGCTGTAGGTTCCCTTTCATCCCTTTAAACCCCTTCCCATTCATCACTTTAAATATATCATGCCACTCCCTTCTGGCTTGTAGAGTTTCCTTTTTTTTTTTTTTTGCGGTATGCAGGCCTCTCACTGCTGTGGCCTCTTCTGCTGCGGAGCACTGGCTCTGGACGCACAGGCTCAGTGGTTACGGCTCACGGGCCCAGCCGCTCCGCGGCATGTGGGATCCTCCTGGACCAGGGCACGAACCCGCACCCCCCGCACCGGCAGGCGGACTCTCAACCACTGCATCACCAGGGAAGCCCTGGCTTTTAGAGTTTCTGCTGAGAAATCAGCTGTTAACCTTATGGGAGTTCCCTTGTATGTTATTTGTCGTTTTTTCCCTTGTTGCTTTCAATGATTTTTCTTTGCCTTTAATTTTGTCAATTTGATTACTATGTGTCTCAGCGTGTTTCTCCAGCGTGTCCTGCCTGCAACTCTGCACTTCCTGGATTTGGGTGGCTATTTCCTTTCCCATGTTAGGGAAGTTTTAAACTATAATCTCTTAAAATATTTTCTCGGGTCCTTTCTCTCTCTCTTCTCCCTCTGGGACCCCTATAATGCAAATGTTGCTTTGTTTAATGCTGTTCCAGAGGTCTCGTAGGCTGTCTTCATTTCTTTTCATTCTTTTATCTTTAGTCTGTTCCACTAAAGACAGACTAGTGAATTCCACCATTCTGTCTTCCACGTCACTTATCCGTTCTTCTGCCTCAGTTATTCTGCTATTGATTCCTTCTAGTGTATTTTTCATTTCACTTACTGTATTGTTCATCTCTGTTTGTTTGTTTTTTAATTCTTCTAGGTGTTTGTTCTTCAATTCTTCTAGGTCTTTGTTAAACCTTTTTTGCAGCTTCTCGATCTTTGCCTCCATTCTTTCACTATCATTATTCTGAATTCTTTTTCTGGAAGGTTACCTATCTCCATTTTAGTTGTTTTTCTGGGATTTTATCTTGTTCCTTCATCTGGTACATAGCCCTCTGCCTTTTCATCTTGTCCATCTTTCTGTGAATGGGGTTTTTGTTCCACAGGCTGCAGGATTGTAGTTCTTCTTGCTTCTGCTGTCTGCCCTCTCAAGATGAATTCTTTAAAAACTTAACTATCTTCTATTTTATTATTATGACTGAAACTTGATCGGACTCAAGAATTCTTACCACTGTTGAGATCCATGGCCTTAGGCAGAGAGAGAATCAAGATAATTCTAGAGAAGTGAGGCATTTCATCTTTGGAGAATTATTAACACAACTATTAAAACTCACAAAAGCCCAGCTAGATTTTTCCTACTTATCTCTAAATTGTTAAGTTTTTTCAATACTCAACTTGAAGATGTATCTGGCTCACACTTTAAAAAATAGTGCTCTAGAGAACTGTTTTTCAAAGTGTGGGTTGCAAGGCGTTAGTGGGTAGAATAAGATAACTTTAGTGGGTCACAACCAGAACTTAAAATAAATATAAAATATCAGCATATTGCATGTAAGAGTGTTATTTTATGAAACATTATATGAGAACTGAGTTGTAAAGTAAAATGTGTTTCTTGTTATAGTTTTCAGTCAAAAAAAAAAAACCCTGTAAACCACTGCTGTACAATATGTAAAGTACAATAAGATCCCACACTACATAGCACGCCCAAGATCACAAAGAATATCTGTAATAAAAATGGGATTCAAATCACCTAGAATGCAAGGAAAACAAGTGTTATATAAAACTACTGTCTTTGAAATGTCAACTGTTCCTTTAATAGCTATCTTCTAAATCTTTACCCACTTACAGATCACAGTGCATATACTTAAAAATGGCAAATTTGTTTATCTCCTTCCCTTTACTCTAAAACAGAAGTCTCCAACGTTTTTGGCAACTGGTTTCACGGTAAACAATTTTTCCATGGACCGGGGGTGTGGGGGGTTTGGGGGTAAGGTAAGGATGGTTCAGGCAGTAATGCGAGAGATGGGGAGTTTTGCTCGCCTGCTGCTCACCTCCTGCTGGGTGGCCCAATTCCACAGACCATTACTCGTCTGAGGCCCAGGGTTGGGGACCCCTGCTCTAGAAGATTAGACCAGAAAAAAGAGAGAGAGAAAGAGAGAAAGAAGGGGGGGGAGGGAGGGAGGGAGGGAGAGGGATAAATCCACAATACCAAAGAGAATAGAAGAATGGTCCCCCAGGCAAAAGAC
Source organism: Monodon monoceros (assembly GCF_005190385.1). Taxonomy (NCBI): domain Eukaryota; kingdom Metazoa; phylum Chordata; class Mammalia; order Artiodactyla; family Monodontidae; genus Monodon; species Monodon monoceros. The sequence goes on along the minus strand of NW_021703774.1, from coordinate 39,069,052 downwards.
AATCAAATTTCTGGAAAATTCGAAGGACATTAAGTGGTAAGTGACAAAACCAAAAAAGAGGAACTCACATCCTAGAATAAACAGAAAATGTATTACAGGCGAGGTTCCTACAGAACTACAGATTAGAAACACTAGATGAAATAGAAGACGGATTAAGACGTGAACTGAAAATAGGGGGATGACATAAATCTGTATGTGCTATGCAGTTTACTACCCCACTCCAAAAGACAGTGAAGCATTCATGCTCCAGGCAAAAACAAAATCAAAAAGAAAACCCAAGAAACAAAAAAACAAAAACAAAACCTGGAAATTCTTCCCTAAAGAAACTGAATAGTCCCAGAGAAATATTCATACATTCTAGCTTTTAACTAGTTCCCTGCCCGATTACTCTAAACAAAACTAGACCGTCAACAAATCCCATCCAACTTCTGAAGTGACTTTTTTTTTGTTCACTCATACGTATCAATAGATTATAAAGGATCACCAGATATTCGAGGAAAGCCTATAACATGAAAAAAAAACTAAATCAACAGAGGAAAAAAACCTAAACAAAGGGATAATTTAGTTAACACCAAAATTTCAGATGCCCAGGAAAAAAGACTAAAAGCTTTCAAATTAAAAAGTCACTCAAAAAAGAACCAGAGGCAGATCTCCATCAGACTTATCAGCAAGAGTGATGCCAGAATATAATGGGGCTCTGCCACTAGAATTCTTTTTTTTTTTGCGGTACACGGGCCTCTCCCTGTTGTGGAGCACAGGCTCCAGGCACACAGGCTCAGCGGCCATGGCTCACAGGCCCAGCCGCTCTGTGGCATGTGGGATCTTCCCAGACCGGGGCACGAACCCGCGTCCCCTGCATCGGCAGGCAGACTCTCAACCACTGCGCCACCAGGGAAGCCCTGCCACTAGAATTCTTATGCCAATCTAGAACTCTGTAACTAGCCAAGTATCAATAAAGTATACTGGTTCAAAAAGGGCATTTTCAGACATGCAAATACTTGGAAAACTTAGCACCCTCATATCCTTTCATAGGAAATTCTGAGGACATGATGTAGCAATAGGGAGAAAGAGAAAGGAACGGAATCCAGGAATTAGGGAAATTCAAGAAAGCAGGACTAGAGAACAAGTGGATCAGTTTAGAGCAGGAGGAAAGAAGGCCCCATGAGAGTGGTCTCTAAAGCAGAATCATTAGGATATCTTACCACATGGAGATTTGGAGGAAAAAACCGTGAGTATGTTAAAGGTGCAAAAAAAAGACAATTAGAAACTCCAGGAAATACTAAAAATAGTATATAAGAAAGGAAATATAATTACATTATGCAGCTCTGAAGCCTACACAGTCACACAATATAAACCTTATTCACTGGCTTTCAACTTTTAGAATTAACTTACAATTTACAGAAAACTTAATTATGGCTACAGAAAATGTTATTAGCCTTAAAAATGTAAAGATGACAAAAGCTGAGGGTAAAAGGAGAGGAGGAGAAACTGAGGGGCACTACCTTTCCAACTTCATTTCCCATCATTCCCCCCTTGACATCCCACGTTCCATTTATACTGATACTTAAAGTTCCCCAAATGGCCTATTTGCACATGCACTGGTTGGGATGCACTCTCCCATCATTATTCTTCATTCCCTGCAGAAGCAAATAAAGACAATGCCCATCCAAATACTACCCAATGAGTAAAAAGCTTTAGCCAAAGGATTTGAAGTCTACCAGGACCATTAAACACGACTATATCCTCTGTTGTGAGACAGAGAATCAGGTTATGTTAAGCCTAATACCATTAAATATTTATAAAACTTCCCTTGTTCTAATTCCATGCTTATCAAGTGTAGTAGTTCTAAAATTAGTCCACAAATTATTTTGACACTTCTCTCTTCAAAAGGTGGAGTCTACTTCTCCTGTGAATGTGGGCTGGACTAAAGCGACTGGCTTCTAGGGAACAGACTGAGTATTGCAGAAGTGCTGCTACATGACTTCCAAGGTGGATTCTTCCTGGAAATATCTTGAAGTCATGAGAGACCTCAAGGTTCACAAATAAACTATTTGAGAAAAATAATACCTATGTAGTTGAGTACATAGCCTAGCTGATCACACTGACTCATTTGTTATTAGAAAACTTTGTAAGAATTTTTTTGAAGTAAATTAGCCTTTAGAAAAATATAAGGAAGTTTTACACTGTACTCTCTGGTGTCAGTTTACGAAACCTATTTAGAAAGACTGTACCACCAATTCAAGAGGTATTTAAGACAAGTTCAGGTTTTCTAACATTGTACAACTGTATCTGACTACAGAAATATCATGGAACGTGAAAACTCTCATTCTCAACCACATGGGTATGTTTCCCATGGTGTTCATGATGAATTTTCAATGTCTGAATTTATTCCTCTGCCTTACACATGCAAATACATCGTTTCTTCTTATACACAATACAAATATAAATTAGCCAAGCTCATGACACAGTAATAAATGCCAATTTATTAATTTAGGATGAGAAATTACTCCATGTAATATATTAAAATACTCTAATTATATTAAAATATAATTAGACCTTAGGCAGACCTACAGGAGAAACCAATCCATAATCAGAATGATGTCTGGTGTATTAATTTTCTATTGCTTAATAATAAATTATCCCAAACTTTAGTGGTTTAAAACAACAATTATTATACTATCTATCACGATTTCTTTGAGTCAGAGATTCAGACAGGACACAGCAGAGACAGCTTATCTCTGCTCCATGATGTCTAAGGCCTCAGCTAGAAAACTAGAAAGCTAGGGACTAGACTCATGTGAGGACTCAATCATTCATATGTCTTGCAGTTGATTCTGGCCTTTGGCTGAAGGACTAGTTGGGGCTAGTGCCAGAACCCCCACATGTGACCTCTCCATGTGGCCTGAGCTTCCTCATAATATGGTGACTGGGTTCCAGGGGCAAGTAATTTGAGAGGTCTAACGAAGGACAAATATGACTTTTATGAAGAAAATTATAAAACTTTTAAGAAATATATCGAAGACGTAAGTAACATACATTGTATCCATGGATGAGAATATTCAACATCTTCCCCAATGATTCTGTACAGGGAATAAAGTTTGGATTGCAACAGGGTGTTCTGTTGGAACTTGAAGACTTGCTCTTAAAATCTGTCTGGAAAAATAAAGAGCCAAGAATAGCCAACATGATTTTTAAGACGAAGGGAACAGTCATCTTCCCACATATAGTAATTAAAACTAAATGGTGGGGGCTTCCCTGGTGGCACAGTGGTTAAGAATCCACCTGCCAATGCAGGAGACACGGGTTCAAGCCCTGGTCTGGGAAGATCCCACATGCCGTGGAGGAACTAAGCCCATGCACCACAACTACTGAGCCTGCGCTCTGAAGCCTGTGAGCCACAACTACTGAGCCCACGTGCCACAACTAAGACCCAATGCAGCCAAGTAAATAAAATATATAAAATTATTTAAAAATAACAAAATTAAATGGTATTGTGCAGGAATACCATGGGGAGGCGTGAATAAGGCACCTGGAAACATGCCAGTGTACATACATAGGAGGTTAATATATAATAGAATTGGTGTTTTAAAAAGTCAGTGCAGAATTTTAAAATAAATTATGCAAGGACCACTGTCTATTCATATAAAAAAATTAGATTCCCTCCTTCACATCATTTATAAAAATTAATTCTAAGAGAACTAAAAAACTAAATGTGAATAGGAAAATTATAAAACATTTAAGCGTTTTATAACCAACTCTGGATGGTATCCAGAATGCACACAAAAAAATCTATAAATCAGTAAGAAAAAGGCAAATAAACCTATAGAAGGGCACATGAAACAAAACTGACCAATCAACATATGAAAAGACATTTACCCACACTAGTAAGGAGAAAAATGTAAATATGTATTATATAAACTATATATATGAATTTATGTATGAAATGCCATACATCACTTCATACCCATTGCATAAGGATGACAAGAAGTGTGGGCAAGACTTCTGCTTCTGGCAGATTAATCTTCCTATAGTAAACTACTGAAAACTGGACAAAATATACGAAATAATTGTTTTCAGATGTTGAAAATCAGGTAGTATGGGACTTCGATCCCTGAGAGAAGGAAAACAGAGTGAGTCCCATAATTGCACCAGTTCTACCTGTTAACACTTTCCAGATTGCAGCATAGGGAGAAGCAATATAGCTTCAAAATAGCCAGCAGCCTTACTGAGCTGAATAGACAGAGTAGATCAGGGCTACTGAGGTGGCTAGAATTTGTATGGAAAAGTACTAGAGAGAAGGTAACTATACAGAAAAGGAATTTTCTACTTTTCTATTTATATTGAAGTAATGATATGATTTTTCTCTTTTATTCTATTTATTCAGCAAATCAGTTTTTAATGTAGACCAGCCTTGGATTCCTGGCATAAATCCCACATGATCATGATGTATCATCCTATGTATATGTTGCTAAATTCAATTTGCTATACTTTTGTATAAGATTTTTCCGTCTATGCTCATAAGGGATATTGGTCTGTAATTATCTTTTTTTATAATGTCCTTGACAGGGTTTTTAATGAGGATTCAATTAAATAGATATGACTTATTCAGACTTTTGTTTCTTCTTGTGTCAGTTTGAGAAAGCTGTTTATTAAGGGATTTTCCCAATTCCTCTAAGTTTTCAACTTTACTGGCATTATTACATACCTGTAAGCTATGAAATCCTAGATAATTGTAAAGTACTAATTTTTACTGTAAAAGAAGCTAAACTTTTAGTCCACAGGGAGATCAACTTTTAGCAAGACAAGGTTAAGAGCTCCACAGACCTGCTCTCCAGTGAAGCTGATGAAAATCATTTTTAAAACAACCTTTTAAAGCCTCTGGAAATGGTCCTAAGGTAAAAAAGTAAATGAGGAAACATCTATCCAAGAATATCTATGAAAATTTAGTAAGAAAAGCCAGTCTTGGTATCTGAACCAAGACAGCCTCCTCCCAGCTCAGTAGGCAGAAACTCCACTCCAGAGAGGTGCAGTCAAGAACACAAGGCTTGGGGCTTCCCTGTTGGCACAGTGGTTAAGAGTCCGCCTGCCAATGCGGGGGACACAGGTTTGAGCCCTAGCCTGGGAAGATCCCACATGCCGCAGAGCAACTAAGCCCGTGTGCTGTAACTATTGAGCCTGTGCTCTAGAGCCCGCGAGCCACAACTACTGAGCCTGCATGCCACAACTACTGAAACCCACGCACCTAGAGCCCCTGCTCTGCAACAAGAGAAGCCACCGCGATGAGAAGGCTGCGCACCGCAACGAAGAGTAGCCCCCACTCGCCACAACCAGTGAAAGCCCGCGCACAGCAACGAGGACCCAACGCAGCCAAAAATAAAAGTAAAAAAATAAATTAAAAAAAAAAGAAAGAACACAAGGCTCCCTCTACCTCCAGCTCCCAGTCAGACACCTTTCTTCAGATGTGGAGCAGAATGCTGGCATTTCTCATTCTGCCCACAGCTACCTGTTGCTGAGGCCAATTTCCAGGCCAGTGTAGTTGAAAAGAGGGGTTCCCTTCTTCTGCCCAACCTGTATTTCTGGGACAGAGACTCTATTTTTGGTGCAGAACCACTCACTGAAAATACTGGAGCCCTGATTACCTGAGTCTTGGCCTGTAATGCTATGGTTCCATACTGGAAGAGGAAAAGCCAAGATCTCAGGCTACTGCCCCCTCTCCACCTCACGTTCAGCTCCTAAAGTGTGTTGTCCCTCAGAGAGAAGTCTGTTATTTTCCCCACCACCAGCTCCAGAGCCCTGGCTCAGAGATTTTGCCTGGGGCAGTGGGGTAGTGGGGAAGCAAGCCATGTCTCTTTCCAAAGACTTCATTTTCAACAGAGAATGGGAAAGTTCAAGCTTAAATTCAAGCTTAACCCCTCAAAACAATGGAGGTTGTGGTAAAAGGTAATGGAGACATTTGCAGGTTCAATGAGGATATAAGGCTAAACTCTAGGCTGGCTAGTTTGCAGGTCAACACCAGGGAAAGGAACAGCTTGGAGGAGCCCTCTTGGTGTCAGAACAAATATCAAACACTGATGTCAGGAAATATTCCTTCAAAGGAGCCCAAATTTGACTGGATTGCTCTGTAGAACAAGTATGCTCCACGGCATTGTTGAAAACAAGTAAGCAATTAGCTGAAAGTCACTGGAATTTAAAGCTGGGGCTGTGGTCAGGAGGAGACAAAGAGAGCCCTGTCACAACTACTGTTATCTCAGGGGGACTATGGGCATACCCAAAGCTGCCTTGCTGAGGAACACCAGAGGCTTAATGCTGTGGTGGAGGAAAACGTCACCCAGTCACTAAACAAACAAACAAACAACAGTAACAGGCCCCAAAGGGTAGGACCAGTACCCAGGGCTGCAAGACTATGTTGTCTAAAATGTCCAGTTTACAACAAAAAAATTACAAGATGTGCAAAGAAACAGGAAAGTATGACCTATACACTAGGAAAAAAAAAAAAGGCAAAAGAAACTGCCTGTGAGAGCAATTAGATGTTGGATTTAACAGAAAATGACTTCAAAGCAGCTACTGTAAATATGTTCAAAGAAATAAAGGAAACCATGGTTAAAGAAGTAGAGAAGATGTGACAATGTCAAATCAAATAGAGGATACCAATTAAGAGACAGAATTAACACACACACACACAGAGAAACAAACGGAAATTCTGCATCGAAAAGTATAATAACAAAATGGAAAATTCACCAGAGGGACTCAACAGTAGACATGACTGTCAGAAGAAAGAATTACAGAACTTTGAAGACAGAATGACAGAAATTAGGAAATGAGAACAGAGAGGAAAAAATAAGAGATGAAGAAAAATGAACAGAGCTTCTTGGGACTTCATCAGGTTTGACACATGCACATAATGGGAGTACAATAAGGAAAGGAGAGAAAGGAGCAAAATTTTAAAACTTTGAAGAAATAATGACTGAAAACTTCCCAAATTTATTGAATAACACTAACCTACACATTGAGGAAGCTTAACAAACTCCAAGAAGGAAAAATTCAAGGAGATCCACAAATACACATATCATAGTAAAAATGCTGAAAGTTAAAGACAGGAGAAAATCTTGAAAGCAGCAGAAGAAAAACAAATAGATTGTACAGGGATAAGATTAACAGCTGACTTCTCAGCAGAAACAGTAGAGGCCAGAAAACAGCAGAATAACATATTCAAACTGCTCAAAGAAAAAAGCCATCAACCAAAAATCCTGCAAAGCTCTCTTTAAAAAATGAAGGCAAAATAAAGACATTCCCAGATAAACAAAAAAATGAGAGAATTTATCACTAGCCAACCTTCCTTAAAGGAATTTCTTCAGGCTGAAAGCAAATGACTACAGAAAGTAATTCAAATTCACACACACACACACACACAAAGAGCAACAGTAAAGGTATTTATATAATTATAAAAGACAGTATAAATGCATATTTTTTCTTTCTCTCTTAACTGATTTTTTAAATTGTATAAAATAATATGTATACAATGTATTGTTGGGTCGTTAACATACAGATACCTAATATATTTGCCAGTAACAGTACAAAGGAGGTGGGTGGGAGCAAAACTGTACTGGGCTAAAGAAATAACTACTTATGGTAAAACAATAATTATAACAATGTATGATTGGGTTTGTAACATCAGTAAATGTAACTGTATAACAATAATGCCACAAAAAGGAGGAAAAGGAAATAGAGGAATATAGGAGTAATGATTCTATTATCTCACTGGAACTAAATTAATATAAATCTGAAGTTGATTCCAATAAATTAATATGCATATGGTAAGCCCAAGAGCAATCACTAAAAATAAACTAAAAAAGATACAGTGAAAAAAAATTAAACAAACATAAATGCTGAATTGGAAAATATAAACTTAATATTAAAGAAAGCAGTAAAGAGAAAATACAGAACAAAAAAGACATGACATATATATAAAACAAAAAAATAAAATGGTAGATATAAATCCAACCATATCAATAACATTAAATACGAATGGATTAAGCAATCCAATCAAAAGGCAGAGATTGTCAGACTGGATGTTTAAAAAAATGACCTAACTATATGCTGTCTCCAAAAGATATACTTTAGCTTCAAAGATATAAACAGATTGAAAGTAAAAGGATGTAAAGTGATATATCATGCAAACAATCACAAGAAAGCTGGAATGGCTATACTAATATCAGATAAACAATGCAACCAAAAGTTTACTAGAAACAAAGAGGGCCATTTTATAATGATAAAATGGTCAATTCATCAGTAAGATGAAACATTATAATATTTGCACCTACTAACACAATGCCAAAATACATGAAGGAAAAACCGACAATTGAATAATAGTTGGAGACTTCAATATCTCACTATTTTTCTTTTGGCTGCATTGGGTCTTCGTTGTTGTGTGCAGGCTTTCTCTAGTTGTGGCGAGCAGAGGCTAGTCTTCCTTGCGGTGCGTGGGCTTCTCGTTGTGGTGGCTTCTCTTGTTGCAGAGCACGGGCTCTAGATGCGCGGGCTTCAGTAGTTGCAGCACGCAGGCTCAGTAGTTGTGGCTCGCGGGCTGTGGAGTGCAGGCTCAGTAGTTGCAGCACATGGGCTTAGTTGCTCCAAGGCTTGTGGGATCTTCCCAGACCAGGGATCGAACTCGTGTCCCCTGCATTGGCAGGCGGATTCTTAACCACTGCGCCACCAGGGAAGTCCAATATCTCACTTTCAATAATGGATAGAACATTGAAGCAGAAAATCAACAGGAAACAGAAGACTTGTTCAACATAATAAACCAACTAGACTTAACAGACTTCTAAAGAACACTACAGAATTTTTATTTACTATAGAACACTCCACCCTATCATAGCAGAATATATATTCTCAAGTGCACATGAAACATTCTCCAGGACCGACCATATGCCAGGTCATAAAATAAACCTCAAAACATCTAAAAACACAGAAATAATACAAAGCATGTTCTCTGACCACAATGGAATAAAATTATAACTCAATAAAACAGAAAGAATAGTTGGGGAATTCAAAAGTAAGAGGAAATTAAACAACACACTATTAAATAACTAGTTGATCAAAGAAGAAATCAAAAGGAAAATCATAACATACTTTTGAGACAAATGCAAATGAAGACACAAAACATATGGGGTGTAGCTTAAACAGTATTTAGAGGGACAAATATAGCTGTAAATGCCTATATAAGAAAGAATAAAGATCACAAATCAATAACCTAAGCCTTACAATTGCAAGTGACCAAGAATATCCAAAACAATCTTGAAAACCAATCCTTTGGGGTTAATTCTGAAAGTTAGAGATAATTTACTGCCTTCAGGAGTTTAGAGGCAGGTTGGGAAGGCAAGATATAAAACATAAAAAAAATAAAGTAGAAAGACTCATACTTCCCCATTTCAAAACACACTGCAAAGCAACAGTAATCAATACAGTGTGGTGCTGATTAAGACAGATAGATCAATGGAATAGCATTAAGAGTCCAGAAATAAAATCATGTGCCAACTGATTTTCAACAAAGGAACCAAGACCATTCAATGAGAAAAACATATAGTATTTTCAACCAATAGTGCTGGGACACACACAAAAGAGTAAATTTTAAACTTTACATCACGTTCCATACAAAAATTAACTCAAAATGGGTCAAAGACCTAAATGTGAGAACTAAAACCATTAAATTCTGAAAAGAAAACATAAGGGTAGATCTTCATAACCTTGGATTTAGAAAGGATTCTCAGATATGACACCAGAAGCAGTAAGGGAAAAAAAAAGATAACTTGGACTTTTCATCAAAATTAAAAACATCTGTGCTTCTAAGGACACCAGCAAGAAAGTGAAAAGACAAAGGGACTTATATCAAGAATATATAAAGAATTCTGACAACTCAATGATAAAAAGACATACAATTCAATTAAAAATTGGGCAAAGGGGCTTCCCTGGTGGCGCAGTGGTTAAGAATCCGCCTGCCAATGTAGGGGACATGAGTTTGATCCCTGGTCTGGGATGTGTGTGGAGCCCACATGCCGTGGAGCAGCTAAGCCTGTGCACCACAGCTGCTGAGCCTGCGCTCTACAGTCCGCGAGCCACAACTACTGAGCCCACGGGTCACAACTACTGAAGCCCGTGTGCCTAGAGCCCGTGCTCCGCAACAAGAGAGACCACCACAACGAGAAGCCTGCGCACTGCAACAAAGACCCAAAACAGCCAAAAATAAATAAAGTTATTTTTTTTTAAAAATTGGGTAAAGGATCTGAAGAGCCATTTTTCCAAAGAAGGTATAACAAATGGCCAATAAGCACATTAAAAGATGTTTGACATCAATAATCATTACAGAAATGCAAATCATAACCACAAAGAGATATAACTTCATATCCATTAGGATGGTTATAATCAAAATGTCAGAATAACAGTGTTGGTGATGATGTGAACGATCAGAACCCTCATACACTGCTGGTGAGAATGTAAAACAGTGGGGCTGCAGTAGAAAACCGTGAGGCAGTTTATGAAGTGATTAAACACAGAATTACCACATGACCTAGCAATTCCACTCCTAAGTGTAGGTATACCCTAGAGAAATGAAAACATATGTCTACCCCAAAACTTGTACACAAATATTTATAACAGCATTATTCATAATAACTAAAAGGAGGAAAAAACATAAATGTTCATCCACTGATGAATGGACAAATAAAATGTGGTGTTAAAGCCATTCTATGGAGTATTAATTGGTCATAAAAGGAATGCAGTAATGATATGTACTACAACATGACAAGCTTTGAAAACATTATGCTAAGTGGAAAGAAGCAGTCACAAAAGACCATACATTATAGGCTTCCATTATTGTAAAATGTCTAGAATAGGGAAATCTATAGAAACAGAATTAGATTAGTGATTGCTTAGGGTAGGGGTGGGAGGGATGAGGGGATAGTGGGGCTAATAGTTAAAGAGTATGGCATTTCTTTTTGAGATGATGAAAATGTTCTAAAATTGACTGTAGTGATGGTAGCACATATCTGTGAATATACCAAAAACCACTGAATTGTACACTTTAAATGGTGAATTGTATGGTACATAAATTATATCTAAATAAAGGTGTTTAAAAAATTTAGTCCAGTCCTGGTCTCTAAAATACTTTCCTATCAAATACCTAAGACATTATTGAAAGAGAGTAAAAGTTTAAAGATCAATTGTAGTTTAAAGATCAAATACACGTAAAAATAACATAAACTTCATTCCACCATAAATGTACAATATATAAAATGGATGCTTAGAATACCCTTGTTTTTGTCTTTATGTTGCCTATACCAATTTATAATACTAAATTAGAAATTTTCACGGAACATGTAAATGAAAATTCAGAACCATCACATAAGAGATAATAATAACACAGGCAAAACAGTCTCTGACATAAATCATACCAAGTTTTCTTAGGTCAGTCTCCCAAGGCAATAGAAATAAAAGCAAAAATAAACAAATGGGACCTAATCAAGTTTATAAGCTTTTGCACAGCAAAGGAAACCATAAACAAAACAAAAAGACAACCTATGCACTGGGAAAAAATATTAGCAAATGATGCAACTGACAAGGGCTTAATTTCCAAAATAAACAAACAGATCCTACAATTCAATAACAAAAAAAAAAAAAGCAACCCAATTGAAAATTTCTCTAAAGACATTTCTCCAAAGACAACATACAGATGGCCGAAAGGCACATCGCTAATTTTCAGAGAAATGCAAATCAAAACTACAATGTGGTACCACCTCACACTGGTCAGAATGGCCATCATTAAAAAGTCTACAAATAATAAATGTTGGAGAAGGTGTGGAGAAAAGGGAACCCTCTTACACTGTTGGGAATGTAAATTGGTGAAGCCACTATGGAAAACAGTATGGAGGCTACTCAAAAAACTAGGAATGCCACATGATCCAGCAATCCCACTCCTGGGCATAACTATAAATGTTCATAGAAGCACTATTTACAATAGCCAAGACATGGAAACAACCTGAAT
>NW_021703774.1:38969581-39056912 GCF_005190385.1 Monodon monoceros | reverse complement strand
GCCATAAAAAAGAATGAAATAATGCCATTTGCAGCAATATGGATGGACCTAGAGATTATCATACTAAGCAAAGCATGTCAGAAAGACAAAGACAAATACCGTATGATATCACTTGTATGCAGAATCTAAACTATGACACAAATGAACATATCTACAAAACAGAAATAGACTCACAGACATAGAGACCTGACTTGTATTTGCCAAGAGGGAGGGACGAGTTGGGGAGGGAAGGATTGGGAGTTTGGGGTTAGCAGGCGCAAACTATTATATATAGGATGGATAAACAACAAAGTCCTATTGTATAGTACAGGAAACTATAGTCAATATCCTGTGATAAACCATAATGGAGGAGGAGAGCTTCAAGATGGCAGAAGAGTAAGACGTGGAGATCACCTTCCTCCCCACATATACATCAGAAATACATCTACACGTGGAACAACTCCTACAGAACACGCACTGAATGCTGGCAGAAGACCTCAGACTTCCCAAAAGGCAAGAAACTCCCTACGTACCTGGGTAGGGCAAAAGAAAAAAGAAAAAACAGAGACAAAAGAACAGGGATGGGACTTGCACCCCGGGGAGGGAGCTGTGAAGGAGGAAAGGTTTCCACACACTAGGAAGCCCCTTCGTGGGCAGAGACTGCGGGTGGTGGAGTGGGGGAAGCTTTGGAGCCATGGAGGAGAGCGCAGCAACAGTGGTGCGGAGGGCACAGTGGAGAGATTCCCGCACAGAGGATCGGTGCCGACCAGCACTCACCAGCCCAAGAGGCTTGTCTGCTCACCCGCCGTGGCGGGCGGGAGCTGGGAGCTGAGGCTCGGGCTTCAGAGGTCAGATCCCAGGGAGAGGACTGGGGCTGGCTGCGTGAACACAGCCTGAAGGGGGCTAGTGCACCACAGCTAGCTGGGAGGGAGTCCGGGGAAAAGTCTGGACCTGCCTAAGAGGCAAGAGGCTTTTTCTTGCCTCTTTGTTTCCTGGTGCGCGAGGAGAGGGGATTAAGAGCGCCGCCTAAAGGAGCTCCAGAGACGGGCGTGAGCCGTGGCTATCAGCGCAGACCCCAGAGACGGGCATGAGACGCTAAGGCTGCTGCTGCTGCCACCAAGAAGCCTGTGTACGAGCACAGGTCCCGCTCCACACCTCCCCTCCCGGGAGCCTGTGCAGCCCACCACTGGCAGGGTCCCGGGATCCAGGGACAACTTCCCCAGGAGAACACACGGCGCACCTCGGGCTGGTGCAACATCACGCCGGCCTCTGCCACCGCAGGCTCGCCCCGCATCCGTACCCCTCCCTCCCCCTGGCCTGAGTGAGCCAGAGCCCCCGAATCAGCTGCTCCTTTAACCCCGTCCTGTCTGAGAGGGAACAGACGCCCTCAGGCGACCTACTCGCAGAGGTAGGTCCAAATCCAAAGCTGAACCCTGGGAGCTGTGCAAACAAATAAGAGAAAGGGAAATCTCTCTCAGCAGCCTCAGGAGCAGCAGATTAAATCTCCACAATCAATTTGATGTACCCTGCATCTCTGGAATACCTGAAGAGACAACGAATCATCCCAAATTGAGGAGATGGACGTTTGGAGCAATGATATATATATATTTTCCCCTTTTTCTCTTTTTGTGAGTGTGTACGTGTATGCTTCTGTGTGTGATTCTGTCTGTATAGCTTTGCTTTTACCATTTGTCCTAAGATTCTGTCTGTCCGTTTTGGGGTTTTTTTAATTACTTAAAAAATTTTTTTTCTTAATAGTTATTTTTTATTTTAATTACTTTATTTTATCTTCTTTCTTTCTTCCTTTTTTTCTCCCTTTTATTCTGAGCCATGTGGAGGACAGGTTCTTGGTGTTCCAGCCAGGCATCAGGGCTGTGCCACTGAGGCGGGAGAGCCAAGTTTAGGACACTGGTCCACAAGACACCTCCCAGCTCCATGTAATATCAAACGGTGAAAATCTCCCAGAGATCTCCATCTCAACGCCAAGACCCAGCTCCACTCAAAACCAGCAAGCTACAGTGCTGGACACCTTATGCCAAACAAATAGCAAGACAGGAAAAACCCCATCCATTAGCACAGGGGCTGCCTAAAATCATAATAAGGCCACAGACACCCTAAAACACACCACCAGACGTGGACCTGCCCACCAGAAAGACAAGATCCAGCCTCATCTACCAAAACACAGGCACTAGGCCCCTCCACCAGGAAGCCTACACAGCGCACTGAACCAACCTTAGCCACTGGGAATAGACACCAAAAACAATGGGAACTACGAACGTGCAGCCTGCGAAAAGGAGACCCCAAACACAGTAAGTTAAGCAAAATGATAAGACAGAGAAACACACAGCAGATGAAGGAGCAAGGCAAAACCCCACCAGACCTAACAAATGAAGAGGAAATAGGCAGTCTACCTGAAAAAGGATTCAGAATAATGATGGTAAAGATGATCCAAAATCTTCGAAATAGAATGGAGAAAATACAAGAAACGTTTAACAAGGAACTAGTAGAACTAAAGAGCAAACAAACAGTGATGAACAACACAATAAATGAAATTAAATATTCTCTATAAGGGCTTTCCTGGTGATGCAGTGGTTGACAGTCTGCCTGCCGATGCAGGGGACACGGGTTCGTGCCCTGGTCTGGGAAGATCCCACATGCCACGGAGCAGCTGGGCCCGTGAGCCATGGCCGCTGAGCCGGCACGTCCGGAGCCTGTACTCCCCAACGGGAGAGGCCACAACAGTGAGAGGCCCGCGTACTGCAAAAAAATAAATTAAAAAAAAAATTCTCTAGAAGGGATCAATAGCAGAATAACTTAGGCAGAAGAACGGATAAGTGACCTGGAAGATAAAATAGTGGAAATAACTACTGCAGAGCAGAATAAAGAAAAAAGAATGAAAAGAATTGAGGACAGTCTCAGAGACCTCTGGGACAACATTAAATGTACCAACATTCGAATTATAGGGGTCCCAGAAGAAGAAGAGAAAAAGAAAGGGACTGAGAATATATTTGAAGAGGTTATAGTTGAAAACTTCCCTAATATGGGAAAGGAAATAGTTAATCAAGTCCAGGAAGCATAGAGAGTCCCATATAGGATAAATCCAAGGAGAAACATGCCAAGACACATATTAATCAAGCTATCAAAAATTAAATACAAAGAAAAAACGTTAAAAGCAGCAAGGTAAAAACAACAAATAACACATAAGGGAATCCCCATAAGGTTAACAGCTGATCTTTCAGCAGAAACTCTGAAAGCCAGAAGGGAATGGCAGGACATATTTAAAGTGATGAAGGAGAAAAACCTACAAGCAAGATTACTCTACCCAGCAAGGATCTCATTCAGATTTGACGGAGAAATAAAAACCTTTACAGACAAGCAAAAGCTAAGAGAATTCAGCACCACCAAACCAGCTTTACAACAAATGCTAAAGGAACTTCTCTAGGCAGGAAACAAAAGAGAAGGAAAAGACCTACAATAATAAACCCAAAACAATTAAGAAAATGGTAATAGGAACAGACATATTGATATTTATTTAAATGTAAACACATTAAATGCTCCAACCAAAAGACACAGACTGGCTGAATGGATACAAAAACAAGACCCGTATATATGCTGTCTACAAGAGAACCACTTCAGACCTAGGGACACATACAGACTGAAAGTGAGGGGAAGGAAAAAGATATTCCATGCAAATGGAAATCAAAAGAAAGCTGGAGTGGCAATACTCATATCAGATAAAATAGACTTTAAAACAGAGACTATTACAAGAGACAAAGAAGGACAATACATAATGATCAAGGGATCAATCCAAGAAGAAGATATAACAATTGTAAATATTTATGCACCCAACATAGGAGCACCTCAATACATAAGGCAAATACTAACAGCCAAAAAGGGGAAATCGACAGTAACACAATCATAGTAGGGGACCTTAACACTCCACTTTCACTAAGGGACAGATCATCCAAAATGAAAATAAATAAGGAAACACAAGCTTTAAATGATACATTAAACAAGATGGACTTAATTGATATTTATAGGACATTCCATACAAAAACAACAGAATACACATTCTTCTCAAGTGCTCATGGAACATTCTCCAAGAGAGGTCATATCTTGGGTCAAAAATCAAGCCTTGGTAAATTTAAGAAAATTGAAATCGTATCAAGTATCTTTTCCGACCACAACGCTATAAGACTAGATATCAATTACAGGAAGAAACCTGTAAGAAATTACAAAGACATGGAGGCTAAACAACACACTACTTAATAACCAAGAGGTCACTGAAGAAATCAAAGAGGAAATCAAAAAATACCTAGAAACAAATGACAATGCAAACACGACGACCCAAAACCTATGGGATGCAGGAAGAGGAGTTCTAAGAGGGAAGTTTACAGCTATACAATCCTATCTTAAGAAACAAGAAACATCTCAAATAAACAACCTAACCTTACACCTAAAGCAACTAGAGAAAGAAGAACAAAAAAAAACCCAAAGTTAGCAGAAGGAAAGAAATTTCCTTCCTAGTGCATTCCTATACACTAATGATGAGAAATCTGAAAGTGAAATTAAGAAAATACTCCCATTTACCACTGCAACAAAAAGAATAAAATATCTAGGAATAAACCTACCTAAGGAGACAAAAGACCTGTATGCAGAAAATTATAAGACACTGACAAAAGAAATTAAAGATGATACAAACAGATGGAGAGATATACCATGTTATTGGATTGGAAGAATTAACATTGTGAAAATGACTCTACTACCCAAGGCAATCTACAGATTCAATGCAATCCCTATCAAACTACCAATGGCATTTTTCACAGAACTAGAACAAAAAATTTCACAATTTGTATGGAAACACAAAAGACCCCGAATAGCCAAAGCAATCTTGAGAAAGAAAAACGGAGCTGGAGGAATCAGGCTCCCTGGCTTCAGACTACACTACAAAGCTACAGTAATCTAGACAGTATGGTACTGGCACAAAAACAGAAATGCAGATCAATGGAACAGGATAGAAAGCCCAGAGATAAACCTACACACATATGGTCACCTTATCTTTGATAAAGAAGGCAAGAATATACAGTGGAGAAAAGACAGCCTCTTCAGTAAGTGGTGCTGGGAAAACTGGACAGCTACATGTAAAAGAAGGAAATTAAAACACTCCCTAACACCATACACAAAAATAAACTCAAAATGGATTAAAGACCTAAATGTAAGGCCAGACACCATCCAACTCTTAGAGGAGGGCTTCCCTGGTGGCGCAGTGGTTGAGAGTCCACCTGCCAATGCAGGGGACACAGGTTTGTGCCCCGGTCCAGGAAGATCCCACATGCCGCGGAGCGGCTGGGCCCGTGAGCCATGGTTGCTGAGCCTGCGCGTCCGGAGCCTGTGCTCCGCAACTGGAGAGGCCACAACAGTGAGAGGCCTGCGTGCCGCAAAAGCAAAAACAAAAACAACTCTTAGAGGAAAACACAGGCAGAACACTCTATGACAGAAATCACAGCAATATCCTTTTTGACCCACCTCCTAGAGAAATGGAAATAAAAACAAAAATAAACAAATGGGACCTAATGAAACTTAAAACCTTTTGCACAGCAAAGAAAACCATAAACAAGACAAAAAGACAACCTTCAGAATGGGAGAAAATATTTGCATATGAAGCAACTGAAAAAGGATTAATCTCCAAAATTTACAAGCAGCTCATGCAGCTCAACATTAAAAAAACAAACAACCCAATCCAAAAATGGGCAGAAGACCTAAACAGACATTTCTCCAAAGAAGATAGACAGACTGCCAACAGACACATGAAAGAATGCTCAACATCATTAATCATTAGAGAAATGCAAATCAAAACTACAATGAGATATCATCTCACACCCGTCAGAACGGCCATCATCAAAAAATCTACAAATAATAAATGCTGGAGAGGGTGTGGAGAAAAGGGAGCCCTCTTGCACTGTTGGTGGGAATGTATACTGATACAGCCACTATGGAGAACAGTATGGACATTCCTTAAAAAACTAAAAATAGAACTACCATATGACCCGGCAATCCCACTACTGGGCATATACCCTGAGAAAACCATAATTCAAAACAGTCATGTACCAAAATGTTCATTGCAGCTCTATTTACAATAGCCAGGACATGGAAGCAACCTAAGTGTCCATCAGCAGATGAATGGATAAAGAAGATGTGGCACATATATACAATGGAATATTACTCAGCCGTAAAAAGGAACGAGACTGAGTTATTTGTAGTGAGGTGGATGGACCTAGAGACTGTCATACAGAGTGAAGTAAGTCAGAAAGAGAAAAACAAATACCGTATGCTAACACATATATATGGAATTTAAAAAAAAAAAAAAAAAAAAAGGTCATGAAGAACCTAGGGGCAAGATGGTGGGAATAAAGATGCAGACCTGCTAGAGAATGGACTTGAGGATACAGGGAGGGGGAAGGGTAAGCTGGGACAAAGTGAGAGAGTGGCATGGACATATATACACTACCAAACGTAAAATAGCTAGCTAGCTAGTAGGAAGCAGCCGCATAGCACAGGGAGATCCGCTCCGGTGCTTTGTGACCACCTAAAGGGGTGGGATAGGGAGGGTGGGAGGGAGGGAGATGCAAGAGGGAGGAGATACGGGGACACATGTATATGTATAACTGATTCACTTTGTTATAAAGCAGAAACTAACACACCAGTGTAAAGCAATTATACTCCAATAAAGATGTTAAAAAAAAAAAAAACATAATGGGGCTTCCCTGGTGGTGCAGTGGTTGAGAGTCCACCTGCCCATGCAGGGCACACGGGTTCGTGCCCCAGTCTGGGAAGATCCCACATGCCGCGGAGCCCCTGGGCCCGTGAGCCACGGCCGCTGAGCCTGCGCGTCCGGAGCCTGTGCTCCGCAACAGGAGAGGCCACAACAGTGAGAGGCCCGTGTACCGCAAAAAAAAAACCAAACAAACCATAATGGAAACAAATATGAAAAAGAATATATGTATGTATAACTGACTCACTTTGCTGTACAGCGGAAATTAACACAACCTTGTAAATCAACTATACTTCAATAAATTTTTTTAAAAAGAGATAATAATAATAGTTTATTAACATGGCTATGTAGTATTGGTTTTAATAACAGTTCACTGAATAAAAAAATATTAAATTCAGTACAGTAAGATAATTTTGAGTTTTCCCTTGTAATATAGTTTTGCTGGTACTGTCTCAAATGAATCTTACCAGAAAATCTAGTCTGTATTCATTTCTCTCAAGACCTCAAATATCAAGAACACTAAAATTTTAAAATATTCATTATCATAAAGCCTTCCATTTCTTGTCCATTTTCATAAAAGTCAATGTGATAAACTAAACTTCTTAGGGATAACCAAATTATTTCAAGTTGTTCATTGTTAATCCTCTATTTTACATCTAAGAATAGTTTGAAGTACTAGATATCATAATTTGTAACAGAAATAAGTTTTATAGGTATAATTTTCCTTAAAGAAAAAAGATAACATATTCCCTATTACTGTTGCTCACATACTTGAAATCTAAAGTAGGCTCTCATATAAGATTCGTGCTACAAATTACAGAACAAGCACCGTATCATAGCAACCCAGCAATACCACTACAGTGACATGCTGAGGATGCAATCCAAGATTCTAATTTAAGAGACTGGCACAGAATATAGGACATGCAGCTTTTTTTGGCAATACCCCTAGAACATTAATAACTAAGAGTCTAAAATCAGCTTTTATTTGAAACTTCAGAGGATCAAGCTTTTATAAGGTAACAATGGAAACGTTTATTAACAAATGATTCACAGCATTGTAACTAAATATGACTTAGGTAAGGGTCTATGATTTCATTAAAATTGAAAATGGTGGGAAAAATTGTAGATATCACATCTTAGGAATTTGAATACATGAACCCTACCAGTCTGATAATGCATTCTAATATACAAATGTATACCATTTTAAGAAAACCCCTAGAATACTATTTAAAACTTTAAAAAGCATAAATATTTACATGCTTTACTCAATTACCATTCAAATGCAAATACATTCACAACTACTACACTACAAAAGGGTTAAAATATACTGTTCAATTTTTATTTCAAAAAGTATGTTACCTCTTGTTATCAAAACCACTTTAAAGGGGCTTCCCTGGTGGCGCAGTGGTTGGGAGTCCGTCTGCCGATGCAGGGGACACGGGTTCGTGCCCCGATCCGGGAGGATCCCACATGCCGCGGAGCGGCTGGGCCCGTGAGCCATGGCCGCTGAGCCTGCACGTCCGGAGCCTGTGCTCCGCAACTGGAGAGGCCACAACAGTGAGAGGCCCGCGTACCGCAAAAAAAAAAACAACAAAAAAAACCACCACTTTAAAGAAGATAAGAACAAGAAATGAAGATGAGCTAGTGGGGCATGTTATATGGATTTCTTGGAATGTAGAACCTTGAGAAGCAGATACTGAAAAACAGTCTCCTAGAAGAATAAATGGAATATTGTGTCATCTATTTAATTCAATTTGAATATAAAATCTATTCATTAAATAAAGGTTTTTAGAAGCATCTTTGTTTCATTTGGGACCCTTGGGGAACAAGAAGTGTTTTAAAACAGATCTTTATAGATGGTTTCCATAGCTGTGATGAGGTTCCATCTTGCAGCTAACTCTACCTGCAACTCCTAAGAAACACCTGCTACTGTGTTAGGAAAAGGATTACCTACTTTAACAAGGTGGTTCAAGTCTCTAGAGCAGGGTCTAAGGGCCACAAAACAACCCACCCACTTCCCTCCTCCATCTGACCAGAGACGGGCTTCAGCATGGCGGTGGTGCTGCAAATCCAAGGACCCTGAAATTATATACAAAATATTGTATATGATATTTTCTGAGATGATGGATTTCTTTAATCAGATTTTCTAGGAGATCCATGTATAATCTCCCTAAAATTAAACAACAGTACTCTTAGAAGTTATTTCCTCTCCTTTTAACATAAGGAATTTTCATAATCAAGGTTTAAAATGATTTGACTCAGTATTTCCAAAAATAAAAAGTTTAATCAGAAACAATTCTTAATAGATTTTAATTTTTTTCTTTCAGAAACATGCTATTTATAGTATTCTATTAAAGTGAAAGTAATGGGTTATAGAACAACATACATTATATGATCTCACTAATGGGAAAATATAGGAAGATGTTCAAAATTTTAGAAGTTTCCTCTGCCTGGGGATTTTTACTTTCTATTGACTTGTTTTTAAGAGTGAGTCTGTAAGTTTTTACAAAAATAATAAAGCCATTATACAAGAAATAGGGTAGTTAAGAATATGACATTTCTCACTGCATAGTCTTTAAATGACTTTATTTTAGAAAACCATGAAAACTGAGACTCACTCATGACTCACAGCAAGTACTGTATCCTAAAATAGTCATTCCTATTCCACAGGAGAAGCTACTTTTCTAGATCTTTTTTTAAAAAGAAGAAGTTCTCAAAATATCAAAATATGATTATGTGTAAGCTTATACAGGTGGTTCAAATTAAAAACAGAATTATCAAAATATATGAAATACCAAAATCAGTGCCTGGGTATCTGGTAGCTAAGTAAAACCTAGGTTATTTTTACCTCTCCTGCATGAATGATAGAAATTTCCTATGAAGGAAATATGACTGTGAAAATTAAATGCACCTTAAAAGCATTTCATTGTTACATTTGCTATTTTATTTCCACTTTGGATTCAAATTTAGTCACAAATGTATGTAGAAAACTACTTAGAGAGATGACATATTGTCTAATTCCAGTTTTTCTGAGTTTTCAGGAGAATAAAATCAGTAGAGTGATAGATGAATTGGCCCAATTGACTTTTATATCCAAGTCTCAGTTATCTTGCCCCAATTTATTTTCCTCCCTTGAATTGGGAAATAATGATCAGAAAGACAGTGCTATGTTAATGTGGTCATAGTTTAAAAAAAAAAAGTTTTCAAAAACTGTGTGTACATAGCTTGTGTATAGAACAGAGAAGCAAAAATAAGTAGAATCTAATCAGTCTTGATATTCCATAATAATTCCATAATTCCTCAAAGCTGCTAATTACTTATCATTATAACTTTAAGTGAGTAGAGACTCCAAATTATAAATCTAGCTCTGACACAAATGTGCTGAGTGATTAAAAGTTCATTTCATCTTGTTTCTCAGTACTCATTCATAAAACAACTGTTCTCCAACTTCTTCTTCAGAAAAACTTTACATTACTTTAAAAAGGGAAGAATTGTGCTAAAAGGGAGACCTGCAAAGATCAATGAAGCATTTTTATACCAGAAGAATTTAAAAAATAAAGATCCTCTGCTTTACAGGGTCTTAGAAAAACCTACTTTCAGTACCTGCCCAGGACCTAAAAGAAATCATTATCTCTCTTGTAAGGCTCTCAACTACAAATATTTCTCCTTTGCACTGTTAGAAAATAACATGCTAATTTTGCTTTAGTGCAGACAATACACATCTTGGTTTCATATTACAGAGGACGAATCAATTGAGAAGATGAAGCTATAAATGACTTGCACAAGAATATAACCTACCTGTTTTGGTTTCTTCATCAACAAAATGCTAAATTTGGGGCTGTATGTAAACTATTACTCAATTATAAATCATTATAAATTTGTGAATGACACAAAACGGTGTTTTTCTTTAAATCAATTTAATAGCATTTGCTTCATTATTTCATTCAATAAATATTAAACCAAGTACTGACTGCCTAAATTCTGGGAAGGAAGATGTGGATCTCAGGTCCTGGAGCACTTTACTCATAGTCTAAAGGCAGAAAACAGCCAATTAAGTAACTAACCCTACTCATGAACCTGTCCCAACAAATTTTGTAATGTACCTCACACATATACCAAGGACATCTTGCCACTGCGCAATGTCTTATACACAGACATTCCGCTGAATGGGGAATATATAATCCCATTTTGCCCAAAAGACCAAGTGGCCAGCATCCCAAACTATGAACATTTTCTAATAAACAACGTTGAAAATCTTTTTTTTTTTTTTGCGGTACGCGGGCCTCTCACCGTTGTGGCCTCTTCCATTGCAGAGCACAGGCTCCGGATGCACAGGCCCAGCGGCCACGGCTCACGGGCCCAGCCGCTCCGCAGCATGTGGGATCTTCCCGGACCGGGGCACGAACCCGTGTCCCCTGCATCGGCAGGCGGACTCTCAACCACTGCGCCACCAGGGAAGCCCCGTTGAAAATCTTTTAATGAATGTTTAGAAATCATAGAAATTACCAATGGGCACTCTGTGATTCACACATCCAAAAGTCTATTTGATGTTTATACCTAGGTTTCCAAAAGACATCTCAAACTTAAAATCTCTAAAATATAACTCTGGATTTTCCCTCTTTATCTGGTTCTTTTTCTAATGTATTCCTTCTCAGTGGTGGTAGACCTATGCAACGCAGCTGTCCAAGCTAAAACACCTGGGAAACATCTCTGGCTCCTACCTTTGCCTGTCCATCTCCCCCAAACAATTCATCAACAAGTCCTAGCTTAGTTATATTGTGAATACATCTCTTTCTCTCCATCTTTACTGCTACCACCCTAGCCCCAGCCATATCATGCCTCATCTAGTCTATTAAAACAACCTCCTAACTGATCCTCCTTCTAAAAATCTTGTTCTGCTACAATCCATTCTCCACCCAGCAGCCAGTGATACATTTTTTTTTGTTTTAATTGTCAAGCTTCCTGAAAGAGATGTCCATACTTACTGACTTAGCTTTCCCAATTTCCATTCACTCCTCAATTCTCCTTAGAGAAGTCTGGTTTCAAGTCTATCAATCCTCTGAAACCCCTCTAGAGTCACAAATGTTGCCTGAAGACTACCAAACCCATGGAAACATTTCCATTCTTATTTGACTTGTTAGCAGTTCTTCTCACTGTTACTAGCCTCACCCCACTCCCAATTAAAAACATATTTTCTTCCCTTGACTGCCTTGTCTCTACTCTCTCCTGTCTTCCACTCAAGCTGTTGCTCCTTCTTCTCTGATCATCATCTAAATGATGGTATTCCTTGCCCTCTTCTCATTCTATATACATTTTCAGTAAGCAGTTGCATCTCTTCAAATGCCACCTTTAATCTAAAGCTCCTAAATTCTTATTTTTAGCACAGATTTTTCTACTTAGCTCCAGACCCAAATATCTAATTTCCTACTAGACTCTTCACATCTATTTCCACAGGCACTTCAACCTGTCCCACAGACAACCTGTCCGTCTTCTCCCACATCAGATCTTCCACTCTTTTTCCCTTTCAGTAAATTGCTACCATACATCTAGTTGCACAAGTTAGAAATGTATCATCATTGATTTTTCCCTCTCACCAAGTCCCCCTGTGATACCACCTATCCCCACTTAGATAAGGCCACCATCATCTCTTGCCTGGATTACTGTGCCAGCATTAACTAGTATTCTTCACTCTCATCTCCCAATATACTCTTCACACAACTGTCAGGAATAAGTGCAGGACATGGCATCAAGGCTGGTACCTAGACACTAGTTGTTGCTCCAGTCTCTTCTCTAGCCAGTTCCCTATTATAATATTCTTTATCACGGCCACATATATTGCTGGCAGTTCCCAACATACGCTATGCTCACCTACCTCTGGGGTTGCCCATACTGTCCTTTAGGTGGACCTCTTAGAACCCATGTGTCTTGGTCTAACACATCTGGCCTTTCAGGTCTCAGCTTACCTGTCACCTTCTCCAGGAAGCTTTCCCTGATCTCTCTCCTCACATACCAAAACTGAGTTGGGTCCCTCACACACTCCCCTAGGCTTTCACTGCTTACTCTTATCACAGCACTTGTCTCTAATTGAAACCACCGGCTTACATGTCTATATTTATCCCACCAGGCTCTAAGCCCCTAAAGACATTTAATTTTGAAAGAAAAAGCATTCATCATTTTATTCACTTTACTGAGTAAAAGTTTTAATCTCTACAATGGTTCACCTAAAATTTAAGCACTATGAACATCAAAGAGGAAAATATTTCTGTACTAGATTTTGAAAGCAAAGTATGTATCTAGTTTCACAGCAGGCAAACAAAATCTTCTTCCTCTGGCTAATTATAAGAAGAACAGTAGTACAAGTTAAAAAAAAAAAAAGCAGGGGCTTCCCTTGTGGCGCAGCGGTTGGGAGTCCGCCTGCCGATGCAGGGGACACGGGTTTGTGCCCCGGTCCGGGGGGATCCCGCATGCCGCGGAGCAGCTGGGCCCGTGAGCCATGGCCGCTGAGCCTGCGCGTCCGGAGCCTGTGCTCCGCAACGGGAGAGGTCGCAACAGTGAGAGGCCCGCGTACCACAAAAAAAAAAAAAGCAAATATATATTCCTATAGAAATTATATTTTATTTTACTTATGACTTCAACAGATGTTTATCTTTAGAAAAGTCTGTTTGGAAAATTATGTTTTTAAAAAAACACCCAGTTTTGCTAAATCAAAATTCAGAGCTTATGACAAAAACTGTCTCATCCTTTTGACTTTATCAATTTAGAGGCACAGGATTAACTATGAGTTCAAATCATCATCATCTTCTGGTAACAGCTATAATTCTGGAATATCCGTTATCAATGAGTGTGAATCAAAGGCAAATCCAATTAAAAAGAGAAAATGTATCATTTTTAAAGCTATATTTAATATTTTATTATCCTGTACTACAAGTTAAGCCCAGTCATTAAAAAATTCTAGTTTCATACACCTAACACCTTTTTAACTATCGTTTATGCAGTTTCCTCACTAAGCAAAATCTGAGAGAGTATCTAAGAGCTTAAAAACCCTGTACTTCTTCTCCCTACCTTAATGAAAGCTTTTCTGATGAAATGACAAGATAGCTATTTATTTAGAACAAGAGTGAAACTCATTCCTAATGAAAGCTAAACCAGAATGACTTCTGAGGTCCCATTCAGCACTGGAAGGCTCAACTAGATATAACATCACAATAATGTTACAGTAAATGCAGTTAGCATCACCATTCCAGTAGGAGGAGTGAGTTCCCAAGAAATCCCTTGCCTTCAGTATCCAAGTTAGAAATAGGTTCTCTGAATTTTATAATGTGAACCTATCATATTTGGCAAACTACAAAAAAAAAATCCTAATAGATTTCTTTAAGAAATCTGATCAAAACTGCAGGATTTCTAAAATTCACCATTACACGAAAAAACCACATAAACAAATTCCTTCAAGGAAAAGTTCAAAAATATATATAAAAAGTGGTTTGAAACTGCTCATTAGTGAATATCCTGCCCAGACAAGCAGAGCTTATTTCACATAAACCTAGCCTGTCATGTAAAACTCTTTCAGTAAAGCATTTAGGTTCCCTATTACATAATAATGCACTGAAAGTAATTATATATTTAAAATCTGTTCCTTTCATCTCCTTCAAGGACATCCTTATAAATAAAGATTGAGCCTCAAATTTAGAAATTACTGGAAACTAGTTATTTCAGTTTACCCGATATTTACATAGCTGTCCACATCTGGAAGTCAACCCAGTATTACTTTTCCACACAGACCTTACACAATACTTTTCCTAGAAATAAATCTATCAATAATGTTACACGTCACTTAAACCAGTCACTGGCAAAGCACAAATACAGCAGCAAACAATCCTTTGTTTCAAACCTACATTTACTATTTATTATCATGGTACTGAAAACTCAAAATTCGTAACTTTGAATCAGATTTAGGCACAAATATATTAAAACAAAACACAAAACAGAAGAGAACCCATCTGCTGGTGGATAGCCCAGAACACCACGGAAGGAAGCATAATCAATAACGGGGGATGTGTGTAGAGGGAGGGCCAACAGGTAATTTCTTAATCAAAACAGTGACTCCGCCTACATGACCACACTCTTTATGCACAGAACACTGTATTTGGTACTATAATAGGATATGAAAACACAGATAACTTCTGCTTTCACAAAAATTTTACCATCTCATTCTGGATGGAGAACATCACTTCATAACTGACACTGACTCAGCACAACAAATCAACAAATACAGGTATCATTCAAACTGGTTATAGCAGAAAGGCCAAAGACAAAAGAGAGTTATGGAATATAAGTGGCCCCAGGTCCTTGCTGCCCTACCTTCAGTAAAAAACTGTGGTCAAGATTAAGATGATAGATGTAAAAACACTCCGACGAAAAACATTTCTTTTTCCTTTTTCTTTTTCTTTCTAAAATGCCCTGTTTATTTGCAAAAATCTGGAATACTTCACAAATCTGTGTGTCATCCTTGGGCAGGAATCAAGCTAATCTTCAATAGTTTCAGTTTTAGTATTATGTGCTGCCAAAGCAACCACAAGAAAAACATTACTTGACGCTAAATAAATATAAGGCATGACCAAAACCAGTTATGATCAACAATATCTCATCTGTTCAACATCTAATAGTCAACATATACACTAGTAATATTAGTTCTAAATCTTCAAGAGGCAGAACAATGCTGTGAACATACAGCAAATATCAGCTTTACATTCCAAATTGGTTGGGATTATCATGCTACCCTGAATGATGGGATTAAAACTAGGCAAACTGCTATCATATGTTCTCATTTTTACTTGACAGCTCAGCCACAGCTCTGAAAATCACACAGAGAAAAAAAAAAATGTGACCACCTTGTATCAAAGGATAATAGCTGATTTTTAATTATGATAACTACAGTAAAATCCAATAGAATCAACTCATCACACCTAAAACTCCAGAATCCAAGAGCACTATCCCCTTCAGGAAAGTGGCTGATTAGCCATAGGGGGCAGCAAAGTTAAGAGAGTGAAAAGTAAATAGCACGAGGTGAAGTGAGGGCAGGAAATGTTAATAGGCTGGGTAATGAGCCACGAGTATCCAGAGAAAAGGACAAAGTCTCAATTAATGAATTAAATCAATAGCCAGATAATGCCAAACCAGTGATTCTCAACCCTGGCTGCATATCAGAATCATCCTGGGAGCTTTCAAAAATACAAATGCCTGCATCCTACCTTAGACCAATTTATTTAGAATCACTTGAGGGTAGGACCCAGGCACTGATGTTTTTTAAAACTCTCTAAGTGCACAGCCAGGGTTGAGAACACTGCTAAACACATAAAATAAAAATAAGGCAGTTTATATCCCCAGCTTTTTACAATTTAAAAAGTTAAAATTTTAAAAACACACAATCTATTATTTCCCAAATGTATGATTTTTGTTGATAAACCTGTCTTTGTCATCCAAAGAGAGGCAATACCTCATTAAAGACTAATTCATTTTTGTGATTTTATCAGGGGAAAATATTATTCTTACAAGTAAAAATGATTAAACTGAAGGTCAAAGGGGTTAAACAACTAGCCCAAAGCAACTGTGACTCATCAATGATACAGGAAGACAGTTTAAGTGTACTATTTACAAGATGGTACTCTATCCCAGTGATCACACTATTTTACTTAAATACATTTTACTGGATTCTCACTTTACAGGCACTTCATAAAAGGATCCAAAATTCAATTAAGAATCAGAGGAGGTAATAACATTGGGGGAAAAAGAAATTTGACCCTAAATAGGAATTCTGAAGATGTTAAATTAGACTTAAATGGAAGTTTTTCCTTCATGTGAAGGCCAGCAACAGACACTATATTAATTTCTCTAGAAGTATATCCTTAAAAAGTTTTTAAAAATTTAAAAGTAAGTCTACCAGAAGAAATATAATATTACTTCCAGAAGACAGTCCTAAAATAGGTAAAATGTTATATCCCTTTGTAAACAAACATTTTTAACATATTCAGATGAATTTCAACTCTCCTTTATTGCCACCCCAATTACTAAAACAGGTTTTGGGTTTAGATGGAATGAAATTAATTTTGAAAGAAATCTATAAACCTTAAAAGTTCAGTCAGTAGTGTCCCTCACCAGCACAAAAAAGTTAAGTTAGTTATGAAATTTCAAATCGTGTCATTGTTCTTGTTCCAGATACCCTAAAAGACCACATACATCAAGAAAAACAAATTTTTTTTTTCCCTATAGGTAAGCAAAGCACTTCAAATGAGCACCACTGTTACTGGACTCAATACCTCCAGTGGGACCCAGCTTCTAAGAACATACCAACCAAGAAACTGAGGAAACTTGGTAAGTTCTTTACCTCATCTGAAGGGGACTTCAATCTCAAAGCCAGTTTCATTCTGTTCTTTGCCATTTACTGGCTGTCTCCCATAAGATATGCACATCTATACAACTCTACTGGTTAATTCAATTTCTCTGCTTGATAAAAAACTTCTAACTACAACTTTCAATATTTTAAATAGTCACTCTACCCTATTTCCACATCCACACTTATGCTGATGTTACAGCTTCACCTCATTTCACATAAATCATATGTGAAAACTGATTATAAACAAATTATACATTAAGTACACTAGCAAAGTTTACTATTTATGTGAATCCTTCATTTAGAAAATACCTTTGATCTGGATTTTCAAATATCAAAGAGAACGGGAACTAACATTCTTTGCCTATTTTTAGGCACTAATTACATTATTTCACTTAATCCCCCAAATCCTGGGGAGATAGAAGGTATTATCCCCATTTTAGAGATAAGGAAAGCAACTCAGAAAGATTAAAATTTTACCTTTGACCCAGGGCTGACCCCAATGACCCAACTCTATGATACTGCTCAAATTTCACAAAGCAGGATAACAGCAAAAATACTGAAATCATTTAACCTGGGTACTGGTGTCAGGTGCAACACCATCCAGATAAGTAATCACAGGCCTGAAACTAACCTGTTTAAGCCTCAGCTTTCTCATCTGGGAATAATACTGGTCTTGCACAGAGTTGCTGGGATAACACAATGAAATATAATTTTTGTAAAAATACATTGAGCTACGGATTGTCACAATATTACCTTAGGTGTTAAAAAGCAAGGGCTATCGGGGATTAGATGTTATACAACTTTGGACTATTTCACTTATTATGAGTAATACTGTTTTTATAATTTAAAAATATAAATAAAAGTGTAAAATAATTTGTAAATGCTAAATGTTATATAACTGTATGGCATCTACTATTTTACCAAACCAATCCTTCTAGAGACTTACACAAAAAAGGTTAAACAGACTGAAAAGCTTCCAATTAACTGATTTTTTTTTTAAGTTAAAAGTCTCCTAACTGTTGGTTACCAGACGAAAAGTTTAAGGTAGAAAAATTAAGTACTATACTAATGAAAATTTAAATACAGAAACAAATGATTGACAGAATGTTCCTACCTTTATTTTCTAATACCTAGTTCTCAGAGGAACTTACAGAATTAACATAAGAAATTTCAAGTATTTTGGAAAAAAAAATTTTTTAAGCTATAAAATATAAGGCAGTTAAGTTTGATGACCCACATAACAGTTTCCCATTTTTAAAACATCCTTTTAACAAGGCTTGTTTTTTAAATACTTTCTGTAATAAAACAGAATTTTCTCTGAACATTTTCACCATTAAAATCCTGCAACCCACTTACTAAATTATTTCACACAAATAACTTCTTATAGATTAAAAAGTGGCATTATTTTGTCACTCTTTACCCATAGCATGCTTTAAGGAAAATAGCTGGCACCTTTCCAGTTTAGATTCATGTGGACAAAGTGTAACGTAAGCAGGTTGGCATAAACACTTAAAAGATTTTGGATGGCCACAGATATTGAATCACTCCACAGCAAGATTATATTTCAGAGCAGGAAGAAAAATTCTCTTTCATACATGTATTACAGGGCTTTCCACTGGTTTTTGTTAAGGCCACAAATGGAAAAAACTACTACTGACAGAAAAAGCACTCAACGTTGTGGTATCAAAGACACTGCCAAAGTACCAAATGAAGCAACTGAATTTTTAAAAAACCACTTTTCAAGCATTTTGGCATCTGGAGTACAAGTAGTTTTTCCTAGTGGGTAATCTAAGTAAGAATCTTATTCTTCAATTAAATTTACATAAATTTATCCTGAATACTAACTTTGCTTATAAAAAACACTATATTTTCATGTAAAACATATAGAATAAGACTAAAGTTCTAATTTTATTTTTTTCTCTACTAGTGAGCAAAACACTATAAATAAAACATTCAATGACACCTTCAACTTGTTGAACTATACGCCGTGAAACCTGGATGAATACTGACTCTGCATATTTTTGCTAGGCTTTTAAAAACAAAATATATTAAAAGTGCATCTCCTGGCTTGAAGCAACCATATATCTAATATTCAATTATTTTTATTAAATATAAGTAAATATTATATTAAAAAAGACAATATAAGGAACATCTTACTAAAAAGCAAATTAAACATGAAAGAAAAACACTAGCACCAAACCTTCAAACTGCAAAAACAATTTGCCAATTTAATGAAAAAAAATTAAAAAGGTAAAAATATCTGTTTTAGTTAAGTTTAAAATTTTAAATTCATGAATAGTAGTTCAATGTCCTAATAGGTAAGATGATATTCTTTTATAGCTATGACATCACTCAAGTATTAGTCTTGGCAATGCCTACCATTGTGGTCTACCGTTGACTATGCTATGTAAATTTTCACAATTTTTGTATGCAAAATAGCAAATGATAAATGCAGTACCACAGGCTACACATCTTAAATAAAACCTTCTTTCAAAAGTCAGTTTGATTCTGGCTGTGGGATATCTTTAATTTAGAAGCACCCCAAGAGGCAGGGCAGTGTAGGATCTGAATGGGGTTCCAGAGCTATTGCAGGTCAACTGTGATTTGATCTGGGGTTTTCTTTAGACTCTTAGCCAAACTAAGGCTGGATTCATAGGCCCAAAGACAAATCAGAACCAGACTGGCCTTAAAGGGGATGCTGGAGCTTTTTCAAACTAATAGAAAAACCTGCTGAACATTTATCTATTTCAGTATGAACTTTTCATTTCCTGGCCTTGCAAAACAGATGATCTAGATTTCTATCAGGTTTCTTCTGTCGAAAAAAAATTTCGAATGTTTAGGACCATTATCATCTTGTTCCATGATGATGCCTATCTCATAAAAAGCAAAGACATTAAAATTATAAAATTAAAAGGTAGTAATCCACAAAGAATAAACTAGAACACCAGGAACCAATTTCTTTCTTTCTTTCTTTCTTTTTTTAATCCTCTAAACCTAGCGGGAAAAAGGAGTGAGCCAAAAGGAGTGCCAAGTTCTCCTGCAAGGCATTGACACGGATACCAATCTGAATTACTGTACAAACCTACAAAGTCCCTGGAATCACTGCTTGGCGAACTAAGTTCCCATTCCATTGCAAAGCGACACTATCTATTCCTTAACACCTCTCCAAGTTTACCGTGTGTATCTTCTCAGACGATAAAGTATTTTAAGTCTTTCTATTCTTTGGGCTAAAGGGAACATTTAAATCTAATGACCCAGTAAGACACTACACTGGTCAGATTTTTTAGGCTTTTTCTTTATAGATAAATCTAAAGGCCAGGTAACTCCTAACCGGTGTGTGCATTAGGATTCCTGGTCTGTAAGACTCTTAGGAACCATCAATGGGAAGGAAAGTTAGGGAGAGAGTGCGTACAGGCGCTTTATAATTGGAAAAGTAAAGGATTGGCTAAGAGTGGCCGAAAAGAGGAGGCAGGTCTCAGAAAGGGAAGGTCGGAACGTAAGACAGGTTGTTAAAGCAAGATGGGGAAGGGCAAGGCTCGGGGAAGAAGAGTGAAGAACTCTGCCCCTCGGGCCGCAAGAGGAGAGCTCCAGTCGCAAGGGCAGCTAAAAGAGCGCGCAGGTGGGGAGGGGTGCCGACCTCCTCCAAGACCGGAAGAGCTGAGGTGAACCAAGAAGTGAGAAAAGCAAGGCTCTTAACAGCAAACCTGTTTGAATCAAAGGGGGTGGGAGGACGCCAACGAAGCATGGGGAACGCGACTCACACACTCCGAGCCCCAGCTGGGCAGAAGAACCCCCCAGAAAGAAATGAAGAAATGACTCTGGCGGCGCGGAGGCGAGCCCCCACGTTCCTCCCCGGGCTGCGCCCTCGGAGGTTACCTTTGAGCTGGGGCAAGGGGTGCAGCTCCGGCTGGCTGCCCTGGCTGCGGAACTGCGACGAGCCCTGCGAGCGCTTCTGCCTCTGCGCTTTGCGCACCGATTTCCGGGTGAAGCCGTCCACTTTCTCCGAGGCCGAGATGGCGGCGCTGGCAGCCCCCGCCGGCGGCGGCGACGACGACGACATCACCACGGCCCTGGTGCTTGGCAGCTCCGGCTGCTGCTTGCACGGAACGGGCAGCAGCAGGAGGAGGAGGCGGGGGAGAGGCGCCGAGAGCTCGCGCCCCTCCGCCCCGTTCCCCCGGCCGCACTGCCCTCCCGCTCCCGGGCGCCGCCGAGCTTCTCCTAGCCGCCCACCGACGCCTCACGGCCACATCTCAGTGCCGGAGGTTCCTGGTCCCCGACGCGCGGCGAGCTCCCGGGGCTGACGGAGGCGAGGGCGGGGGTAGAGGGGGGGTGAAGAAGTTGTTGACTCCGAGTTCGGAGGGCTGGTGGACGGGAGCCCGAAGTTTAGACAACTGAGGCGAGGACGCTGGGGTGCGGACGTCGAACGCGCCTCTCGTCCCTGCAGCCCGGGTCGCCAGCCGGCCGGCCCGCCAGCACCTCAGTGGCCGCAGCTAGCGCAGCCCGCCCTGCCTGGAGCCTCCTCCCGAGGCGCTGCCATCGCGGGTCCCCTCCGAGCCGCTGTCGCCACCGCCGCGGTGTCCGCTCTTCCCTGTCAGCGCCGACCCCTCATCTCCCGTGAACCGCCGCCCCGGCCCTGGGCGCGCACACACACTCGCTCCTCGAAGCGCCGAGCAGTCCGAACCCCCTCCCCCACGCGCCCTTCCGCAGCCCACAGAGAACCCCTGGCGGGCGACCGCTACAACTTGAGAAGGTGCTGGGTAGAGGCAAGGGGGGAGTGTGAGTGCGTGTGCGCGCGCGCGCTAGGGCGCGCGGCCAGGGGGAGGGACCGCGCGGGGGATGGGGAGGGAGGAGATTGACTGACAACTTCCGCGGGGTCCCGCCAGCCTCTCGGAGGCCCGGGAAGGAGTAGGGGGTGGGAAAGCACGCCAGCTCCCTCAGCCAATCGCAGGGCTAAGCGGCAGCAACGGGGTGAAGCTTGGCCTCCTGCAAGGGCTATCAAACTGGGAGGTTAGGCAGAGGAATGGGGCGTGGTTGTATGACGGACCTCGGCTACAGCCAATCGTTAGTGAGGATGACAAGCGGAGTGCCACTCTCACGTCACAACAGTGTAACTAACTCTAATGATTGAGGGGAGGTGCCCCTCCACCAGCGATCAGCTTTGCACGCCTGCGCGACAGCTCCAGGCTATAATTGCGCTCCTGACAGCCTATGAGAAGACCGGGAAACTAGAGGAGGGAGTTTAGAGAACAAAATAAACTGCGCCCATCCTTCCCTCCCCTCTCTACTGGCCAATGAGGAACTGAAGCGACTGGTGGAGAGCTTGAGGGCTGGGGCGCGAAAGAGCGCCAGGTGTTACATCACTGAAAAGGGGTGGAGCAAAGGCCTGGTAGGGGTGGAACAAGCAGTGTGATTGATGGCTGAAGTAGTCCCACGGAGGAAGGCGAGGAAATGAACCTGTCCAATCAGAGCGAGGTGCTGGCCCCTGTGGGCGGGCCTTGGAGCCTCGCCTGCCCTAAGCCGCGCACTTGGAAGTTAACGGTTTAAATTTATAGCTCTCTGGTGGCTCTAGCACTGCACTTCCTGAGAGCTCTTCTACCGCGAGTTTGGGCAGTCTGGCGTACACTACTGCAAAGAGTTTCCCAGATCCACACCCTGCAGGAAGAGATTTATCATTCCCAATTTAGTATCCTACTAATTTTCACTCTTCTTCAGCCGGAGGCCTTCAGCTGCTCCAACAGGAGGAGTGCAAATTGGCTGATCTGTGGTTTGTGGATTTGAGGGCTTGCCATTTACTCTTACTGGGATCCCCTGTAGATTCCATCCAGATTTTAAACTTTTTAAGGACAGGGACTACTGGTCATCTTAGTTTTTTTGTGTGGCGCTTTCTGTATAATGATGCTTAATAAAAATAAGTGAGCTGAACAGTCTGTCTTCTCTGCGGCTTGGCGGACCCCAATCACCATTTCTCTCCCACAAGCCCCAGACCTCTTCCTTTCGACAAAATTAAAATGGTTGCCATATATTTAAGCAAAACTATCTGATGCATATGTACCGAAGATGCCAACTTTGGGTAGGAAGTTGGATTCCAGATCTAAAACCAAACACTACTTTAAAATATTTCCTTCCTTACATTCACTGAGTGGTGAAATCGTACACAAGCCTCCTAGTCAAGGAGGTTCAAACCTCAGCAGCGTCTTTGACACCTTCCTCATCAAATCAAGTTCCAGATCGTGTTGAATCTACCTTCACAAACGTTCAAACCAAGCCTTCCTTACAATTTGCACAACCAACCCACCAAATATAGTTCAGGGCTTTCAAACTCATTGCCAGATCAGTCTTTTTAAATGCCAAATTTTCTTATTGGCATGTGTGAAGAACCATCCAGTACCTACAGAATAAAGTCCCAATTCCAGGCTCTTCTCAATCTAACTCGTGGCTGTCTTTCCAGGCATAAATCGTGCCATGTCCCTACACAAACTCTTTTTCAATATAGACACATCATTCCACATACTGATACCCTAAAAGTATAGTGCTTCCTTGACCCTCAGCTCCAACATCTTGAAATAATTTTTTTCCCCATCTTGTTGAGACCTAACTGTTTTTTCTAACCCTAGCTCAACCCCTATCTTTTATGAAGCCATTCATGATAATCTGGCCAAAAGGGATGCCTTTCTTCTTTACATTCCTATAACATTTATTATCTATAACACTCACAGGGTCTGTCATCATATAATGTCAGAGATGGCAGGCACTCTGCTCTTTCTCCCCTGGAAGTCTGTAAACACTAAGAGAGCAAGAACTCAGTTATTTTATACCTATGTATCTTTTACTGAACAAAGGATAGATATGCAGTATGTAACAGTCTAATTTTTAGTTCTCAAGAACAAGGTTTCTGAAAGCATGATCATTGGATCGCCTGCATCAAAATCCTCTGAGGTGCTTACTTAAAATGCAGATTCCTGGACCTGACCCCAGACACACAGAATCAGAACCTACGGGAAAAACACTGAGAAATCTACTTTTAATAAGCTCCCTAGGTCATTCTTATGCACACAAAAGTTTGAAACTACTATTATCTAGTCACCTGGATTTTATTTAGAATAGATTATAAATGTCTAAAAGTCAAGGGTAGTACTATTTATAATAAAGAGCATTTACATAGGATAAGAAGGGGAAATAAATAGCAGAGCACACCAATAAAGCTAAAATTCATACTGGAATATGATAGATAATAAATAATGGAAAATAGAGACCAAATAGAATAGATAGAAAATAGATACTAGAAACAAATTATTGGGAGGCTTGGAACCAGCAAAACTGTCAGGGCTTTCTGAAACAGCCTCTTGGAGAAGAATTT
The DNA here is from genome assembly GCF_005190385.1 of Monodon monoceros. Taxonomy (NCBI): domain Eukaryota; kingdom Metazoa; phylum Chordata; class Mammalia; order Artiodactyla; family Monodontidae; genus Monodon; species Monodon monoceros. Next base: position 39,032,414 of record NW_021703774.1, on the reverse strand, counting down.
TGAGAAAAATTTTAAATAAAGAGTGAGTCAAAGCCTAAGAAGAGAGAAGGATGGCATTCCATGTTGAAGTCACCAGACATTTTGGGGGAGATGGAGAATACAATAGCCAAAGAATCAAAAGGCCTGACTTTATTAATTATCAATAGTTTGGGCCTGTCGAGTCACTCACCCTCTCTGAGTCTTAGTTTCCACATTTGTTTATCGGAAAAAAATAAGTAACCAGCCTTCTTTACAATGTTGACATGAGTTTTAAATGTGATACATAAAACAAAGCACTTGGGAAAGTGAATATTTTGCACATGATAATTTTGTAGACATATGTATTTATTGAACATTTATTTTCCATGTACTATCTTAAGTAAATAAGGTATCTGGGTCCTAAATAGAGATTTGTTCACTAATAATCATCTAACAGAAAACTGCAATCTCAGTGCTGATCTGTATGTAACTCTGACACAGGAAGAGTGTCAAGGATGATTCCATGCTGTATCACTCCTGCCTTTTCCCATATGTGAAGACCCATATGTGATTCAGAGGTCAAGGCTTCATCACTGCAAATTCTTTGGTTTACTTTATCCCCACATGACTTGAATTCCTTAGTCCATAAGCATAAATATGCTTAGTGATCTCATTCTTTTATTTACAATACCTAGCTTGCTGGGGAAAATAAGTAATTCGTGAGACAACAATATCCACAAAGCAAAATCACAGTCTTTTAATGGTTTAAAGAGTGCATCGGAGGGGGGAAAAAAAATTCCACCACCTCTGATGGCTGAGCATATTATTTATGCTTTCAATTTCAAGAATAATAGAAGAAATATTTTTTTTAAAGAGTGCATCAGGGAGAGTATTCTTTTCAAATCACTGTGAAATTCTCTAAAGCATGTCCAAGTAAAGTTTTGGCTGTCAACGTTCTCTTTCCTTAAGAGCCATAATACCCAAACTGTGCTCCAACAGAACACCAAACAAATGTGTTTTATCTGCAGAATCAAATAGTAGTGGTCTTTTCCAAATTTACAAAAATATAATAAAATAAAATTTCTTCCTTACATCTTTCTTAAAAGTTTGATTCTTTTCTATTGCTTTACTATACTGGAATCTAAATCAAGATAGTATCTGATTTATCATAAAAATTTTAATTTTTAATATGTCACTCCTTTTTATTTAAATACATTCAAATTATGTAAAATTCAGAAAGAATGAAAGGGTAACAGGAAAAGTCTCACTCCCATTTCTGTCTCCCAAAATCCAGGTCCCCTCCTGGGAGGGAATCAATGATCTCAGATTCTTATATGTGCTTCCAGAGATAAAATAGGTTTACTCTCTTAAGATTTAATAAATTCACATTTTTAGATGTTCCACCAAAAGCTACATGATTTATAGTTATTTCATCACCTGAAGAAGTTTGAAAACCACTGCTCTATCCATCAATGAACCTTCCAGAGTTCTTACAGTTTTATTCATAGCTATTCATTCATTCATTATTTTATTCGTTAATTCATCATGTAACAGATATTTATATATACATGCTATGCATCAACAAAATATGAAAGTTGAAGGGACCTTAGATGCTAATCAGCTCAAGTTGGTACCTGACCCCAGGTAGACCAAGAAGGTCCTCCTTCAAACTGATCCAAATTGGAAAGTCCTTTTTTTTTTTTTCATATCTTACAGGAGACTTTTGTTTCTATGTACAATGAGATCTTCTGACCAATAACTTACTATGCAAGTCGTCAAAGCTTATAGGCACTTGGTTCATAAACTAAACTCAGCGCTTTTCTAGATTTTTTTCAGGGACTCTAATTCTGTGTTGTCTTTCTGGCCACTGTTCAAGCACAAGTACACATTGAGATGATTGGAATTCCTGCAATTTTCAGGAAGGGTCCTTTGTTAACAGCACAAGATCCGTAGTCATGGTTTTCAATTGCTGCCATTTTTGCTTTAATTATAAATTGCTTACAGTTAAGCTTGTCATTATTAAATCAGTTTGTTGCTGGCTATTACACAGGCTATTGTCTTGGTCAATCAAGAACTTAGACTAGGTCAGTAGTCTGGCGGTAGAGATGGTTAGATTGGAGACTTTTTTCAGAGGAGGATTACATAGGACTTGCAGAAGGATTGAATGTGAGCTCTTGGTACAGCAGAGTTATTATTAATCCCCCCAAAACATGCTGGTACACTTATACTTTATGATTATCTCTGAATCCTTTTTCTATAGCTGTGAGATCTTTTGCCCCATCTTAAGTGGGCTGCAATCATAAATGTTCAATAACCCCTGGTGTGCCCAATCCTACCTGTATACTAGATGAGGAACCAGGATATAGTTTGAAGGGGCTCAGCTCATGCTGTATTCTCTTGTCCTTGCAGAGTGGGATTTAAAAGACTGATACTGGCGAACTCTCCACTCTTTAATTCAACTGCAAGTATTTTTCAAGTGTCTTCTATGTGCCAGGCAATATGCCAGACACTAGGAATGAAGAGATAAATAAAGCATGGACCTTACAATTTAGTGAGGACAGACAGCATGACAAATCAAAGACTATACCCTAAATGTTTCCTACGGTGTTGTGTAAACATAGTGGAAAGAAGAGCAAATTTGGTTTGTGAAGAGAGAGTCAGAGAAAATTTAACAGAAAACGTAATGCTTGAAGTGAGCCTTGAAACAAAATGAAGTTTTCATATGTATAAGAACAACAACAGAAAAGAATACTTGCCATTCAAGAAACTAATTTCCCACATTTCTTCATCACTAAAAAGATTTCCAGGGAACTCCCTGGTGGTCTGCCATGGCCCGGGTTCAATTCCTGGTTGGGGAACTGAGATCCGGCAAGATGCGTGGCCAAAAAAAAAAAAATTTCCATATCTCAGTCAATGAATTTACTTATTTCACACAATATGTTACCAAAAAAAAAAAAAAAAAAGAAAAAATTCCATTGCAACAGAAGAATATATTTTGCCACACCTTGTCAGAATTTGACCTGGAGGTGAATGGGCAAAGACAAGCAAAGATTAAATTCAACACAGGACTGCTCTCTGGGTATATATTGAGGAGCAGTGATTACAAAACTACTGTATGGCTCCTTAATGTTCCACTCATATGCAGATTTTATATAAACCTATAAGTGGTCTTCCTCTTTCATCTGCCTGGAGGAAGCATGTAGTAAGCTTTGAAGCAGTCCCTGTCTTAAAATACCTAGCAGCTGCATGCCACCAATACGTTCTCTCTTATTGGCTTGTTATTTTGGCTCAAACTTGCAGAATATAATTAATTTGAAAATCTAAGAAATTGACCTTGTATCTTCAATATCAGGAGGTGTTTATGCTTTGAAGAAGCAATGCTAGTAGTACTATGGGATTTTCAGGAATTATTGAACTGGAAATTCTCCAGTGTTTTCAGATCCTAAGCTTTGACTTCTATACCAGAGGATACAGTTTTTTAAAAAAAACTGTGTGTGTCTCTGGGTGTGTATATATAATCATCACCATAAATTTAACACCTACTGTGTACTAAGCGTTATTCATATAAAGAATCTGGCAAAAAGAGATCAAACAAGATTCTCTATTAAAGTCCCTCTCATCTGTGTGACACGCCTCTCTATTCCCCTGGGAGTTTGGTCCCAGTGACTTCTGTCATGTCCAGGAGCAATTTTTTGTATTCTAGCATCTCTGGGGTCCTCTATTCTTTTCTTGTAAAAATCAGTGAAAATTCAAGCTCTCTTTATTCATTCTGTACAAAGACATTCACCAAAAATGAAATTGAATGGATTGGACTGTCACTGCCATAAGATGCCCAGCACTTTAAAATTTTTGTATATGTAGAGCTCTGAAGTCCTGTTACTTAGAAGGAAAATGAGATTATCAAGAGATATAATGGTGCCCAATGTTTCCTATTCATTCACTCAAAAAATATTCATTAATCTCCTATAACATGCCTGGTTCATTCCAGGTGATTGATAAATAGCCATGAGTGACACAAGGCTGACTGCATGGAGCTCACCATCAGTGGGGAGAGCTCACATCAATTAAAATTCAACTATGGAAACAAAGCAGGGAATATGCACCAGAGGAAACATTGTATTATTGCACACATGTATGGGCAAACCAGGAGGGTTGGTCATGCTATGGACCAAACAAGCACCATCACCAATTTATGAGGCCTGTTATGAACACAGCCCATGGCTAAACATTGTGGTGTTGACCCTAAGGGAGCACGAACTCTAGGGGAAGAGATGAGGCATCAGCCCAGGGAAAGATAACTTCTCATTCAGGACAGTATTTGATGAGAGCCAAGACAACAAAGTCCAAGGGAGTTCACAGGTGATGCTCGTGCTGAGGTGGAAGACATGGGATTTTAGCTGGATCCAGAGGATTGGGAATAATTAAGTAAAGAAAAGTAGACGTGTTAGGGGAGAGCACCATCCAGCTACTTACTACACATCTCTCCAGCATAAAGTGTCCAGCTTATTATGCCCACCTCCTCCTCCCCCACTACTTGATATTGCCCCCCAGCAGTCAGTGAAGGAAGGGTGTGAAGGCACACGGGTGGGGAAGTACAGGCATGTACAGGGGGTGTTAGATGTCTTTCCTAGAGAAGGTGATTTCTGGAGGGGTAGTGGGAGACAAAGCTGGAAAAGGTGCATTCATTCAGTCATTCAACAAACATTCAATGCTTATTATAGGCTATTTTCTGCTCTAGGTTCTGGGGATAGAAAAAAAAAAAACAAAACAGGTTTTTCCCTCAGAGAGTCTGGAAAGGAAAGTAAAATGAAAACATAAAAACAAAAAAAACCACAAACCACCATAGACAGTATAATAAGTGCTGTGTCAAAGGTAAGCACAGAGGAAGAATGCAGAATCTATGGGGTGGGGAGCAAGATAGCCTTTCTGGAGGAAGAGGTTCTAGATTTGAGAATTGAAGAACATAGGGAGTTAGTCAGGACTTTCCCAGTGGCGCAGTGGTTAAGAAGCCACCTGCCAATGCAGGGGACACGGGTTCAAGCCCTGGTCCGGGAAGATCCCACATGCCACGGAGCAACTAAGCCCGTGTGCCACAACTACTGAGCCTGTGCTCTAGAGCCTGCAAGCAACAACTACTGAGCCTGCGTGCTACAACTACTGAAGCCCGTGCGCCTAGAGCCTGTGCTCCACAACAAGAGAAGCCACCACAATGAGAAGCCCGCGCACCGCAGTGAAGAGTAGCCCCCGCTTGCCGCAACTAGAGAAAACCCCTATGCAGCAACAAAGACCCAATGTAGCCAAAAATAAATAAATAAATTTTAAAAAAGGAGTTAGTCAGGAAAACCCAGAAAAGGGAATTTATTCCAAGAAGCATGAAGGAGATGTTTAAGGTACAGAGCCCTGAGAGAAGGGGATACATCAGGAAGTTGAAGGGAGTTTGGTATGAAGACTTTGAGGTAGCAGCAGACAAAGAAGATGGTATCAGATTATGGAGTGTCTGTAAGTTTGGACTTTATTCTGAGGTCAGTAGGGAGACGCCAAAGCATGTTTGAATGGAAGATGTCACATGGAAAGCAGTGTTTTAAGAGTACTGGGTGGGGAAAGTGGAAGCCAGCAAGATTAGCTGGAGGTGAGGATAGGTGTCCAGGAGAAGGACTTAACTGAGTGGTGCTGAGCAGTGTGTGTCAGCACCTGTGGAGCTTTTCTAAGCTATACGGTATTTTGAAAAAATTCCCAAGTGACAATCCAGACCCCCACCCCCCATCCCCATCCCCCATTCCTTGATGATCACTGGCTTAAACTAAAAATGGCCCTGGAAATAGATATGAAAGACATTACAAAGGAAACACCCGAGAGATTTGATGGATGGGGGGTGGCAAGTCAAAGGGAAGAATTACAAAGGGTGCCAAGGTTTTGAACTGGGGGCCTTTAACCAAAAGGTTCAAAAGCTAAGCCAGTTTTCTTCTGTAGGAGGGAGACGAAAGGAGTGCCAGAGGAAGGAAGGAAAGGGGAAGCAAAGATGACTCTGAGGTTAGACATGTCGAGTTAATAGTTCTTTAAGGTCATTGAGGCGGAGAGCTGGATCTTTATTTTTAAAAAGAGGTGATGACATGTTGTATATTAATTTGGGGAAAGATGAAGACTAGACTGGGCTAACAGCCTGGAGTAGGCCAGAGCAAAGAAGGAAATTACACAAACAACACAAGCCTCTTTTTTCCGCCTTAAGGAGAAAAAAATCATGACAGAAACAAATGGGCAAAAGATGTGTAGCCTGTCATGTGTCTCGGCGGTCTCCGGTGCCAAACGCGCAGTAGGACTGCACAGGAGAGAAGCAGGGCCCAGCCACTTGTACCTGCTGTGGCAGAGGGTCAGGGATCAGGAATGAGGCAGCCCTTGCTATTCACAAATAGGGCTCAGTGACTCCTCTGGACACACCATCTCTCACACACACAGACACACACACACACACACACACACACACACACACAGTCCTTAATTCCTAACCACCATCCTAATCACAAAACTATGACAAAATCTCTTTATGATACCTTTACAGAGGAAGAAATCTATCTACCAACTGAGGATCTCTTTCCAGCTTGAAGCAAAGCCTGTGTAAGGTTTCCAGCTTCTCCAGCCTCTTGAATGGCTAAGACCTCTTCTCGCCCTAAGGAGCTCAGTCCCACTCCCTCACACTGAATTAGTGATTGTATTTCAGCTTACTGAGGGTCAAGGATATGGGATAGGACTGGAGAATGACCATAAACTTGTGAGGATGCAATTCCAGTCCTTGCACATGTTAGACTCCATATTTCAACATGAATTCTTTGAGTACTGGTTTTCCTCAGAGAGAAAGAACTCTGTCAATTCAATGATTTACAGCACTGTCTCCTTCTATGGGCTAGGAGGTGCTAGGGAAACAAAAATGAGGGAGACATAGCTTTTGCTTCTTTGGAGTTTACGCTTTCATGGGGAAGAAAGGTCCAATGCACAGAGAATCAGCCATGAAGAGGGATGTACAGACAAAATGCAATTAGAATTCAAGGAGGAAAAATAACATCCTGGGGGGGAGGTGAAGGACACATGACAGGGAGGAGCAGGACGTTTAAAACTGACCTTGAGGGCTTCGCTGGTGGCGCAGTGGTTGAGAGTCCGCCTGCCGATGCAGGCGATGCGGGTTCGTGCCCCGGTCCGGGAAGATCCCACGTGCCGCGGAGCGGCTGGGCCCGTGAGCCATGGACGCTGAGCCTGCGCGTCTGGAGCCTGTGCTCTGCAACGGGAGAGGCCACAACAGTGAGAGGCCCGCGTACCGCAAAGAAAAAAACAAACAAACAAAAAAAACTGACCTTGAAAAATGCACAGAATTTCAATGGGTAGATATGTAGAGGAAAAGGGGAGAACATTCTGGTAAAGGGAAGCATAAGCAAAGTTGCTGAAATGTATGGCATATTTGAGAACAGCAGCTAGTTTAGTCTGGCTGGAGTATGGAGTAACAGGAGATAAAGCTGGAACATAGGTTGGGGGCCTAGTGTAGAGTACTTTGAATGGCAGGGTGAGAAGCTATTGAAGACTTAGGAGCAGGCAGTGATTGATCAAACCTGGATGTAAGAGGATTACTCCTCCAGCTATTAACTCAGGGAATAAAGGGGATGGAGGCTACAGGTAGAGAGAAATTTTGACCATGTTGAGTCTAACATGTCTGTGGACTCTCCAAATGAAGATGCTCATTAAAGCCTGGGATGAGGGTCTGTCTGTGTTCAGGATGGTTAAGGTCTTTATAGCCTGAGTTTTTTCATCTGTAAAACAAGGACAAAAAAAAAACTTACTTTGAAGATGCTTGGGGAATTAGACACAATTCTTTGAAAAACACTTACCACGGTGCCTGACTAATACTAGGCATGTGGGACAGATCCTGGTGATGGTACTTGTGGTGGTAGTAGCATCAGTAGTAGTTGTACTGCCAGTTCTTCCTTCTAATCCTTTTTTCTGCCCAGAATTCTGCCACGAGTTCAAGAAATAAAACCAAGTGGCAAACCCTTGCTGTAGCCAGAATTGCCCCTCCCCTGAGATGACCAAGGCTGTGTATTCGGTCAAGCAATTGTACTGGCTCCTTTGTCCCTTAAGGTAACCACTCTACTGGGAGACCTCTTAGCCCCTGGTAAATAGAGTTCTGTTGAGTGTCTGTTTTTTCTGCAAGGGAAAAGGGACAACAAGGGAAATGGAATTCCTTAGATCCCTGGGGAGAAAGGAAGCAATAGGCTGTCAGTGACATCAGGGAGGAAAGTTAGAAGACAGTTTGACTTGTACAGAAAAATATTTTTATTGACTTAAGCAAGAGCAATTTTAGCAGTGCAAAAAGAAATCATGATGAAGAAACTTGCGCTTCCAGACATGAAAATTAACTGAAACTGGATTTCCCCTGTCACAGTAAACAAGAAGTTTGGGCAAAAATGCGTGAAATAATTGTTTTCATCATACAACACACAGCGCAGGGTTGTGATTCCTGGGAGAAGAGAAACAAATAAAGTGATATGTACAATATTCCTAGCTTTCTTCTTAGAGGCACTTTCCAGATCACAAGAAGGGGGGATCTGAGCAGACAAAAGAGTCTTGCTAAAATGTGGGCAAAAAGATCAGAGTTTGGGCAGGCTGAGGGGGCAGTAATTTTTGAGGCAGAGTACCAGAGAAGAGGGAGGTATACAGAGAAAGAAATGTTGAGTCCCCTTGAGTCTTAAGCTGAATACCAAGCTGCATAAGGTATAACTCTATGAGACTCATGAAAGAGAACTCTTAGATTGCTAAAAGTTAAATTCCTGAGCTGAGCTGGGAAACACTCAAGTTCCAACCAGGCAGAATGGAGAGACATTGTTGAACTCTTGTGGCTTTTAGAAGAGACCCTAGAGGGAGCATGCCTATGTAGTAGGGCTAAACTAGCCCTAAAGTAAAGGTTAGATCTTCCCTAACAAAGCTTAAAAAAGATCAAACTGAGGTTATGCAATTAGGTGACAAAAACTGTAAAAAAGCTATAATGTGCTCAGTAATTTAAAGGAAAACATGAACATAATGAGGAGTGAAATGTAAACTATAAAAAAGAACCTCGTGGAACTTCTAGAGCTGAAAAGTACAATATCTGAAATGAAAAATTTACCAAATGGACTTAACAGCAGCTCAAACAATGCAGAAGAAAAGATCATAGACTTGAAAATATAGCAGCAGAAACTATCCATATTACAGAGAAGAAGAAACCTGGTACCCTTGGTGACCCACGAGAAAATATCAAATGGTGTAAGACAGTGTAATTGAAATCCCAAAGGAGGGTGGGGAGAGCAGGAGCAATATTTGAAGAAATAATGGCGGCACATTTTCCAAAATTGATAAAAATCACAAATCCATACATTCAAGAAATTCAAAAATCCCCAAGAAGGGTAAAAATCAATTGAGATAGAAACTGCATTCTGAATTTTTTCAATAATGGAGTGATTTTCTGAATGGACCAGTACCTGAAGGCTTAGTCCAGGGAGGAGAAGGAAAGATCTGTAAATTGGACGAAACTGTACAAATTGTGATGTGGGAAAGCAGAAACCAGCCTAGGAGACACAAACACAGAAACTTATTAAAGGAGAAGAGGTGGGCCCTCTGGAGAACCCAAATACCAAAGACGCAGACATATTGCAGAGTAAGAAGAGGAACTCTTGAGAATAAAAAAGGGTGGAGTGGCATCTCCAACTTTCTTCACTTTAAAATTTTTTTAGTCTCCTTGACCCCATACCTTACTTCTTGATGACAATCATCTCAGACTTGGGCTTAAAGCTCCTTTTTTTAAAAAAAATTTTTTTTCTTTATTTTCAAATTTTTTCTTAAAAAAAATTTTATTTTCTTTCTTTGCTTTTGGGCACACGGCTTGCAGGATCCCAGTTCCTTGACCAGGGATCAAACCCGTGCCCTCGGCAGTGAAAGAACAGAGTCCTAACCACTGGACCCCCAGGGAATTCCCTGAAGCTCCATTCTTTTCCCTATCCAGTCTATCCTGAAGTTCACTGCTTCCAGAGTGGCTTCCTTAAACCCAAGAATCTCATCACTCCTCTGCCAGACATCTTTAGTGAAATTGGTACCCGAGTAGCCCTTATGTTAGATTGCCACAGGGATGGATCATGCCTCTTCACCATTAAACAGACGTGAGTTTGGCCTCAGCTTCCCAAAGCTTCCTATGTGTAGGGCTTCATGTTATTTCCTACTTTATCTTGCTTTTATTGAGCCCAGTTCTCTGTTGAGTCTCTGAACGAGGACCATTAGAAGTGCTTTATGTTTCATTTGCTTCGTTTTGCTTCTAAATAGACCCACACTTGTTCCCTCAGCCTCTTACATGCCTGTAGTCCTGGTTGTTCAAAACTTAGGCTGGCTCTCTTAACCCAAGTTTATAGACCTTGAACTTGAGAGGCCACAGGATGTCTCCTTGCAGCCAAGAGCTCCTGGCTTCAGAGGCAAGAAGGGGTTAATAAAGGCATACTGGATTTCAAATTAGGGTTTGAATCATAGGTCAGATTCTGCTGCTGAGAGACAGTCTAGAGCTGTGTTGTCCAATATGGTAGCCACTAGCTACCTGTGGCTATTGAGCTCTTGAAATGTAGCTAGTGTGACTGAGGAACTGAATTTTTAATTTTATTTAATTTTAATTTAAAACCTGAGGCACTGTAAATCATTTTCCTATTCAGCACATTGTGGAAAATATTGTTATAGTGTATGTGTTGGGTGTGTGCCTAGTTACACACATAAACGTATCTTTGATCTAGTTGGTTTCAATGGATTGACTGGGTTGAATGATTTTTGTAAAGTAAGATTATGTTTATTTGATTATTTTATGCAGACAGTGGAAGTTACAGTAATATCTATGTAAATCATGAGTAGTATTGAAATTGAAATACTTATTTTAATTTTATTTATGATATAATAAATTGTTTCTAATTTAAAAAATAAGTATGGGAAATTTTTAATATTTAAAATGATGGCATACTACTGACACACAACTGAGTAGAGATGCAGAAGCTAGTAAATACTCCGACTAAAATAGTAAAGAAAAAAAGAGACTGGAAGAAGGTATGTTGCAGATTTTGAAATGAATGGCAACTGCAATTTGCTGCAGCCAAGCAAATGAAAAAGCTGCTCATTTTGCAAAAAATGATTTTAAAGATAATAAAGTGGACAATATTAAGACATATTTTCAGGAAATACATAGTGAATTTGATAAACTGTTTCCTCTTAACAGACCAAAGAGAATTAATATTAGTTGCTTGAAATTAAAATGAAATGTCCAACAAACATTTTAAAAACAATTTTTAGCAGAATCCGAGCTTATAATTTTGGCCAGCTATAAGATGACTTGGATTCTTGCACAGAAATTAAAACTATTTTTAGATGGAGAGATAATAAATTATTATTTTAGTTTTGAAAATTTTGTTTTCATATACGAAAAAAACTTGAAAAGATATTCTTTACAAAAAGTGAAAGCTATTCAATTAAGGTACTAAATAATTGCTTGTTGAATACAAAATCCTTCTAACCATATAAAAATTCAATTGATTCAATTTTTGAAAAATTGCAAGGGCTTTCTTCAGCTTTAGAGTAATTGTGATATGAGATACTGCACGGTTAATACTTTGGATGTGGTTTATCTCAAAAGATTTTCAAACTCATGAAAAAAAACCCCTTATTTTGCAGCCTAAAAACTGAACTCATTGGTATAGATACTGTTGAGTCTTTTACAACTGTTGAAGAAAGACTTCAGCCAGATATGAAAAATGTAGTTTCCATTACAATGAAAAGTTCTCCAACTATGTTGGAAGTCTGGATTTATTGAAATTTTAAAGCAAAAAACGGATCTTTCTTCTATTGCTTCATTCCTCCTATATGACACATATGAAGATATTTGTGTTCAGTTTTCTGAACAGTGCTATGGATATAGTTGTTAAAATCTTTCTATGTATGTTATGCTATGAATCATCAGCTTATAGAATTGTAGAGAGAGTAGTGGAGGACCTTTACAAAGATTGATTGTACTGTTAATTCGAGTTAAAGAGTTTCTTGAAACGAAAGGAATACTTGCCAAATATTCAATAATCAAAGACAAAAAGATAGCAGTGTGATTTATGTTTTCTTACTGATATCATACTGCATATGAATGAGCTAAATTTGAAGTTCCAAGGAAAAGAAAAATGTCTTTGTGATCTAGCTAGAAAGTACAAGAGTTTATGTTGAAATTGAAATTTTTCATAGTAATAATCAATAATAAAAGTTTAACACATTTTTCAAACATGAATTAATATACAGAAGAGTTTCATTGTAATCAAGAGCATTATGTAAGTTAGCTGCAAAAACGAAAATCAAAATATGAAGAACACTATTAATTTCAATGAATTCATAGTTGCTTTTCAATTTATGCAATACTTCTTTGAATTTAATGTTAATAATACTGGGTTGACAGAAGAGTTAGTGAATTACTCAACTTAGATAAAAATTGAAACTGATAGGATTTGCTCCAAAGTCAGATCATTTCTTCTAAAATAAAGAAACCAAGTCTGACAATACAGATGCAAATATTAAAAGAGTGGTGTTTGGAACTCAATTCAATCATTGGAAAACTTTTCAGTAAGTTAGGAATAATTTGGGTATGCAACTCTAATTTTTTAACTATAAATTTTATGAAATATAATTACAGAATAAATATTTCTGATGAAAATTTAACATTTGAATTGAAATGTGCTCTAAGTTAAAAAAAAACCCACTGGATTTAGAAGATTTCACATAAAAATGTGAAATATATAATAATTTTTAAATTGATTACATATTGAAATGATAATAGCTTGAGATATTTGGTTTAAAAATGTGTTATTAAAATTAATTTTACCTGTTTCTTTTTATTTATTTAATGTGGTTACTAGAACATTTAAAATTACATATGTAGGGAATTCCCTGGTGGTCCAGCGGTTAGGACTCAACACTTTCACTGCAGGGGCCCTGGTTCAATCTCTGTTCAGGGAACTAAGATCCTGCAAGCCGTGCAGCACGGCCAAAAAAAAATTACATATGTGGTTCACATTTATGTCTTTCATTATATTTCTATTGGCAGCTCTGCTCTAGAGTAGAGGCTTCAGAGACTGGGCTCTACACCCAGATAGCCTAAGTTCAAGTCTAGTCTCTGACACTTCTTAGTTGTATATCTTGGGCAAGTTGCTTAACATCTCCATTCTTCAGTTTTTCCCATCTGAAGAATGGGGATAACAATAGTTTCTACCGCATAGAGTTGTTATAAGAATTATTAAATAGTATCTGACACATAACAATTACCATGTATAATAGCTATTGTTGTTTTATTAACTATGTGACCTTGAGAAGTTTCTTAACCATTAATTTACTCATTTGTAAAATAGTGAAAACAACACCTACCTCACAAGTTTATTTCCTGAATTAAATGAGATAAGGTATGCAGAATTATTTGACAGGAGGAGGCTGCCCAACCACAAGCTTGCTGAATCTTCCACATCTTAGTTGTTGTTCAGAAGTTTCATAATGTGGCTCAGCTCACCACTCTTTTTTTTTTTAGGTTTCTTTTTTTTTCTTTTTAATTGGAGTAGACTTTATTTACAATGTTGTGTTAGTTTTGGGTGTACAGCAAAATGAATCAGTTATACATATACATAAATCCACTCTTTTTTAGATTTTTTTCTACACATATATACATTCTTTTTAATTTTATTTTTTTATAAGTTTACTTATTTACTATTTATTTATTCTTGCTGCATTGGGTCTTGGTTGCTGCGCGCAGGCTTTCTCTAGTTGCGGCGAGCAGAGGCTACTCTTTGTTGCGGTGTGCAGGCTTCTCTTTGCGGTGGCTTCTCTTGTTGTGGAGCACAGGTTCTAGGCGCACGGGCTTCAGTAGTTGTGGCACGTGGGCTCAGTACTTGTGGCTTGTGGGCTCTACAGCACAGGCTCAGTAGTTGTGGAGCACAGGCTTAGTTGCTTCGTGGCATGTGGGATCTTCCCGGACCAGGGTTCGAACCCGTGTCCCCTCATTGGCAGGCGGATTCTTAACCACTGAGCCACCAGGGAAGTCCCTACATTCTTTTCTAAATATTCTTTTCCATTATGGCTTATCCCAGGAGATTGGATATAGTTCCCTGTGCTATACAGTAGGACCTTGTTGTATCAGCTCACCACTCTTAAATTCAATAGTGTGTGCATGAAAGAAGTTGCAAACCATAAAGTACTCTTTAGTTGTTAAATATTATTTTTATTATTTTTAAAAAATATTTATTTATTTGGCTGAGCTGGGTCTTAGCTGCGGCATGTGGGATTTTCATTGCAGCATGCGGGGTCTTCATTTGTGGCATGCTAAGTCTTTATTTTTTTATTATTTTTTTAACATCTTTATTGGAGTACAATTGCTTTACAATGGTGGGTTAGTTTCTGCTTTATAACAGAGTGAATCAGCTATACATATACATATATCCCCATATTTCCTCCCTCTTGTGTCTCCCTCCCACCCTCCCTATCCCACCCCTCTAGGTGGTCACAAAGCTCCAAGCTGATCTCCCTGTGCTATGCGGCTGCTTCCTACTAGCTTTCTATTTTACACTTGGTAGTGTATCTATGTCCATGCCACTCTCTCGCTTCGTCCCAGCTTACCATTCCCCCTACCCGTGTCCTCAAGTCCATTCTCTACGTCTGTGTCTTTATTCCTGTCCACGGCATGCTAACTCTTTAGTTGCAGCATGTGGGATCTAGTTCCCTGACCAGGGATAGAACCCGGGCCCCCTGTATTGGGAGTGCGGAGTCTTAGCCACTGGACTACCAGGGAAGTCACATATTTTTATTATTCTTTACCATGAAATTCCTCCTGTGAGTATTTGTTCCCTAAGCTTGCTTTACTTTGAACCTCCCAAGTTCCACCCTCTTACCATCTAGACTGAAGGCCTGCTTTTCTATGAAGCCTTCACTGTGGACTCCAGCTCCAGTATGATCTCTCTCTCTCCTCTAAATTCCTGAAATACCCCCCACCCATTGTGTGTATTTGGCATTGAATCATATATTACTTTGTATTGTTTAAACTAATCATGCAGGGGGTGAAGGTTTAATAATTTGTGAATTCCCCAACAGCACATGATACTTGCTCAAAAAGTATTTGGTCAACAAGTGGGAATATTTGAAAAAATTAGGGGGAAACTTTTTTTGAGCTTGGACTCAGGAGACTCAAGCATCCTCTACAAAGAACAAAGAGCAACACTGGAGAGAGGAAGTTTTAAGCAAAAGTTTGAGATAAGCATGAAAAGGCAGAACAGAAGTGGTGTGGGAGTGAGAAAGGCAGAGGTGGTAGCTAAGGACAGAGCAGAGGTCAGGAAGCAAAGTGGAAACCCACCCTGTGGGACATTCCTAGAACTCAAGGTAAAGCTCCTTCTTTCCCAAGTCCCTCCAGCAGCTATTTTTAGCCACATCCAATTTTAGAAAGTGACACAAGGTCTCGTTCCAATCAGTTTTGTTTTGTTTTTTTTTTTGGAACAGTTAAAACTTTAATTCATATATATTACAAGGCTAAGATTTTATACTTGTGGCTGCTATATAATTTTTGCTAAATAATAGAGCAAAAAGATACCTTAATGATCTTTTAGATTAACAACTCCTTTGGTCAAGGATCAAGAATGTTGATGTCCCTCAATCCTTTATTTTGTAGGTTAAGCAGTTGAAGCGATCTTGGTTTTGTGACCGAGCAGGATCCAGGATACAACAGTTCTCCCCATTCTCAGTTTTTTGATGGTTGTATTTCCTTTACCTTCTCTCCCCAACCCTGATGTTTTATAACTATTTTTTTGAAGAGTATTTTTGTATCCTTGGTACATTGTGTCTATATATAATTGATTTATTCTGGTCATTTAAAATTTCTATAAGCATGTTCTTGCCAAAAAATTTTTTGGTCTCTGTACTTGAAAATAGAATTTTTTCCTTTAGTGAAATTAAAAACAGTATATTAAAGTAGGGAGTATGAAATGAAATATCAAGATTACTGAACTCAAGGGCATTTGGCATTTTTGAAAGTGGTACAGCTTAACCACCACAGCAATGTCACTTGTTTTTCATTGACAAGAAACACAAATGCTTTGTTTCCTTTGCCCCATGCCTTTCCTCTGAATTCACATGTCCTCTTGCTGGAATAAATCCTTATTAGTTCTTTTAGAGACTGCTTGTAAATGTTAAACATTCCTAATGTATGTATTATAATATAATTATTTTGCCCTCAAAAGTGCATGGTAGTTTATCTGGGAATAAAATTCTATATTCACAATTATCTTTCCTCATCATTTTAAAGGTGTTTTTCCAGGGTCTTCTACTAACTTTTGTTGCTGATAAGAAATCTGCTCTGAGTCTGATAGTCACTTCTTTTTAGGCTATGCTACCATTTGTCTCTACTGGCTTTTGAAAGTCATATTTTTCAGTTTTACTAAAATTTGTCCAGGTGTGGGATTTATTTGTATTTATGCTCCTGAATACTTACAGAGCACTTTCAACTGAGGATTTTCATTTTTCTTTGATAATGGAAAGAAAACTTTTGTATATTTATGTACACATACTGCTCTTTAGTTGATCCAGCCTTCTTTTTGGAATCTCTAATAAGAGGTTCTACATCTCCATAAGCCTCTAAAGTTGGAGACTCTCAAACCATCCGCCCTGATTCTTAAATGGTCTTTCACAAGTTTTAATTTTTTTTCTCCTCCTTCTGGCTTCTGGGCAAATTACTTGCTACCAAAATATAATTTACTAATTCCCTTTTCAGTTATTTCAGGTGTAAAGATTATCCCATCCTCTGAATTTTTAATTTTAAAAACTATATATTTTTCACCAATCAGTTATTTTGCTGATCTCAGACAGCTTATTCCCAGAAATTCCTTCCTCTTGCCCTGGGAGCCTTCACTACACCCAGGTAGTTAAGATGTTTGGAAATCCTTCCCTCCACCTTGGTCTTTGCTGACCACCTGAAAGTGAATGTCAGGTGCCTTCTGCACTCACAAATTCCCCTGGATACTCCATTAGGAGAAGACAACTTACTAGCTGGGTCATTGCAGAATCCAAACAGTGCCTGCTCCATAACAGGCACTCCATTACCATTGAATGAACCAGTGCCGTTCTAATGACATTAATGGTTAGCATGGTTGATTCTTGTTTGGGCTACAGTGGAGGAAAAACACAGCTAATGTGGAGAGAAAAAAGCTGTTGTTCAACTATGACTCATGGGCTTAGCTCTCAACACAAGGTTCCAATTTGTTTTGCATTTTTGTGGCTCCAAGGTGATGGTGAATTGGCAAGGAGAACGGGAGGCAACATGGTGGAAGACAGGATAGGCATGATTCAGGCCTTATCACTAACTTCAGCATGAGTTTGGGTACCAACTCACATGGGCTCGCAAAATACAGGGGTGCCTTCCCTCCTCAAAATTTTATTATTCTAAAGTTAGACTGTTGTCACCGGGCATGATGCCCCAATGACAATCATTCCTGGAAGGGGGTTGACCCTCGCCAGGGAAGAGTCCCTAATCACTGGATTTGGGGAAATACGACATCTCAAGACTGGTTACCTTGGGCCCCCAGGCTCAAGGGCATGGGACTAACAGAGGCCAGCATGCGTGGAGAGGGACGCAGCTGTCTCAGTCACTTGCTCGTGCTCTCTTTTTCACCCACCCAGGTACAGCCAGTCTCTCTCTCTCTTTCTTTCTAACTTTATTCCAGCCCCAAGCCAAAATCTGATTACATAATGAAGCACTTAGTAAGTGTCCTCTGATGCTGATCTTTCATGAACTTGGCCAGCGCTACTTCCTGTTTTGAAAGAAATAGGCCCATTTCAAAAGCTAGTCCATGCCCCCAATACCCACTTTGTCTTAGAAATCAAATGGGCATTTTAACCATTTTAGAGGAAGAATAATTAGATGTAAATAGGTTCAAGTTCTTATAGCAGAGAGGGTAGCTGTTGAAAAGGGAAAGTGGTAACAGGATCTGATTGTGACACTGAAAGTAGTACTTGCTTTCCTGCCTGTCTATCTGTCTATCTATCTATCCATCCATCCATCTACCTACGCTACCTATTCTCAGATTGCTCTGAACTAATATCAAAAATATCATGAACATGCTGTCTCCTAGAGCCTGCCTTTTCCCTGGGATTTTGGAGCAGCAAGTAAGAGATATCTCTAAGACTTTGGAGGGCATCTTCCTAGCAAATTGCTTCTCAGTCTCCTGGGTACTTTTGAAGGGCACCTTGGAATGAATTCTAGACCTTCACATGGAGGCCTGTAAGCTCGACACCAGGCCTGCTCGTGTTCCTTAGTGGAGTAGAATCAGGACACCCTCCCAACATTCCTGGTGTGTGCACTGAATAGTACAGGGGGAAAAGGAAAAGAGAAATGTTGAGGGGGAAGTAAGGGTGTTGGGAGAGCCGGTGGGCATTCAGGAGAAGCACTGTAGTTTTGTTTTATTTTGTTTGGCCATGCTGCGCAGCATGTGGGTTCTTAGTTCCCCGGACAAGGGATTCAGCCCTGTGTCCCCTGCATTGGAAGTGCAGAGTCCTAACCACTGGACCGCCAGGGAATTCCCAGAGGTGCTGTAGTTATTCTCCATAAAACTATTCTCTCTTCTCACTCTAGCTCCGTGACTATCGACTGCTGAAGTATTAAATCTAACACCATTATTTCCCTCCTTAAAACCTTTCATCCCAGGATGCTTACCATTGCACACTTGGTTTGACATTTAGTCCTGCCTGTATCTTCAAATTCATTTCCCAACACTCCCTGCCACACCTAAATACTTATAATTCTCCATGAGCTCTCTCCTTTCAATAGCATTGCCCATGCTGAACTCTCTCTCAGAATGCCCCTTCCCACCTTCGTCACTTCCATTTTCTATTTTTTTCTTTAAGATAACTCAGGTGCCACCATCCTTGACACCCCCCTGAGCTTGGTCTCTGCCCTCTGTTATCTCTGAGCACCCAGGCATATCTCTATCACTGTCTCTATTACAAGATACTGTAATCATCTCTTTGCTTTACTGTCTCCCTAACTAGACTTATGGACCATAAGCTCTCACAAGGTAAGACTATGTATTAACCATGATTATATTTCTGGTGTCTTGCACAATGCCAGTCACTTACTGAAGCTCAATAAATATTGATGAACTAATTAATTAGGTATAGATTGGGGGTAAAACCATGCCCACCAGCTGGCATTGGCATGGTGCCACAGAATACAGCTGGCTTCATCTCCAGTGCTCCCCTGGGCATAAGCCTTGAGCTCCAGAAGCCCCCTCTGACCTGGGCCCTGTGTCCACATACAGGGACACATTATTCTCTCCATCTAGGCTGGAACTCTTCAACCCCAGGCTCCTTGCTCTCCCTCTTTTCGGAAATCTGTTCCTTTTTTAAACCCACTTGTTCTTTTCCCTTTGCATCTCTGCCCTCCTCATCATTATGTGTGCTATGTTTTGGGGTACATGTTTCTATGTTTATTTTTGCCTCCTCTACTCAGGTCGAAGTTCCTAAGATGGCCCTGGCTCTCCACCAAGCCCACTGTAGTGCTGTGTACACAGTGGAGCTCACCTCCTTCGCTAGTCTGGAGCCTGTTTTGGGCAACACACAGTCCCCACAGTCTCCAGCTATAGCTGCAAGAGGCCAACTTATATGGCTTTCTCTGTAGCTATTCGTTTCCATTGTATACCCAGCCCTGTACCAGATCTGTGACGAGTTACTGAACAATAGAGATTTCACTTCTGTCTCTGGGATGTCAGGAGGTGGTATGTCATGACCTCAACAAGCTCAGAACAATTAAACAAAATTTGATATCTCAACAGGGCTAGAATACCTCTATAATTTCTCAGTATACCTTTTAGGGGAAAAGGAGTACATTTTGGAGCTTGGCCTTTCAAGGGTTGGGATTCACTGAGATGCAAGGTCTCTATTGCAAATAGAAAACTATCCTTATATAAGGTTGTAACTTTTGACCATCCATCTGTAAGGCATATGCTTTTATGATTTATTTTTTTTAAATAGAGGATTATATTGAGCCACTTTCATTTCATCCAGTGGCGTACACTTGAGAAATGCTGGCCCGAGTTCAGAGTACCATCTGTGGCCACAGGATAGATGGAAGTGAACTGGCCCACGAAGGAATCAGACTTGTGACCTTGGCCCTATTACCACCCGCCCAAGTAGGATGTGGGCCCAGAGGCCTGGCAAAGCTGGAGCATGGTGACTGCAAACTTGAGAAAGAGCAAGCTTCCCTGCAGATGACCACATACAGGTCCCTATGGCTTCTGGGGCAGTCTGATCCCAGATCCCTGGTGACCAGCTTCCTCCCCAAAATAGCCTCCTGTTTGAAATGGTCTTCCCCATTTCAGTGGGTGGGAATAAGTTGAGCTAAATGCCTTTCAAGCAGCGTGTCATGACGCTTAAGAGCAGGGGATCAGGAATTAAGCATATCTGAGTCTGCATCCCAGCACGGCCGCTTGGTTGCTATCCACTCTTGCGCAAGTTGCTTAACCTCTCTGAACCTTATTTCCTTATGTTTTAAAAGGGGATGGTGATAGAGTTAGCATATGATCCAGCAATCCCACTCCTGGGCATACATCCATGAAAGACAAAAGCTCTAATTCGAAAAGACACATGCACCCCAGCGTCCATAGCAGCACTATTTACAATAGCCAAGACCTGGAAGCAACCTAAGTTCCATCAACAGATGAATGATTAAAAAGGGGATGGTGATAGCACCTACTTTATGTGTTTGCCGGGGGATTAAGTAAGTGAGAAAAGGCTTGTAAGGTGCTTGGCATGTAGTTAGGTACTCACTCAATGGTTGCTCTTCTTCATATATTAAGAATATTAAGAGTAATAATAATAGGAAGTCATATTTAAAATGATTATAGCAAGACGGGGCCCAGGTGGGCTGTGCTCTTAGGCCACAACCCCAATCACTGCTGCCTGCCTTCTCCCAAGGTAACCCATCTTGGCCATGCCAGCTCCGGCCAGGGCTGCTGAGTGAGGTAAGGGCCGGCTGCTGTGGGAGGAGGAGTACAGGGGCAGAGGAGAAATGGGGTTTAGTGGGCAGGCTAGGACTCTGGGGCGGAAGTGGGTTTGTGGTGGGGTGAGGGCGGAGTAAGGAAGAGGGGATGGGCTACAGAGGTTTTTAGCAGGAAGGAAGGCGGTTGAGAAAAAAGATAATCCACCTTGTGTCTTACTGGCTTCTTGGTGTCATTTTCTGGAAACAAAGAATCAGAAAGAGAACCCAACACAAAGCTTCTGGAGTGTCACAAAATATCGGGCCTTTCTCTCTTTGATTTTTTTTGGCCAGGGAGCAGTCTTACCACTGTCCTAACTGCAACTCCAAAAAAGGAAAAATGGGCTGTGTTTTACAAATGGCCAGACTGTCAGATCAAGATCAAATGTGTGTTTTTCACCCCAAAAGTCTTGTTGCACAACTTGGTGTTATTTCCACAGGCAGCTGAAGTAATTCTGGTCTTGAAATCCTGCCCTGTGTGGCTTTTCTTTTTCTTGTTTGTTAGCCCAGTAATTAAATAGTCATGACAAACAGTCCCCCAGTTCTGTGAGGCAGAGACCTGGGAGCCCACCAGCAGCTACCGTGGCATCTCCAGAAAGCGCATGCTGTGTCCTGGGTGCTTGGGACTGAAGTAATAGAACGGGTCCCTGCCCTCCAGGAGCTTCTAGCCTAATGCCCTGTGTCCTTCTTCAGCCATCAGTATCCAAATGAGATGCAGACTGAATGCCCCACTAGAGCCATGCCTGACGGATGGAACCCTAGGAAGGGCCTCCTATCTCAAACAGGAAGCAAAAGTCATAGGAGAGCAGGATTTCGAAAGCAAGGTTTCTTCAGCACCTTGGAAACACCCACTTGCCACCCACTCTCCCCATAGATTCACTTCTTATCTCTGCTCAGCCACTAACTTTTCTATATTCTCTTTCAGACTCCAGTCTCCAAAATTTCATCAGGCTTTATTTACTTAACCAGGCGATTTATTTGACTCTCAGTCTCCTCACCTCCCCATGAAACAGCCTATTGTTTAGAACAGTCTATTGTTTGATATATCTCACCTCGGTTATTCTATCCTCACCTCAGATTTTGCACATTTGAAATCAGCCTTTCGTCCTCATCTCCAAAATCAGCCCAGTTTCCTCACTTCTATTAAACAGCACCACCATTTACCCAGTCATTCAAGTTAATCTTTGACTCATGCCTGCTAGCTTCCTAAATAATCACCAGCAGATTTGGCTGCTTCTTTTTTTATATAAATTTGTTTATTTTATTTATTTTTGGCTACGTTGGGTCTTTATTGCTGTGCACGGGCTTTCTCTAGTTGTGGCGAGCGGGGGCTACTCTTTGTTGCAGTGCGCCGGCCTCTCATTAAGGTGGCTTCTCTTGTTGCGGAGCACAGGCTCTAGGTGTGCGGGCTTCAGCAATTGTGGCACATGGGCTCAGCAGTTGAGGCTCGAGAGCTCTAGAGCACAGGCTCAGTAATTGACGCACAGGCTTAGTTGCTCCGTGGCATGTGGGATCTTCCCAGACCAGGGTTCGAACCCATGTCCTCTGCACTGGCAGGCGGATTCCTAACCACTGTGTCACCAGGGAAGTCCTTGGCTGCTTCTTGATGCATCTTTAAAAAAAATATTTATTTATTTATTTGGTTGTGTGGGGTCTTAGTTGTGGCAGGCGGACTCTTTAGTTGCGGCTCGCCGGCTCCTTAGTTGTGGCATTCAAACTCTTAGTTGCGGCATGCATGTAGGATCTAGTTCCCTGACCAGGGATCGAACCCAGCCCCCCTGCATTGGGAGCACGGAGTCTTATCCACTGCACCACCAGGGAAGTCCCTTGATTCATCTGGAAATGTCATTCGATTGGCCCCTCATCACCGTCACTCATGTACAGTCCAAGCCCTTATCACTTCTTCATGCCTGGACCTCGGTAACAGCCCCCACCAGCCCTCCCCAGCTCACATCCTGCACAGCATGTCAAAATTAATCCACCCAGAGCACAGATTTTATCACTACGTTTTCTGCACCGAAACCTCATCACTGCCTATAGCACAAAGTCCAGCCAGACATGCAGCCTGGCATTCCCCACATTCCTCTGCAGTCTGGCTGCCGACTTCCCCAGCAATCTCCCCACTCTCCAAAGGACACCCACTGCTCCCGTTGGGCTGCTTTTAATACCACACCCCACTTGCTATGTGGGAGATGCTAACTCCTAGGAAGGGAGAGAGGGAGGCAAGGAGGAAGGAAGTGCTTGGCAACATCCCCTCCACAAATCTTTCTCCAAGGGCTCTAATCTTTACTGTAGCACCCAGCTCTGAACTTCTCATCCATTCAGATCTACACCACTCATTAAACAATTTACAAGCAAAAGCTTGTATTATGAAAACTTTCAAACACATCTAGAACCCTCATGAACTCATCAGCCAGCTTTAACAGCCATCAAGTTTTACCATATTTTTTAATCTATCCTTGTTTTTTTGGTGTGTGGGGAAGGTAGACCATTATTAAATCAAATTCTAGACATGGTGTGAATTTATACACAAATACTTCAGTATGCATCTTGGAAAAGGACATTTTTGTGCATGCCATTATCACACCTAATAAAGTGGACAGCAATTCTTTCTTATCATCTATTACTCAGTCTATATTCAAGTTTCCCAAATTGTCTTTAAAAAGTCATTTTTAGAGTTGGGTGTGTTTTAATCAGGATCCAAAGAAGGTCACACTTACTCATCATCATTGGTTATGCCTGTGAGATCTTTTTTTTTTTTTTTTGCGTTATGCAGGCCTCTCACTGTTGTGGCCTCTCCCATTGTGGAGCACAGGCTCCGGACGTGCAGGCTCAGCGGCCATGGCTCACGGGCCCAGCCGCTCCGCGGCATGTGGGATCTTCCCGGCCCGGGGCATGAACCCGTGTCCCCTGCATCGGCAGGCGGACTCTCAACCACTGCACCACCAGGGAAGCCCTGTGAGATCTTTTTAAACTCCTTTTAAACTAGAAGAGCCCAATTTTTCCACTTCCCCCCCCCCCCGCGCATGCCATTGCCTAAGTAAACAAATAAACAAACTGAGTCCTGTAGAATGTCCCACATTCTGGATTTGGCCAATTGCTTCCTTGTGGTATCATCTAAACCCACTCATTTTAATTCTTACAACTTGCCTTACCCTGTCTTGGACCTAACTTTTGTATGTGTATGTACCACTACCTCCCAGTGGAAGTACGAGCTCCCAAAGAGAAAGTCTCTGCGTGTGTGTGTGTGTGCGTGTGTGTGTGGTGTGTTATGTTTGGCTTCAGTGTTATGAAGAGTTTTTCACGTAACAGATCCTCAATAAATACTTGTTGATTAGTATTTATTATGCTCCACT
Organism: Monodon monoceros; assembly: GCF_005190385.1. NCBI lineage: Eukaryota > Metazoa > Chordata > Mammalia > Artiodactyla > Monodontidae > Monodon > Monodon monoceros. Next base: position 39,008,027 of record NW_021703774.1, on the reverse strand, counting down.
GTCTGCAGCGTTGTGTACTACGGAGAGGGATACAGAGGAAAGAGACAGATTCCTAACCTTTGTGTTTCCAGTTCTGTTAATGATGCGGGATACTGGCTCTTGAACTTGAACATGCATCAGAACCACGTGGAGGGCACTGCGGGGCTCCATGCCCAGATTTCCCGACTCAGTAGGTCCGGGATGGGGCTTGAGAATCTACATTGTTAACAAGTTCCCACATGATGCTGCTGGTCCAAACTTTGAGAACCACTAAAATCAGACAAGAGCTTCTGAAAGTTTTCCCACAGTCCTTGGTGGCCCGGCCGTTTACACAGACCTGATTTCCAGCACTGCCCACTTCTGAGGTCTCTCTCTGGGCTCAGTGAGTGATCTGGTTCTCTAAACCTTTCGTGGGGAAGAGTTACTTTGAAAACACGTTCTCCTTGTGGAGGGAGAGGAGTGGGGGGTCTGACTGTAGGGTAGAGACATAGAGGAAAGGGTCAGCTAGGTTCTGTGAGTCTCAGAAAGCTGTAGAGGAGTGCTGGGCCGCAGGGGCCTTCCCCAGGCTGGATCCTGAGAGCTTCAAGCAACGTTCTCCTTGTACAAAATGTGTGCCTGCAGCTGTGCCCTGTATAGTGATTCATAGCAGCCCCGCATGGGTCAGCCGCCAGGCAGGATGTGGCTAAGGCTTTGTGCCACTTCTCCTGCCCCATGGTCTGCCATCCAGATTTGGAAGGAAAAGATGCCTTTGAAAGGAGTGGGTAAAGTGAGAGAACTTGAAAGTCTTTTAAGAGGATCCTAGAATCAAAGTGACCAGATAAAAAATTTTGTTATTTTGCTCAGTACTCTCAACCAGACTTCTTTCCATTCCAGGCTTATTTCTTTCCCTGAAGCCAGCTATTTCTTAGTGCTTTCCTGATGATAATTCCTGTTACTTTATTCTTTCTACCCCCTACCTCATTCTTGGGGGACAGACTACCTTATCTACCACCTGCCCCTTAAATGCAGGCGTTTGAATTTCTAGACTTGGCCCTCATCTCTTCTCACTCGTATATTCTCCCTGAGAAACATTATCTACTTCTTTCACCTCAACTTTCCACCCATATGTTCATGGCTCCCAAAAAACATCTCCAGCCCAGACCTCTCTTTTGACTTCAGACCATAGCTCCAACTTCCTGCCAGATGTGTCTCTACGGCGTGGTCCACAGGCACCGTACTCAATATGTCTAATCCAGCTTGTTAGTTCCATCCCAACACTTTGCTTATCCCTTCCCCTTGCCCTGTACCCTATTCTTGTTCCTCTTTCATTCCCAAACTCTGAGATGGTGTCACCATCTCTTGAGGCGTTCAAGCTTGAAATCAGGGAGTTTTTTTCAATTCTTCTCTTTTCTTCACCCACCCTCTATCTAATTGCTCATCAAGCCCCATCTTTCTACCCCTAAAATGTCTTTATAATTCTTATTCTTCGTGCAATCTCTCCTTCCTTTGGCTTAGTTCCAATTCTCTTGCAATTGCAAGAATCACTGCAGTATAATAACAGTTAGTAGGTATTGAATTCTTACTATGTGCCAGGAACAGTGCTCAAACCCTTATATACCTTATCTGATTTAATTTCAAGCTAATGAGGTCGTTATTTACTTACTTACTTACTTACTTATTGGCTGCACCTCGCGGCATATGGGATCTTAGTTCCCTGATCACGGATTGAACCTGCACCCCCTGCAATGAAATCGTAGAGTCTTAACCACTGGACCACCAGGGAAGTCCCCAAGCTAATGAGGTAGTTACCATTTTACAGATGAGAAAATTTCTGAAGGCTTAAAGATATCAAGTGACTTGCACAAGGCTCCCTGCTTGCTGGTAAGTGGTGGAACCAAGAGCCTCTGTTCATAACCACTACCCTGTACTAACGTGACCCCAACTTTGCGGGCACACTAGAATCACCTGGGGAGATTTCAAAGCCTCACATTATTCCAGCCCCACGCCAGACCAACTGAATCAAAACATTATCTACTTCTATAGCTTCAGCTTTCCACCCATATGTTCATAGCTCCCAAAAATCTCTCCAGCCCAGACTTCTCTCTTGAGCTCCAGGCTCCTCCTTCAGGTGATGCTCCTGGACAGTGTTGAGAACCACTGCTTTTCTGCCTCAACACATAACTACCATCCCTGCTTCCCATCCCACTGCACTCTGAACCTTCCTGCAGGACACTGTCGAGCTGTCCATTTAAAACACCACCATGATCAAACAGCCCCCGTATCTCCCCTCCGCCTATACAATGAAGGCTGAACTCCTCAGTGGAATACCCTCTACAGTTTGCATTCCCATCTGCAAGCCCCCTCTCCTCACTCTACCTGCAGTCACACCGTGGACTTGAGATTTCCAGTACCTTTGCACATGCTATTTGCTCAGCCTGAAATAGCCTTACCCCTTATCTGTCCCCCACCTTAACTCTCTTGCAAATAGTTTGTTTTTTCTTTTTTTGAGACATAATTAAAATGTCACCTCTATAACTTCCCCAGATAGTATTAATGGCTTCCCCTTTGTTCTCTCTGTAATCTGCCTCATTACTCTGAGTTGCAATGATTCATTTACACATCTTTCTCCCTCAAAAGACTTTGAGTCTCAAAAAGATCTGTGTCTTGTTCATGTTTTTACCCCCATGACTTAGTCCATGTTGGGCGCTCAGTAAATGTTGAATTAATGAATGAACGAATGAACTCCCTTGCTGGCTTGTGTTACCTACTGTTGCTGGGCCCTATAGTCAAGAGCAGAGTTCCTGAATCAGATGAGTCCAGATCCAGGTTCTTCCCCCTTCCTAGCTGTGAGGCCACTAACCGGAGGCTAACCTTATTAACCCTTTTTATGGATGAGTCTCCTCATCTGTAAAATGGGGATATTGATAGTACGGACCTCATAGAATGGTTATGAGGATTAGATGAGATTAGTCCATGTTAAGGGACCAGCGTGGTGCCTGGCGCATAGCAAGCCCTCAGTAACTCACAATTACTATCATTAGCTTAGAAAATAACCTTCCACTATATGGTTACCACTTACAGAAAATTTCATCTATGTGTGTGTGTGTGTGTGTGTGTGTGTGTGTGTGTGTGTATGGAGAGAGAGAGATACACGGGAGAATGTTCACTAAGGTGATATTGAGTGGTTTTTACTTATATTTTTCTTTATTGTTAGACTGTTTTACAATAACTATTGATTTTTACATACACTTAGCACCTCAGCTCCCAAAATACACACACCCATACATACACGCAAATACTCCAGTCCATGATATACATAAACAAACCCCACAAATACACACATAAAGCACACAAACACACAGACTCCCTTGGGAGGCAGAGATGCTGAGTCCTGACGCACCCCAGCTGCAGGGATGCTGAGAATGTGGCTGCAGAGAGAACGTGTAGACCTAAGGCCATTTCTGGCTTTTAGCCAGTAGGAGGGGCAGGCAGTCTGCCAGCTCTGGAACAAGGAAGTGGCATTCCTATTCATCCCAGGCTTCCAGTAAACAGCCAACCTGCGTGTCTGGAGACCCTTATGAAGTGCAGGTCCTGGAGGGGAGGCCCAGCTGCACTAGTCTGTTTCTCGGGTGGAGGAGTGAGAGGCAGAGGGCTGCAGTGCACAGCACAGCACATAGAGGACTGCCGGGACATAACTACCTTCCTGACCGGGCTTCCCAGAGCAGAAGGGAACTAACTGCTGTCAGAAATGATTTATTTTTATTCCAGAAAGTTTAGGAAATACAGGAGGAGCTGGATGGAGGGAGATAAATTCTACACTTTAGTTGGAATTTCTGTTTTCTTCCACTGAGAGGGAAAATTTGATGGAGAGGGAGGTTGGGGTTAGCAGATGTAAGCTTTTCTTTTTTTTTTTCTAGGACTTATTTAGTATTTATTTGTAAGTTAAAAAATTAAGTTATCATACATTCAGTGAAGTGCACGATCTCAGGAATCCTGATAAATTTTTACATAGCGAGCGTACTCTGACCAAGATAGAGAACATTGCCCACACTCCTAAGGCCGCAGCACTTGTAAGCTTTTATATATAGAATAAACAAAAGGGTCCTACTGCATAGCACAGGGAATATTCACTATCCTATGATAAACAATAATGGAAAAGAATATTACAGAAGAATTATATGTATAACTGAGTCACTTTGCTGTACAGCAGAAATGAACACATTTTTTTTTTTTTTTTTGGCGGTACGCGGGCCTCTCACTGCCGCGGTCTCTCCCGTTGCGGAGCACAGGCTCCAGACGCGCAGGCTCAGCGGCCATGGCTCACGGGCCCAGCCGCTCCGCGGCATGTGGGATCTTCCCGGACCGGGGCACGAACCCGTGTCCCCTGCATCGGCAGGCGGACTCTCAACCACTGCGCCACCAGGGAAGCCCAGAAATGAACACCTTTTAAATCAACTATACTTCAATAAAAAATACTGATAATTAAAAAAAAAAAGAAAGAAAATTTGTAGTGACTTTTGTACTGGCTTCGTTGCTTAGGCCTCAGTTTTGCTAGAGTTTAATATCAAATATCATAAACTGCCTACTCCATATTGGCAGGAAGCAGGTGACATATGACCCCTAGAGATCAATCCCGCTCTCCCGTTGAAGGGAGCAAATGATGCCAAGTATCAGGATAGAAATCAGGAAAATCTCTGGACCCATGAACCATCCACACCTTTGGAGAAGAATCTGGAGATTAGCAGCAAATAGAATAGAGCCCCGTCCAGAGTCAAAGAGTCACACAGGGTGGGCCGTGTTGCCAGGCCTCAGGTCTATATCCAGTTTAGAGTCAGCATGAGAAGGTCACTGGGTCAAGGACCACGTATGGGTGCTCAGCTTAGGGCAGGAAGAGAAAAGGGGATCCCTAATTCCCTAAAAAGACACAATCTCTACCCTCAAAAACTTTACACTGCAGTTAGGGAAATGAAATGGACACTCAGGAAACAATTAGAAAAATGTCTCCCACCTTCTATATTGGGCAGTGGAGACCCTAAGCATTAAAGAAGTTCACAGAGATATGGAACTGAGCAGAGCCACTACATAATAGACACAGAGGAGACACCCTGTACAGTCTGCAAGACCGGACCTCCTTCAATGCTTATGTAACGCCAGTGATCCCAGTCATCGGCAGCCTAATGACGAACAATTCGGGTAACAGATGAAGGCGCATTAATGTAAATAACCAAAATGTTTTTAGCTTGTAGCTCTGGTGGATTAGGACCTTGGGCCATCCTTCTATCACCCCAAAGTTTCCTAATTCTTTCCTTCCGTTTTAAAAAATTGAGATATAATTTACATACCACAAAATTTACCATTTTAGTGGTAAAAACCATTTCAGTTGTTTTTAGTAGATTCACAAGGCTTTGCAACCATCACCACTACCTAACTCCGGAACACTGTCACTACTGAAAAAGAAACCCTGTACCCAGTAAGTAGTCACTTTTCATTCCCTTCTCCCCCGGCCCCTGTCGATTACTAATCTACTCTTTGTCTCTATGGATTTGCCTGTTCTGGATATTTCATGTCAAGGGAATCATACAATATGTAGCATTTTGTGTCTGGTTTCTTTCTTTTTTTTTTTTTTTTTGCCGTACAGGGGCCCCCCACCGCTGCGGCCCCTCCCGCCGCTGCGGCCCCTCCCGCCGCGGAGCACAGGCCCGGGACGCGCAGGCCCAGCGGCCACGGCCCACGGGCCCAGCCGCTCCGCGGCACGCGGGATCCTCCCTGACCTGGGCACGAACCCGCGTCCCCCGCATCGGCAGGCGGACCCCCAACCACCGCGCCACCAGGGAAGTCCTGTGTCTGGTTTCTTTTACTTAGCCTGCTGTCAAGGTCCATCCATGTTGTCATATGTATCAGTACTTTGTTCCTTTTCTCAGTTTTTTCTGGGCATCCCAGACGGTGGTTCCCGTGTGCTCAGGCACAAGTGTGCTCACAGACGCCTGCTCTCTAGAAGCCACTTGGGAGAAGTGCCTCACAGCTGCTACCTCTGTCCCCTGTGAGAACGCTGTTCCCCTGCCTCAGTTCTGTCTTCTGGTTCTTCGAATTGGAAACCCCTAACTCTAACCTTAAGGTATCAAATGACATTCGGTTCCCATCAGTCCTCCTCTTTCAGAACTGGAGCCACCTCCTATGCAGACATGAGGACATGGTCTCCCTTCCTGCCTGAGAGCTGCCCTTGTCCCCTGGGCCTTTAGGAAGGCCCCACTCACCTTCAGCTTGTAATAATGTCTCTCTCTGGCACTTGAAGGAGGGCCTGGTCTTCCCTCACATGTCTCTCATTTACTCTGACCTAAAGACCAGGGTGGGAAGACGTCCAAGACAAAACAAGCACATCCTAAGATAAGAATTGGTGTGAAAGTCATTTTTTAGGATGTGCCCAGGAAAAACCAGTAGCAGTGTGGGAAAGTAGCACTTGGGAAATGTGGAAACCATGAGTGAGTTCCCACAGAGGGGAACTTGAGCTCTGTCCCATAGGGGAGTGATGGTGCATGTCACTCCTCAGAGTGGGGTGTGTGTTCCCTGCTCCTGTCAGTCATCGGTTGAGGGCTGCTCCCCTTGTATGTACAGTCCAGACCCCTCAGCTTGCAGAGATCCCAGGCAAAGGCCATCCTGCAGTCTGAGAGCAGCCCTTTGACATAGAGACGCAGGTGCTGACTGTTAGAAGTGAAAGCACACAGGTTCTGCTACTCTCTCTTTCAGGAGGTTTCCTTTCCCCACAAACATATCAGAACCTAGTATCTATTATCACGTAGCATGGTGCTGAGACTCAGTATTTGTTGATAGAGAGATCCAGATTGATTGATTGATTAATTGATCGATAGACTTCATTGGAGGCCTAAAAGTAATTGTCTTTACAACCATAAAACACTTGAAAAAATGGAGCACATTATACACGTTTCTGGCTCTTTCCCACTTACTGTATGTACTTTGGCGTGTGCAAAAGAAAATGAAGGTGGCACCTTCTGAATTGTTGATGTGAAGGAAGCAACTTAGATACTCAGGGAAATCGATTTCATGAAATTCCGGGTGACAAATTCAATGGTCAACCAAGTGTTCAAGTCTGATAAGCCAGGGATTCAGGCCAATGGTGTACTTCTCACCCTGGATTCTGGAAGGGCCCCTCTCTGGCATCTGCAATGGGTCTCAGTTTGTCTTTTATGAAGCATAGAAGGCCAAGGAGCAGGGAACAGAGTTCTCTGACTGACTGGGGCATGTTACCAAACAGCTTTATTTTTCTGTTTCATCAACTGCTTTGCCCACATCCCAAGGTATAAAGATTAAATCAATGTATCTAAAAGGCTTTGAGAAAACATACTCACAAATATAAAGAATTTTTTTTAAAAAATAGCTTTTGGCATTTTAAAAAAGGAATCTTGGGCAACTAAGAGGAAAAGTTTCGAAGAATGAGGCTGAGAAGGTCCCCTTGAGTCCTCAGTAGGGTCTGAGTCTCACCATGATCCCAGACCTGGCCTGTGACCGCACATTCATTAACCACCACCGGAAGCCTGTTTAGACTTTCCAGGCCACAGCAGGGCTAATCAATAAAGGTCCACGAGGGGCCCCAGCAGAATTAAGAGGTAGGGAGAGAAGGCAAAAGAGGAATAGAAGAAAGAGTGAGGGGAAAATGGAGGAAAGTGGATGAGACAGGGAAGGTAGGTAGGTAACAGATAAAGAAGTAGGGGGTAAAGGAGAGGGAGGAAACAGAGTTGACCATGAGGGAGGGTGATGGGCGCCACCGGCAGCTGCCCCTCTGATGGCCACATCCTGGGCTTCCCGGGCACTGGTTCCGTGGTAGAGGCCACATCCAAACCTGCTCTCAACTCTCTGGCTACCTTTTCAAATTCTCTGAAGGGAAAATAAGTCCAGGAGGGTCTCCAAGGCAATCTGACCTTGACCCCTACAGATCTCCCGCAGGTCTTGGGCAGAAGGTGGCTGGGAGAGTCAGGAAGCAGAGGCCCTGATCCAGCCAGCACGCAGAGGGCCCTCAGTGAGCGTGCCAGCCTGAAAACTGTCCTTTTGTTTTGCAGGCTTTACCGAGCACGGTTTTATTTCATGTGACTGTGCTATTTCAGGAGTAAATACTGCCGGCGGTCTGTTTAAAAAGGCCAGTGACCTGAAATGGTGGCTTTTTTTCTTTCTTTTCTTTTCCATTTGAATTATCTCCAAAAGACAGGCCTGCCCAAGCATCGTGCAGTTTTAATTCACTGACTTTTAGTTCTAACTTTCCCTTTTCTGCTTGTGATTTGCTGGAGTGGCAAACAAAAGGGAGAAAAGAGATGAGATAAAGACTTGAAGAGCTGACCTAGGCCCAAGGAAAGAGGGGGGAGATGTCCAGGGTGCAACCCGGAAGACGGCAGGGAGCCACAGGCTCTCTGTTGCCTTCGTTGCTTCCGGAGCTGGTGCTTGACCTACAATTATAGCCTCTTTCCTCTGATTTCCTCTGTGAAAATAGCAACATTCAGACTAAGCGCAGAGTAGAGACAAGCGCTACGTAAAGGATCAGGGATTTATAAATACAGTTATAATTACAGGATTGTTACCCCCGTAGTTTAGTTCTCTGAAGAGCGGATTGGGAAGAGGCGGGGTGCACAGGTCTTGAAACTTGTCTCAAGTCCTGAAATACCCAGGTGTGTCTCTGTGGGAGCCTAGTCCAGGAAGATTCACTACAGTTTTTTTTCCACTGGATGTGGATCATTGTAAAAAAGGATGTCCCTGGTCAGGCACATCCTACTCCCCAGAATTTTATTTTGACATCTTAAGGATTCTCACTCACCATCTAGTTTTTCAGTCTCTTCTCCTCAAACTCATTATCTCTAAGGAGAGGATGAAGGATATCTTTGTCTCATAAAATACATCCCAGTCTTCTGTTTTAGACAAACAATGTATTCCCATTGGAATTGTCATGTTCTTATATGACCCAGAACCCTGGTTGTAGCTCACCCACACTGGCCCTCCCATGGGATTTCTCAACTTGGGACAAGGAGAGATCATCAAGAAAGTTCATCCCTGGCGAAGGAGACTGTCAGATGGAAATATGGCCATAGAAAGTGGAGTCAGCCTGTGCCATTAAAGAGAATGAAGCAACCATGAGAGAGAACCAGAGACAAGAGGCAGAGACAAAGGCCTGGCCCTGAGGTCTTTGGTTCTAGTGGTTCCTGTGCCTGGCTCCATGCTTGCCTGAGCTTTGCTTAGTTAGAATACTCAACTTTCCTTGAATTCCATGAACTAATGTATTCCTTCTTTTGCCTAAACTAGTTCAAGCGGGGTTTCTGGTGTGTGCAACCAAAAGCCTTGACTAATATGATTGCGCTAATGCCAAGAATTCCCTAGGGAAGTTGACAAAGTAATGTTATCAGTGCAGCCTCTCAAAGTTAGTTTCACAGGTTAAGAGCAATATTTATAGTATGCTGACTGAATTGCTATCACTACTCTACTTCCCAGAAAGATAAATGGTGGGAAGAAGAGTGAAAATACCCCAAGCAGCGTTTATGACCCAACTACTGAAGAAGAGGAAGGAATATGTGGAGGAGACTTGTGGGCTGGCCTCTGCCTTCATGTGGGATCACATATAAGCTTTCCAGATAGGAGATTTCCAGAAAAGAGTGTAAGATATCAACTCTCACTATCACATTTCCAGTAAGTTAAACCCAAATTTCCATATTTGCTTCTCAGTAGAGATGAAAAATAGTGACTGACCATCATTAGCATAAAAGCCTGTCCTATGCTTAGAGTTGTCACCTCCACACCAAATGACTCCAATCCTCTTTATGTGTCAACGGGCAAATTGAAAGGTCTGGCATGATGGTGTAGAAAATGCCCTGAACTGGGAGTCCAAGGACATAGATTCCAGCCAAGGTTTTGCTACCAAGCACTTAGAAAACCTGCTAAGCCTCTGGGTCCAGTTTCCTCACCTGCTAAACAAGGAATTGGGCTAGACAATCTCTAAAATCCCTTCCAGCTCTTATACGCCGTGACTCAAGGGTAAGCTACTGGCCTAGAATCATTCTCCACAATGAATACTATTCGCTTTCCACCAAAAGCAGGAGGGACAAAGAGGAGAGAGAAGAAGAAATTCAGACATTTTGTTTTCTCATATTTAAGGTGAGATGATTCTTTTTACAAAATTAAGGTTATTTCTAACATACCATTAGATTTTGAAAATAAGCTTATTGCATAAAAATAAATGTCACTATCAGCCCTGAAAAGAGTAATATAAATACGTATAAGAACCTATTATACCATAAAAGTGACACTTCAAATCAGTGGTATGGATTAGTCAATAAACTGTGATACATACATGTTGGGGTATAAATATTTCTCTGGAAGGATCCACAGCATGGCAAAAGCAGATGTCTCGGAGGAGGGAACTTGGGAAAAAGGGTGAATTTCCATTGAATACACTTGTGTACTTTTCCTAATGTTCTGTCATGTGAATCTATCACCTCTGAAGTTTGTCTGAGTTCCAACCCCAGCTCCTCCAATTGCTAGCTCTTAATCTTGGGCAAATTCTTCACACTCTCCAAGACTATCCCTGTATCTGTGAAATAGTGTCAATAACTTAGCCTGGTGATTCCTGGCACAGAATAAACTCTAAATAAATGGAAATTATTAGTGAAAAAAAATGTCTACTATAGAAAATGTAAATACAAATAAGCAAAAAGGAAAGAAATTAAACAATCTGTAATCTTTCCTATCAAAGATAGCATCTGTTTATATTTTGTGTATATAAATGAGATTTTTTTCTATACACACATGTACTTTTTTTTTCTTATGAAAACAGGATCAGAATATCTGTTTTGTTTTTTCAAGTTGATCTTCACATTTAGCAACACGCTGAAAACATCTTTCTATGTTAATAAATATGCTTGTATAGCAATGATTTTAATAGTTATATATTAATCTGTTGTTTGGATGCAGCTTAATTTATTTAATCAATCTCCTATGGCTGGATAGCTGGATAGTATTATTTTGCATTAGTATAAACAATCTTATAAGTATACTTTGTGCATATATATGTGTGTGTGTGTGTGTGTGTGTGTATATATATATATATATATTTTTTTTTAAGACTTGTAAGTGAGCAGCCAGTAGTCAGTGTGGTTAGGGAAGCAGAGCATCCACACACTTCCCTGTGGTTCATGTGTTAGTCAAGCTCTTTCAGGCTGCAGGGAACCATTTGATTCCTCAGCACCACATGACCTCCCACCATCCTGGTCACAACTGATTGGACTGGTATCCCCTCCCCAACAAAGGCAGCCATCTGGAGGCCGGCCAAATGGGACCTGGCAGGAGACCTCTGTCCTGGGGTGGTGACTGAATTAGTTGAGCAGGTAGATCCTCCCTCAGGGTGTTGAATGCACTACACCTGAGTGGCCTCTTTGTGGGGGCAGGCCGGGTGATAGCTCCATGGGTTAAACCCCATTAACTGTAACCAGTGGGTTCCCTACAATCTGAGAGAGAAAACAATCCCTTCCTGCGTGAGACCATGGGTTCACCCTCCCTGGCTCCAGGTAGTTTAATCAGAAGGGTAAAGGAGTGGTCTCTGGAGCCAGAGGGCCTGGGTTTGGATCCTGGGTCGCTTCTTACCTGTGTGATCTTAGGCTAATCTCTTAGCCTCCCTGTTCCTGAGTTTCCCCATCTGAAAATAAGGACGACAAGGCGGACTACAAAAGGCTACTGTGAAAACTAAATGACATAATATATAAAAGCCTTTAGAAGTGTGCCCAGTATCCACCAGATATTATTATTATGCCTCTGCTAGTAGGGTTTGCTCTATCTAGAATCTCAGGAATTTATAGAGTCTTACAGGTCACTGATATCTGCAAGGACAAGCTCATGACTTCAGATATTCTGCTATTATTCAGTTACTTTTTAAGTACTTCTGTTTCTTCCACCAGAGTCGTGACCTCCTTGAAGGCACGGGCTAGGCCTCAGGTTCCATTGTGCCCTCCAGGGTGTCTCCTGCCCGGTAAGTGCCTGATGCATGGTTGCTTCTGCTGATTGGTGAGAGAGCATTTTCTTTTGTTTTTAAGTAAATTTATTTATTTATTTAAGGCTGTGTTGGGTCTTCGTTGCTGTGTGCAGGCTTTCATTAGTTGCAGAGAGTGGGGGCTACTCTTTGTTGCAGTGCAAGGGCTTTTCATTGCAGTGGCTTCTCTTGTTGCAGGGCATGGGCTCTAGGCGTGCGGGCTTCAGTAGTTGTGGCACGCATGCTCAGTAGTTGTGGCACGTGGGCTTCAGTAGTTGTGGTGCACGGGCTTCAGTAGTTGTGGCGCATGGGCTTCAGTAGTTGTGGCATGCGGGCTCAGTATTTGTGGTGCATGGGCTTCAGTAGTTGCGGCACGCAGGCTCAGTAGTTGCAATGCACGGGCTTCAGTAGTTGTGGCGCACAGGCTTCAGTAGTTGTGGTGCACGGGCTTCAGTAGTTGTGGCACACGGGCTCAGTAGTTGTGGCTCACAGGCTTAGCTGCTCTGCAGCATGTGGGATCTTCCTGGACCAGGGCTTGAACCCGTATCCCCTGCATTGGCAGGCAGATTCTTAACCACTGTGCCACCAGGGAAGTCCCGAGAGAGGGTCTTCTGTGCAGCCCCAGCACAGCCAGTTTGGACGAGTGTAGTGGTCGATGGGCTAGCAGCCCAGCTCCCCCTCCCCCACCGCAGCCTTCCCGAAGCGGTTCTCCCTGGATGGCCCAGCGCCAGCAGCCCTTGCCTCCAAGTGGAAGCCTAGTGCTGTGTGCAGAGCCAGATTCTTGGGGCTAGAATCTCGTATCCTAGTCGCTTGAATTCTTGTATTCAGTTTGCAGGCTTAGCAAAACATCCCCACCAAAGCTCACCCAGAGCCTCCTTTGGCTTGTGCCAAGAGCCGACAAAATGCATGGGTACAATCTGTTTTGGGGACTCCTCCCTCCAGGAAAGCAGCACATCTGCCTGCTTCCTGAGAGGTAGTCTAAGTCACACACTCTGGTTTCCCTTTCTGGAGTGTCCCTGAGGCTAGAGGCCTGGACAAATAATGGAACAAATGCAGTGAAATGTGCTGGTCCTTCTCACCCCTTTGGTCTCCTCTGGACACACCTGTTGACTTACCTGGGCCACCAAACATGGTTCTCAAATGCCTGATTGCTGAGCAGCTCCTGAAGCCCCAGCTTCCTATTAGGTGGAGAGAAGCTCAGCTAAGCAGGACAACTAGAGAGGAAGGAGTTCCAGAAGACCGGCAGCAAGTTTAGTAATAAAGGTGTCAGGGAACAGGGATTTAGTACTTTTTTAGCATTACTGTGTGCCAGATATTATGCGTGTGTGTTGCATAATAATAACAATGATATTAACAGTTAGCACATGCCACCTGCCAATTACTGTTCCAAGCATTTTACACATATCAACTCATTTAATCATTACCTCAAATCAATGGAGTAGGTAGTGTTATTACCTCCATCTTATAGATGAGGAAACTGAGGCACAGAGATGTTAAGTAAGTTGCTTAAGGTCCCACAGCTACTATATGGCACACTTGGACATGCACCTAATTCCTACTCAAAAGCTTTTCAATTAACGTTTAAGTGTGATCATGTATGTTTGTCCACATTTGATTCTCACAGTAACTCTGTAATGGCTTATAGGTTAAGGTGGTCCCATCTTATGGGTAAGAAAACTGAAGCTCAATTCAAGCGACATAACTATCTGTGGAATTCAGGCCAGGCCTATCTGACTCCATGACACTATGATATAGAGAGAAGACCGTGGAAAAGGACAGGGAGTTGTTCAGTGGGCTTTGGAAAGGAGGCCACTGCAGGATCACAAAGATTAGGGATGTGCAGACTGGGTCTGCTGGAGGTTGTATCAGGCACAGCAAAGGAGCCAGACCTCGGATTACCTGCTCTTTTGCCACTTTCAAGCCACAACAATTAGCCAGATGGGTGAGCTTATTTAAATCTCAGAGTGGCATGTCTTTTAGAAAGGTGAACCCAGCAGAGCTGAAAAAATGACTCTAAATGCACCAGATCTCCAAATGGAAAAATCTTAAGGCTTTCCTCACTCTCCCTCCTCACTTTCTAAGTCATCTAATGTTTTTTCTTTTCTCCTCTCCCTACTGGGATTTTTCAAACCCACTTCAAACTCTCTTCAGCTTAAGACTGTTCAGATTCCAGAATCGTGGAACTGGAAGGAATCTTAGAGATGATCCAATGTCCCTTGTCAAGGCTAATTAAAGCAACTCTTACCTCTCATTGTATGTTTAAACCTTTTTTCCTTGACCGAGGAAGAAGACTTGCCCCTTATTAATGGGGCTCAGTGGCTGGCTAGTGGTAGAGTTATTTCAGGGACTTGCCAGGAATCATACAATGGAAGCTGACGCTGAAGCTGCCTTCTCAAAACGGCTTTGCCTGCCAACCTCCTCCTCATACCTCCAGCAGCTAGGTCCTCACTGGGGAAGGCAGGGGGTCCACTCTGCCTTTTTCTAACTAGAAGGAGTCCTTGGAAGGATCACCAGGAATATAGAAAGAAATAGGATCTGTTGAAAAACTCACATGCACATAATGATAATACCATGAGATTGTGTTAACAGATGCCTGTAAGAAGTTTTACACCCCAGCCAGGAACTATCAGTGCCTGCAGGTGTCCAGAAACATCACCAAGGAGGCCACCCAGGGAAGAAACTGAGGCCTAGAGAAACTGCAGGCCTGGAAGGCAGCAGGGTTTATCAGCTGAAAGCAGGCAACACTGGTTTAACAATCTGACCTTCCCCTTTCCAGCATGGGACTATGACCTGTGACACACCTTGACATTCCCAGACTTTATTTCATTGTGTCTGATTGGGTGGCTCCCCATACTAAAGAGGAAATGAATGATGACTATAAAGTCGAGTTCGTAAGATGAATGACTATACATTTGAGTTATACTTTATACAGATTCTTTATCATCAGCATTATTATCATGACCATCAAGCCCTAACTGGTTACCCAGCTCCTGTTAGATCCAGTGAGTCAGGGTGAGGTTTGTCCAGTGGAGTGGAGGCTTATGCCAAACTCAGCATTTGTGGTCCCATCCCCGCTGGAGCTAAGTTTCTGGCTGTGGCACTGCTGAGGTGCTAAGCTCCCGGGAGGGAAGATTTGACTACGGCACCAACCGGCATATCAGCACACTGATAATCTGAGTCCCACACCAGTTTTTTCTTAGCAGGAGCTAACAGCTAACATTAGTTAAATGCCTGCTAAGTGTTAGGCACTCTGATGAGTGCTGTATATACCTTACCCAGTGAATCCAATGAGTCAGGTACATTATTATCCCCATTTTACAGATGAGGGAAATGTAAGACTTTAAATCACTTGCCCAAGGGTCCCCCACTGAATTGTGAACTCCACACGAGGAAGGACTGCCTTATTATTGCTGCCTCCCTCAGGTCTAGAACAGTGCTGGGCACAGGGAAGATGTTCAGCCAAAAAAATTCTTGAAGGGATGAATGAAGAGGTAATAAATGGTAAAACAAAGAGGACTATATTCTCCCGAAAGATTTTCCAGGTTAACCAAAAGAGCTATAATAATCTACAGCTCTTTTAACCTTCCATTTCTCCATGTATTTACCCATTGGGTGAGTGTTTTCAATGGGAAGTGTCCTACTATATGGGTGTACGAGGCTAATTGCTAATTTTGCAACACTTGTGAATCCTGGGCCCAGAGTCATGACCAAGGCTGGTGAGTCATATTCCCCACACCGGGCACCCTACACACTGGCTGTCAGAATAAACCAGAAGTCTCCATCTCTTCCCCTCCTCTGGCTGTCTCATTTTACCTCCTTGAAATGACAAAGGATGTTCTGCAGAGGGTGGCGTCAGGTTAATAGTACACTTCTGGGGACTCCTGTGCTCTGGAAACCTGCAAATTGCACAGTCTCTCCTGGAAGCCTCACTTTCTACTGGAAGAGTCCATCCCTCCCCGTGGATATCAGTGTGAACCCGTAAGGGGCATGGCTTCTTTATCACAGCCAATGTCTGAGCAGCCCCATTCCAGGTGGGTACATAACACAACCTGTCACCAGGAGACCATTAGCCTCTTTCACAAAGGACACATCTTCTCATTCCTTACGCACAGAAAAAGGTTTAGAAAGACAAGTGCCCATAAGAGAGGAAACACATTGATTTAAAGGCACACAAAAGTACAAAAAGTTGATGGCGGACCTTTCTGGGGCAGAAGGAAAACAGAGTTCGGAGGGATTTATAACAGAGGTGGCAGCGGCTTGGCTCCATTCACAGATTATTGGGTACTTAAAGTACAATCTACTGACTCTCATTCACATTGTGGGTAATTCACACTCCTCTGGTCGGTCCTGGTAGATGGCTGAATCCTTGCTTCCTTCCAGATCTCTCAGTTGGGGGGAAATATAAAGTCAGGGAGAAAAGAGAAAACCCAGACTAGGTCCTTGTTACCTGTGATCAACGCTATGATCAGGTTCTGATAAGTGTAGTACCCAGGTGTAGCACACACCCAGGAGTACCCAGGTTCAATGGAGATTTTTATTCTCCTTTCAGGCTTTGACTTTCGTAACATCTGCCATCCCCTTTATTAGAGAAAACTGGGAGTGCATAGCGTTCAGGCGTGTGAGGATGTTCTGGCTGGATGGGCAGCTACATGAATTTTCCAAACGCCAATTCCACCACAAAAAGTGCCCCGATAATTTCATTCCTGAGAACAGAGAGGGAAGCAGTGCTTTTAAAAATAGGCCTGACTTAGTAGCCTTTAAATAAGCAAGAATTATGATACAAGAGAGGGCTACTTTGGAGCTCCATCTCCACCGAGAGCAGAACTTGGCAAAAGGGCCTCAAAGGACTTGCCTAAAGGGATTTGGCCTTGCTAAGTAAGAACTTCCACAAGGTAAGAAAGCTGCTGAACAAGAGAATTTCCTTCTTTGCAGCAGGATAGATTCTTGTTAGACTGAGATGGTCCCTGAAATTCAGCCTACCTTGACACAGAGGAAAAGAGTAAATCCTTGCTATTCCAAGGGTGGTCCCCAGACGTGCAGCATCAGCCTCACCTGGGAGCTTGTTAAAGATGCAGGCTCTGAGGTCCCACCCTCCACCTACTGAGTAAGCATGTCTCCTTTGACAAAATTCCCAGATGAAACACTTGTACCTAACAGACTGAGAAGCGCTGGACTGAATGACCTTTGCAGGTTCCTCCTACTTGGGGATTTGATGGGCCACCCCAGTTGAGAAGCAGTGTGGTTCCTCTGCGAGGGGGGACCAGGCTGCTAAGGAAGTCTGAGGCGTGCTGTTGTTCCCCTCCCAAACCACAGCTCTCCACTCATCTGTTTTAACGGGACACGTTTCTCCACCACCTCAAGGGGACCGCAGCTGCAGTCCTTGTGAACACACACCAGACTCCCTGTGGCAAACTCCCGGGAGACCACACAGCTTGGGAGTCCGGTGTGTGTTCAGAGGGACTGCAGCTGCAATACACTTGAGGTGTGCCTCCCTCAGGCCCATCAAAGACACCCAGAGCAAGGAGCCAGGCAGCCAACCTGGTGGTTTGTGCACATCTCCCCTCCATGGTGAGAACCACCTGCATATCTCCCCGTTCATTCTTCGGGGGCTACAGATGGCAGGCATCTCATCTGCTGAAGAATCAAAAGGCAGCTCACATACTTTCCCTAGAAGGTTTTGAAAAGTCATTTTTGCATAAATTATTCATAAATACCAATGGGAAAAAGAACAGCCAAATGTCATGTGGAGAGTGAGGGGTCTCAAGATACAGCCAACAACCCTCTAAGAGGATCTAGTTCATGGACACACACACAGGGAGCGTGTCCACCCAACTGCTGATATCAACCTCTGATTTGGTCCGTTTGGGCTGCTATAGCAAAATACTATAGACTGGGTGACTTAACAGATGTTTATTTTCTCAAAGTTCTGGGGGCTGGGAAGTCCAAGATCAAGGTGTGGTGAGTCTGTCTTCCCAGCTTATAGATGGCCACCTTCTCACTGTGTCCTTACACAGTGTGCGGGGGTGTGGGAGAGGAAAGGGAGAAAGGAGAGAGGACGCTCTGGTGTCTCTTTCCTCTTCTTATAAGAGTGATAATCCCATCAAGGGAGCCCCACCCTCATGACCTTCTCTAAATCTAGTTACCCCCCAAAGGGCCCACCTTCAAATACTATCACATTGGGGATTAGGACTTCACCAGATGAATCTTGTGGGGACACAATCTATAACTATGAAGGTAATAGACTTCAGAGAGCCCATTTTCTAATCCATATTTTCCCCCCTAAATCATATATTTGTGGCTAATGCTAATTTTTTTTAATGTACTAAGACTATATTATTTAAAGAAATGGAAATTTAAAAATTATGCGTCTTCATAACAACCAGTAGTGCTGTAGAAATGCAGGTCACCAGTCTCTAGGGTCTCTCTACCCCACCATTTCTGATGGGCTGTGGTCCAGTGGTCAGGTCAAGGATGGGCTGCACGGAATATTTATTCACAGTAAGGAGAGCAGTTGAGATCAGGGCTCGAGAATTAGAATGATCTGGGTTCAAATGTGATTCTATGATGCCCTGCCTATGACCTCTCCAAACTTGGGTTTCCCCATCTATGAAATGAGTGAATTATAATACCTTCTATCATTATATATCATTCAATAATCGTGTGAAGGTTAAATTAAATATACATGAAACACTATGCCACAGAGGAAACACTGACTACAACAGTGGTATTAATAGCACTGCAGTTGATATTATTGGACATGATACCTCTAGCTCTCTGGCTCATATGCGCTCTTTCTACTCTTAGGCTGAGACCTCCAAGAAGCAGGGATTCAGTTTCCTGTAACTGACTTCCTCTCACATTTCTGAGATTATAAAAGCTCTCTTGCTTCCTGTATCTTGTGGAGCAGCCAACATAGGGCTCTGCCCTTGGAGAGCAGAAGAACTGTGGTGGCCACTTGCCTGACTACTGGCCAGAAGAACTCCTCCTATGCCCTGAGCTCCCAGTAAAACTCGCAGCACAAGTTAGGCCTTGTTTGTTAGGAGGCCAGGAGTGCGCTTCCACCTCTCCAACCCTCATTGTCCTGCCCTGGTGAGCACTGATCTTCATCCATACCTCTTTACCCTGCCCGCTTACCCTTACACAACTCTTCACTCCTGAGCATTGGCCTTCAACGGTGATCTTTCCTTCACTTTAGCTCTCATGTCTGCCAGGATTCCATGGGGTCAGCTATCTGAGCAGGCACCTTGGATCATATCCAGTACTTCATGAGTGGGTCACCTGTACTTTCCCACAGTAGAAGGAGGCATCATTTCTACCCTGCCCATGTGGTCCTAACCATACCCAGTGACATTAAAATCTGTTGTCATCCATCCATGGAAAACCCACAGCCCCAAAGTCCTTCATCCCAATTCTTTTGTCCAGTGCTCCTGAACAACATGAATGGCTTGGCCTGCCAGGTAAAGGCCCTGGGCCCTGCTTCTCCCCCATCCCCACTCCTAATCAATCATCCAGTTTTCTCTTCTAGGAAGCTTTCTGCCGTCTCTCCCAAGTCAAGCTGGATTTAGGGCCTTTCCACTGAGCTTACCTCTATCCTGTCCCATTGTATTGAAATGATCTGTGTCTCTGCCTCCCCACTAAACCAAGTTCCAGGAGGGCTGGGGCCATGTGTTATCCATCTCTGTATCCCAAGCACTTAGCACTGTGTCTAATACATACTAAGCATGCAATAAATGTTGAAGGAAGAAAGAAAGAGGGAGGGAGGGAAGGAAGGAAGGAAGGAAGGGAAGGAAAAAAAAGAAAGAATAACAGTCATAGGAAGAAGGAAATAATGAGAATAGGCTGGATCTAATTCTGTAGAAGACTTCCCAGTGGCCCTGAGCAGTGAAGCTAAAACCCATTCTCCTCTATATTTAATCTTCCAACTTCTCCATCCCTGTTATTAATATAAAAATAGAGTGAGTTTATATAGATTCATTAACATTGTTGGCTAAATAATCATGATAGTTCTTGGAGCCCTGGGCCGTCAGCAAGCCCTATAAAGTACTCTCTACTGACAGCAGGGCATAAAACCATCATCAAACACAAACACTGAACTTTTTCCTGGTCACAGATACACGGTCCGATCAAAGGTTAAGGTCAGTCACTTCTTGTGTCCATGAGCCCTCTACAGCTGACAAACATTTCCACATACATCCAAGGAGTGGGGGACCAAAAACCCCTTCAGAATTCACTGTTGGTCATAGTCACCTTATAGGTATCTCCACAAATGGAGAGGAACAGGGGCCCAGAAAGGTAAACAGCAAAACAAAACAGCCAGATGGTCCAGAAAGTATCCACATGTGTACACATAGACACACACTCAACAGTTTAACTTTCCTAATACTGTTTTGCTCAGATTAATAATTAAATGGCCTTGTGTACTTTGACTAGAAGCCAGCTGCTCAACAGGGAGAGGTGACGGAGAAGCATATCCAAGAGGTCAGCCTGGAATGGAAATTAACCAGCCCACCATGCAGATTATCTAGAGTTTCTTACATTCATTCCCTATATCTTCTCTGCCATTGTTCAACTCAGAATTTTAGAGGTGGATTTAGAGAGGGATTAGGTATGAGGTATGAGAAAGCTCACTCTACAAACTTTGGTCTGTTCCAGCCAATTCAGTCATGATTCTCTCTACACCGACTGGAAGTAATAGTTTGACCCTGAAGCCTGAGCCCAGCTGTCTTGGTTGTGTCTGGAGGACAGCTCCTCTTGGCCTTGGGTGCTAATCAACCCACACATCCTCTCCCTTCAGCAGATCACGCCCCCTTGTAGGTACCATGACATCTTTCCTGACAGAGTGCATATTCCCCAGGATTCACTTTGTGCCAGGAATTTTGTTCCTGAAGGTAGAAATCATGTGGCAGTTACCTTCCAGGGTGTTGGAAAAATGAATGTGGTTGTAGGAAAAGATAATCTACTATAGATTACTTTTTAAAAATACTGTCAAGTATTCGTGTCACTGGAGAGGAAGAGCTTAAAGTTAACAAAGGATCTGAGGGGAGCCCAGCTAGTGCTCAGGCAAGGGAGGCAGAAGTGGGGAAAAGGAGTGAGAGGGAAGAAGGCACAGGCCACAGCAGGCAGTCGTCCTCCCCAAGTCTAAGGACGGCGGTGCCTCCAGGAGAGCAGAATATCCCCCCGCCCCTCCCCCCAAGGTGCCTACCAGACACGGAAGCTGGTGCCCGCCAGGGCCTGCTTCTTTCCCACTCCCCTCCTCTTTTTCCTCCTTCTCTCCCTGCCTCCTTTCCTTCCATCCACTTTTATTGACCATCTGTGTGTCAGGTACTGTGTAGGTGGTGGGAATATGAAGATGATAAAAGAGTTCCTAACCTCAAGTTATCAAGTAGTAAAACTAGTAATCAACAAGTTCAACAACGCAAACAACGCAATTACAACTCAGGGCTCATGTTAGTAAATGTGCCAGACCCAGGGGACCTCAGTGGAAGCTGTGGCCATTTCCACCTGGCAGCCTTTCAGTAACAAGGTGGATCTCAAAATTTCTCTACTGCTCTAGATTTAAAACAACGAATAAGAATCTGCTATATAGCACAGGGAACTCTACTCAATACTCTGTAATGGCCTATATGGGAAAAGAATCTTAAAAAAAAAAGAGTGGATATATGTATCTGTATAACTGATTCATTTTTCTGTACACCTGAAACTAACACAACATTGTAAATCAACTATATTCCAATAAAAATTTAAAAAGAAAAGAACAAAGAGACATGACAACTAAATTCAATGTCAGAATTTTGACTGGATCTTGTTTGAAAAAAGTCTATTAGAAGACTTATTGGGGGACATTTTGAAAATTTCTGTATGGATTAGGAATTAGTTAATTCAGGTAATTATTATTAATTTTCTTGAGTATAATAAAGATTCTTGTGAATATGTAGGAAAATAACCTTATTTTTCAAGAGAGGTATGTTTGAGTATTTAGGGGTCACATCTATATCTTACTTTGAAAGGGTTCAGAAAAAAAATACATACATATATATATATATGTATATATATATATATACAGCAAAATGTAAGCAACTGTAGAATCAAGGAGAGGGATTCGAGGGTCAGTTGTACTATCCTTTCAGCTTTTCCATACATTTGAAACTTTTGCTAATACAATCAACTGAAAAAATTCTCTCCACTTGCTAGCTGTTACACTAAGGACTTAGAATAAAGCGGTTTGTGTGTCAGTTCGCCAACCAGTAATCACAACTAACATTTACCAGGTGCCAGGAAATTCTGAGAGCTAGCATGCGTCCTCGCAGCAACACTGCATTATGGGTTTTCCTTCACAGAGAGGAGAAACTGAGGTTTGGCGAGGGAAAGCACTTAACCCACATCACAGAGCTCGTAACTGTCAGGGCCAGATCCCAACCTGGCTTTGATCTGCTTCTAGGCCACTAGCTCTTAACCACTATCCTCCCAGGAAACACGTTGAAATGCAACGTTCAGTTGAAGAGATGGTGACATCTCTTGAATCGTTTCCAAGAAGACCAATCTGTCAACGTATGAGTACAAACAAGAGTCACAATTGTGCCAGCTGATCGCAGTACATATGTCTGGAAAATTCACACCACTGTGACAGCTACAGACCCTCCCTCGGCCAAAGACCAGGGGCAACATACTCTGAAGCAGCCCTCAGGAGACAAAAAGTTGAAGTCAACTCTGAGCGTTCCTGCTTTGATAGGGAGAAGAAAGGCCTCCAGGGGCTGCCAGGGGAGGTGAGGCCACCGCTGTGGGAGAAAGGGCTGAGAAGGAGGAAGTGGGGAGGAAGCACGGCCTTACCTTGTATTCCTACAACACTGGGGGCAAACTGAAGCTGTAAGGCAGGTATTTCTGTCCAGAGCAGCAAAGTATTTTCTGTTTAGTAGACAAGTTGCTCCAATCAACACTGCTCCATGTCACTAATGAAGTCTGGGGGGTAAAAAAATCACAGCTGAAACATATAATGGTGTTTTCTTCCCACAGGGTTTCTTAATCAAGGTCTCATTATGTCTGAAGCTCCTATTAACGAACCCACCATTCAGGACACGCAATGAGGGTTAAGAAAGTGGGGCTGGGCTGCCATCCCTACCCTCTTTCCCCCTTATGACCTGGGCCAGAGAGAGTGAAGGGCGGGGTGTGCCCAGCCAATGGCCTCTATAGGAATTTCAACCATGACCTCAACCTTACTTGCCCTCTGCTCCCATCTCCTGACTAACCAGCCCATGCACATGGCAAAGCCACAGTTCCAGAGCCAGCCTGGCAGACCCACCGTGTAATAAACCAGGGTCAAGTTCTATTTTGCTCTTGGTGTATGAAATTTAAGAGTTGGAGAAATCATGTAAAAAGTCAGGAGGATGTAAACATTCCAAACACCAGTCTCCCAGGGGTTTGGCATTAGAACAAAAGTCACTTCCTTCAGTGCCCTTTTCTTACAGTCTAGCTTTTCCTGTGAGGGTAGAGTTACCTCATAAAATCTCCATCTAGTAGGGTGTGCTGAGTAACTCAGGATTAACCATTTATGCCGTGAGGCAAAGGGTTCCCTTGTGCAGAATTTGGGGACTGCCCTGGGAAGGTTTTTGTTTTGTTTTGTTTTTTTAAAGCAGCGCAATTGTGCCAGCTGATCTCAGTACATATTTCTAGAAAATTCACACCATTGTGACCGTTACAGACCCTCCCTCTGCCAAAGACCAGGGGCAACACACCCTGAAGCAGCCCCCAGGAGACAAAAAGTTGAAGTCAACTCTGATGATTCCTGAGAAGCAGAATCCATTTCAACTGAGAGAAAAGGGAAACCATCACCCGAACTTCAGAAAGCTACAGAAATGACAGCTATTTTAACAATCCCCAAATGAAAGATGCTCCTGGGGGGAGAAATGGAGCAATGGGAAAGTATTTGTTAAACAGCTTTCACAGGGCATTTCCCCCTAATGGTTTCCCTAGACCCGAAGAATGCTCCTGCCTCTAATCCATCCTGCACACCACACAGCTCTGAGCATCCTATGAGCTACTGCTAACTCCTCATTTAAAAGCCTCACGCACCACCCCCAAAACTGGTCCCCTTCCTCTGGCTTCTCTGAGCCCCGGGACTCCCTTTTCCCAGTGATTTTTTTTTTTTTTTTGCATTACGCGGGCCTCTCACTGTTGTGGCCTCTCCCGTCGCGGAGCACAGGCTCTGGACGCACAGGCTCAGTGGCCATGGCTCATGGGCCCAGCCGCTCCGCGGCATGTGGGATCCTCCCAGACCGGGGCACGAACCCGTGTCCCCTGCATCGGCAGGCGGACTCTCAACCACTGTGCCACCAGGGAAGCCCCTCACCCTGTCTTTTATTTGTGCCTCCTGACAATACCTTCTCACTAGCTGTTCCCCCACCTAGGATGCTATTCCTCCTTCCTCTGAGTCCACAGACTAAACTGAGGCTTCAAGACTCAGCTCAAATGTCACATCCTCAATGGAGCCCATCCAGAGCACTCTCTCTCCCTCTACATACCAGAAACCACATGCACACTCACACACATTCACACTCACACACACAACACACTCACACTCTCTCACACACACACTCACACATACACACACTCACAAGCACTCACACTCACGCACACACACACTCACACGCACATATTCACACACACACTCCCTAATATGCTTTCGGGAAGTCACATCTTTTACTCCCTCCCTCCCCACACCAGCCTTTGGTTTTGTTTAGGAGATATTGTTGACTAATTTGTCGACTGGTCCTCTAAGACATCAACATCAATTGTTTTAACATCTTTTAGATTATAGAAAAAATTTAGCCTAAAGACTGGCTCCATTTGTTCTCCATTCAGAAGCCCAGGGTTTCTGGAGGATGAATGCTGAATGGTTGGAAGTTGCAGGAAAGCAAAGGGCTAATAGGAGAAAAGGTCCTGGCTCTGTGCCCTGGCATCCTCCCCATTGTCTGTCCTCCTGCTTGGCCTCCCCCAAGGCTGGGCTCTTTTCTCTCTTCCCAGGGCCACAGGATTCCGAGGCAACCCTAGATTTACACACTGAAGTCCCTCTCCGACTTTCTTAGGGTAACCCTTGTGGGGTCTGGCTCTCTGCTGTCCTGATAATACTTCACAGACAGGGCGTGCAGCTTTCTAACTTACCTTGGCTCTGTGGCCCTAGGGAGGAAGCTCATTTACATTGCTTCTTTCAAAGTGACTTTAGAGAATTTTTTTTCAGTCTCACCATTTCAGATATTCTAAAATGCAGATCTAGGGAAGGAGAAGGATATGCAGAAAAACTCTCCCTTGTCTCCCACCTGCCACTTTTTATCACCAGCCATGGAAGAGTCCAATTGCCTGGAGGCCTTTAGACAGGATGGTGGTAAACTAGACAATGTCGCTGAGCTGCCGTAGAATAGCATCAAAACGGCCTCAGGACTGTAGGGCCAATGGGAAAGCAGCTGGCGTCTCTACCCACCACCCTGCCTCCACCCGTATGACCGGGCCTTACCCTCCCATGTCACCCTGCCACAAACTACCCCTCAAAGGCAGGGGGCCAAGACTTTGTTAGTTGATGGGAAGAAGTCTTCCCTTCAGTGGGCTCCCACAGCCTCCCCTTCAGATGCTGGGCTTGAGTCTTTGTGAGATGAAGATGCAAATCCACATAGCTGCTCCGAATCGAGGGATGGCCAGGAGTTAAGGGCAGGGCAAGGTTGCGGACTAATTACTGGGGAGATAGACACACATGCGTTCAGGCCAGCCTGGAAAGGACAGTGTGACATAATCACTGTTAACCAAGTGTGGGCTTAACCAAGTCCACGATCGTAGGAGCCTCTCCGAGGGGGTCATTCAGACAGCTGACAGCATCTTGGGGTTTCAACAGCAGGCATTGGAACTCAAGCTGGAGGTGTCTAGGTTCCAGGGCAGGAAATAACTTGTTGGATCTTAGAGGGGGAATGGTGAATTATAAGGCACGGGCTTGGTCGAAATAGAATATCATAAGGTAGATAGATAACAGGGAATCAGGATACTGAAGTCAAACCAAGATACTAGCTACAGAACTGCCTCGTTAGTGGGAAACAGGCTGA
The DNA here is from genome assembly GCF_005190385.1 of Monodon monoceros. Classification (NCBI taxonomy): domain Eukaryota; kingdom Metazoa; phylum Chordata; class Mammalia; order Artiodactyla; family Monodontidae; genus Monodon; species Monodon monoceros. The sequence continues at coordinate 38,981,975 of NW_021703774.1, read as the reverse complement.
GGGCATCTCCTCTTCCTCCTACCAGGAGACAGGCCTGGTCTCAGACCTGGGCAGGGCTGACTTTGCAGCGGAGCCCTCCCTGTGCTAGACAATCGGCTCTATAAGGACAAGGACCATGCCTGGTCCACTCTCCAGTCAGTAAGTGCCTGGCAGATAGTAGGGGCTGAATAAATACTTATTGAGTGAATGACCATTGTGTAAGTTGCTGGGGAGCAGGATAAAGATGCCAGGCATAGCCTCCGTCCATTAGAAGACCAGAGTCGGTCTTCGTCCTGACTGTTAACCACCACTACCAGAGATCTGTGTGGGCCCTTTCAGCTCTAGCCTCTGGATTAGTTTTGTCTAACACATGTAGTGCTTGGCATGCGCCAGAAAATACTAATTTAATCTTCAAACAACCCTATGAGGAAGGTACTTTATTTTAAAATTTTATTTGGCTGCACCGGCCTTAGTTGCAGCACGGGGGATCATTGTTGTCGTGTGTGTGATCTTCGTTGCGGTATGTGGGATCTTTTAGTTGCCGCATGTGGGCTCTAGTTCCCCGACCAGGGATCGAACCCGGGTCCCCTGCATTGGGAGCGTGGAGTCTTAACCACTGGACCACCAGGGAAGTCCCAGGAAGGTACTTTCATTAGCCCCATTTTATAGGTGAGGAAACTGAAGCACAGACAGGTCAAGTAACTTGACCAAGGTTACACAGTAACCAGTAAGTGATAGAGCCTGCATGCGATGCCAGGCATTCTGCCTGTAGAGCCCATGCTCATGCAGACTATCATAAAGGCTAGGGGATGCAGACCCATCACTATCCGTGATTATCCACGTAGCGCTCATCTCTGTGATGCTCCCGAAGCCATTCACCACCCCTAAGCGTCCTGAAGAGTCTGATATCCTGGTAGTGGCCACCTGACATGGAAACAATTCCCACTGTCTTGGCATGTCTCTGAAATGCAAGTGAGACACAGATTGGTTAAAAATCTTGCCTGGTAGAACAACTCCCTGGGGCCTCCTAACTCTGCCACCTATGCAAGGACCAGCTTCATGGGTGGGCATGCAGCTGTGCTGTCACACAGGGCCCTGTGCTCAGAAGGGCTCCACATTTGGTTTTAATGCTCTCCTGATGCCATCTTGAAATTCCTGATAATTTTTGAACCAGGGCTCTGGAATTTTTATTCTGCATTGGTTCCTGCAAATTATGTAGCTGGTCCTGCCTGAGCTTGTATATTGTCTATCAGTTCATCCAGATTTCCTTTCTCTCACCCTCCCTCTCTTGTTCACAGGAATCAGCCTCTTAAAATCTCAGTAAATTCTTGTCATTCTTAGGTGCTAGGAGTGTGCAGGTCAACTCTAGTTGTTAAGAGTCTCTTATTTTAATGTTTGCCCTGAAGCCCATTAGGAATTTTTTTCCGTAAGATCTGAGGATTCTGTTACTCACTCCGTCCCATCCACCCTCTCCCCATATTGAAATCTTCTAATCCCTCAGCTCCCTGCCCATCCAGGGGTGAGATAAAGGCTGTGAGCCTGAGGTGGTTGGCAGCAAAGAGAAGTCCCAACTAAAAGGGAACATTCATAGTGTTAAAAGAAACTGAGACGCAGTAAACATTGTAAAAATTTATTTGAGCAAAAATCAATTCCAGTTGGGCGGTGCCCAACTGTAGCGGTTAGGAGTGATCTGTTGTCAGGAACCAGGGGAAGGACTTATGTAGAGAAAGTGAGGAAGAAAAGAAAGGAAATTATTTGATTGGCTATGACTTAAAGCCTAGCCATAAGCTGTTTGTGATTGGCTGTCTTCAGCATTTTGATTTCATAACCTTGAGGCATTTACAGGCTTAGATTTTGGTTTGCTTTTGTGGTCTGCCACGGAGTTAGAGCCACCTCTGTCTGACGACCTCCTTGTTTAATTAACAGTTGTCTAGATTAAAAGAGATTCAAGAAATGTGTCAACTCATATAATGTGTGGACCTTGTTTAGATCCTGATTCAAATAAACCAGGTGCAAAAAAATATGTTTTAGATGTTCAGGAAACATTGAATATGGATTGGGTATTAAGTGATATTGAGGAAGTACGTTTTATTTTGTTGGGTGTGAAAAAGGTGTTGTGGTTGTGTAAGAAAATGCTCTTAACGTCCTTTAGAGATGCATACTGATGTGGTTCAGAATGTTATGACATGGTATCCAGGATTAGCTTTAAAATGCTTTGAGGCAAACATAAAGTTGGAGAGGGAGAGAGATGAAATAAATATGGCAAAGTATTGATGCTCATTGAACTTGATCATGGGGTTTCTTGTACTCTTTTCTTTGTGTATGTTTGGAAGTTCTCATAATACATAGTTAAACACAAAAGAGAGGACAAGCAAGAGAGAGAGAGAGAGATCATTCAGACTACAAGGTTTCCAGAAGAGTAAAAGATGTTTACCGTTGTTCTCTTTTAATGGTTCAGAGGAGTCTGGTCTCTAAATGACCTGTTTTTTATTTATGTGGTCAACACTGGACTTTGCAGTCTCCTCTGAAACAATCTTCTTGAGCTGTTTCAGTGATAGTGGGAATGACTCCACTTACTGTCCTGCCTGGTCCCTCTTGTAATCAGTAACCTATGAGGATACCAATACAGTAAGAGCTACAGAGGCTCAAACTCATAATCTTGACTTATTAGCCTCCTTCCCTAATTTCATCCCATCAAAATCCTATTTCTTCTCTGGACCTCGTTCAAGTGCTACCTCCTATGTGAAGCCTGCAGTAACCACTGGCATATCCTGAGCCCTTCTTCCTGATCTCCCACAGCAATTACAGTCCAGCATCTGGTGTTTAGCTTCCTGAGTTGTTCTCGAATAATTTTGTACAACCCATTCTTATCTCCCCTACAGATTGCAGTTTTCCACGGCCTTCTAGTCTGACAGAGTCAGAGTACTCGGAACAGTCCTGTTCTATTGGGAGCACACTGTCAGCCATTCATTCATGTGTCTGTTCATTTATTCCTCCAGTACCGAGCACCTACTATACGCTGAGCATGACGCTAGATACTGAGGACTCAGCACCACTCAAGACAGACCCCGTCTCTGGCCTGGAGCTCTTTCTGTTGAGAGGGAGAGATGACATTAAACAAAAAAATACACAGCAAAGAAATTCATAACAATGGTTTTGAGGTCCTATGAAAGCAGCACCCATGGTGCTCTGAGCACGCAGAACAGGAGACTTGATGTGGTCTGAAGAGTCAGAAAAGGCTCCCCTCATGAAGTCACTTCAGAAAGGGACTTGAAGGAAATGTAACAATTAGCCTGGCAAGGAGGTGGGGAGGAACATTCCAGGCAGAGCAAACAGCATGGGAAAGGCCCTTGGGGAAAGGCATTTCACATATCAAAAGAAGCCCAGTTTTACTGATATGTGGAGACCAAGCTTGAAAATATCCTTTTTTTGGGGGGGGGGCGGATTTACACATATGGTTGTATTTAAAATCCTGGAAAACCTGTACATAAACTATTAGAATCAATAGGAGTTTAACATTTGTATTGATATAGGATAACCATAAAACACAGCAGAAATCAATTAGGAAATATGACTTATAAAAGATCCCAGTCACAATAGCAAAAAAACCCATACAATACCTGGAAGTAAGCTCAATGGAAATGTGCAATTCTTTTATTTAAAAAATTATAAAATATGATTAAAGGACATAAAAATGAATAAATCGATAGTTAAACTAACCCCATCAATTGACCCAATATCATGATGGTGCTAGTGCTCCTCAAATTACTGTATATGTTCCATTAAATATGTTCATGTCCTATGACCCAGTAATACTTCTAGGAACATAACCTATAAAAACTTCCTCAGAGCCATGTGCAAGGAAATTTTTTGCAGCACTGTTTGTAATTGGGAAAAAAAATAGAAGGAATCCAAATGTCCACCAGTTGGCAAATGCATATTCATATGAAGAAGTGGTATACCTCAGTTAAAAAGAATGAAACAGATAAGTATACACTCTGCTCTGCAAAAAATACAAGTGTCTGGCTGCAAATTAGGCCGTATTTGATTGGTAACTGAGAGAACATTGTCAGAATAATATAGAAGTTACATCCATTCGTATGCCATCATCTTCCTTAACAGGTTAATGTAGTGAAGCAATAAAGACCACGCTTTCTCACAATTAAAGAAAATACTTAGTAAGATATGGAGATCTTAATGGAAAGGCTGAAAGTTCTTTCTAAGTGCCATTAGTGCACGCAGTAGATGGTTTAGTGGCTTCAAAAATTGCCGTGCATTTCATAGCATTAAACTATATGGTTGTGCTGATGAAAAAGCTGCCAAGATATTTCTCTTCTTTCCTTTAAAAAAAACACTTTTTTTTTGATGATTAAAACTACACTAGGGATCAGATTTTAAATTTTGATGAAGCCAACCTCTATTGGAGGTGATTGCCCTCAAAAACATACATCTAAAAGGAGGTCGTGTGAGTCCTGGGCTGGAGGCTGCCAAAGCGTGACTGATTGTGAAAGTGTCTGAAAAGCCGCCACCATGCTAAGAATTTGACTGGGATTGTTACTGTTCATGTTAGTATAAGCATGCTTCTTTAACTGAGATGAATTTCTAAGCACACTGGAAGCTGGGTTCTCGTTATCATCTGAGGTAGACTGTTGAGCTAAGAGCCTCTAAGTTGTTCTTGTCTTGCCATTTGTTGAATCTGGGCTTGGCCGGACGACCTTTGGCGAATGGGACAAGAGTAAATTTGACACAGTGGAGGCTCTCCCTGGTGGGAACCCTTTGCCACCACGTGAACAAGCTTGGCCCTGCCCCCTTGAGGATGCGAGGCGCCACACGGAAAGAGGCTCGGGCCATACCCTTTGCTCCCGCATGCCACTTGAGGCCCCAGATCTACAGGTGAGGCTATCCCAGGCCATCTAGCCACAACCAAACCAGCTGAGACCAGGAGAACCACTCAACCAACCCACAGAATCATGAGCTGTAATAAATATATGCTAAGTCATTAAGTTTTGGGATAGTTTGTTATGAAAAGCTATCTGATACATTGTCCTTACATCTTACACTTATGCACTCATATCAACTCCCTCCTATGTGCAAAGCATTTGTTAGGCACTAGGGGTACAATAATAAATAAAAACTCAGAGACTATAATCTAGTTGGGGAAATGTTTCATATGCAAAAAGATAAGATAGTATCACTGAAGTTCAAAATGATGAATTCTAAGTGAGTTCTACCAATCATGCTATGGGAATTGGAAGGAAGATATGATCCCCAAGGCAGAGAAAATTTCTGCAGGGGCGGAACTTCAACTTGGTCTTGAAGGGCATTGATTTAATCTTAAGTGACCGTAGAGGAAGAGAGGTAGTATCTCCAAGACAGGAGAAGAATGAAAATAACATGTTCAGGAAACTGGTGAGCAGCCTGGTTTAGCCAGAAGATAGAGCCTGTAAAGGAGATCAGTGGGAGATAGTTGGAATCAAGAGGCCAGGCTATTGAGAGCTGGGGACCTGGAGTTAGAGTTGACAGATTTAGCAAATAAAAATCCAGGATGTTCATCATTCTTTGGGACATATACTAAAAAATTATTTGTTGATTATCTGAAGTTCAAATTTAACTAAAGTTCTATTTTTTAATCTGGCAACTCTAGCTGGGATGGCAAATTCAAATGCCTACAGAAGGCTAGGAGATAAAATGAATGAGTAATATGGGCCAGGTGTAAGGCAATAGAACAAGGTGGGGACCATGGCAAAACAAGAGAACACTTGTTCCACTTAGGTGACAGCCCAACTTTGCTCCTGCCAATTATTGTCAAGTGAAAACGTAGGTCCACTGTTTCCAGATCTTCCAGTATTTCAAGAGAAGTTGGAACTTCGGATTTTTATGTGAAATCTCCTATTTAATATAAATGAATATTTCAATTTTTTAAAAATTGAAGTATAGTTGATTTATAATGTGTTAGTTTCTGGTATACAGCAAAGTGATATATATATATATTCATATTCTTTTCAGTATGGTTTATTGCAAGATATTAAATATAGTTCCCTGTGCTATACAGTAGGACCTTGTTGTTTATCTATTTTATACACAGTAGCTTACATCTGCCAATTCCAAACTCCTAATTTATCCCTCCCCCACCCCCTTTCCCATTTGGCAACCATAAATGTGTTTTCTATGTCTGTGAGTCTGTTTCTGTTTTGTAAGTAAGTTCATTTGTATCATATTTTAGGTTCCACATAAAAATTCCATGTTTATAACCTAAACACCTGAATAATGGTTTTTTTTTAACCGCAGTAATATATACCTGTAAAAAATTACAAACATCAAAGAATTAAGGTAAATAAGAATGTTTTCCTCCCCATCCTTCCCCCAAAATCCTATTCCCTTCCCCAGAGGTAGCCCCTGTCAGAGTCTGGGCACATATGCTAAGTATAATCTGGAGGCTGGGGGAAATCTATAATCTGAAAATTCTAGATATATATTCTAGTAGACCTTCATATATGTGTACAAGGAGAGATGTGTGTGAGGAAATATGAGCAAGGATGTTTATTGCTGTGAAAAATTTTAAACATCCTAATACCCATTTGAGAGAACTACATAAATAAACTATGATATATTCATATGACAAAATGCTATATAGCAGTTAAACTGGATGAACTAGATATTCATGTATCAAATGGATAGATTCTCAAAAACATGAAGTGAGTATAGAAAATACATAAAACAAAATTATTTTCTCTATTTCTTTCTATCTCTCTATCTCTCATCTATCTATCTATCTATCTATCTATCTATCTATCTATCTATCTACCTACCTATCTACCTATCCATCTAGTTCAAGTATAAAAACATGGACCAGATGGAAACTTGCTTAACCCATTGTATTAGTTTCCTGTTGCTGCTATAACAAATTAGCACAAACTCAGTAACTTTCAAGAATACAACTTTGTTATCTTACAGTTTTCAAGGTAGACGCCTACAGTGGGTCAGCAGGGCTGTGTTCCTTCTGGAGGTTCTAGGGGAGAATTCTTGCCTTTTCCAGCTCCTAGAGGCTGCCCACGTTCCTTGGCTCTTGGCCACACCACACCAACTTCTTCTTCTATCACTACATGTCCTTCTTTGACTCTGACCCTCCCTCTAGTAAAGATATTTGTGATTACATTGGGCCTAGCAGAATAATCCAGAATAATCCCCCAATTTCAAAATCTTTAATTTAGTTACATCTGCAAGTTCCCCTTTGCCATGTAAGGCAGTGTATCCACAGCTTCTAGGGAACTAGGACCTGAACATCTTTAGGGGGTCAGTATTCAGGCATGATTGTGTTTATATGAGGAGAGAAGGGAGAAAATACGATGGGGGAGATGAACTAAGAGAATTTACCTTTATCTACCAGGTTTTATTTCTTTGCTTTAAAGAAGTTATCTGAGACAAATACGTTAAATTGTAATTTTCTGATAGTGGATGGTAGGTGTTATTATATTATATTATATATTATAATATATTATACCCTGTATATATATTATTCCCTCTATTAGAATTTTTTTTTTCAAAATTACAGAAAGAAAAAGAGAGAAATGGTATTAGGAAGGGAACGCTATATTTTCTCCTAATTCATGTCTACGGAAGTTGTGTTGTGCTACCGTGTGAATCTAGAAGGGAAGAATCAGACTTTCTTTTGGGAAAGAAAGAGCAGAACCTTAGTATTTTAGACAAGAAGGGACCATAGAGAACAGCTAGGCCAGTGGTTGTCGAATGGCCCTGGGAAGACCCAGCTTTGGGGCAGTACTTCAAGGGGCTGCCGGGGCCAAGAATGGGGCCTTTAAAGACACTCCTCCTTCACTTACTTCACTTACCCTCACCACTCCCACCCTCCTTTCAACAAAAGCACATCTGCTTTTACCTGGTTTTTTATGTTGGGGTTCCACATAAAATAACATAATTCTAAAAGATGTTCTGTTGTTTAAATCCACACGCATATACACATGCACACACGCACACACACTCACACACACACACACACACACACAGAGATACAGTTTGAAAACCACTAATCCATTCCAACCTTCATCATTGTTGATTGAGGAGTCTGAACTTGGGGAAGAAAAAGTGACTAGTAATTACATAAAAGGTGTTACTATCTCTTAGTATATCTATTTTATTTGTAAGTCACAGGCCAGGCCATTGCAAACCCACAGAGGAAAGCCTTAAGATTTTCCAGGAACTGGAATTGTTTTATCTGAAAACGTTTCCTGGAGTCATGGATTCCTAGGACAGGGGTGTGGAGACAAGGAAGGAGGGGGTGTTTCTTGAGGAGGAAAGATCCTTTGTTCATCTTTCCGTCTCCAGATGAATAAAGGAACTGCTGAAAAGACAGCTATTAGGAAGGGGGGGGATAAGAAATACATCTTTAAATCTAAAAAGTAATTAAAAAAACAAAACAAAACTCCAGATTCCCCAGAGCTCCAGTGGACCCAGAGATGGTTCCTTTGCCTCCTTTTATTCTCTCTTGCTTTTGTGAAAATGTGTGTGTTTTCCTTATTCTGTCTTTCTAAGTCTGCTTTTTGTCTGTCTGGGTTTTTCTATTTTCATATTTATTGTATTTTATTTGAAATGAAAGGACAGGGCTGGGTATCATCCCTCCCAGGCCTGGTGTGTGTGTGCGGTGGGGGACAGGGGGCTCTATCCAGACAAGACTTTCTTTGCCAGTTATGGAACGAAGGCTGTATGGAGGCTCAGGGACCCACCAACACAGAGGAGAGCAGAAGGGGGACCTGATCAACCCAAGAACACCGGCTTGGCCATGTGCTGTGCTGTGCTCTGTAGCAGGCAGCAAGGTATGTAGAGCTGGCATCCCCTTCTGGAGACTGTCTAATCTCAAGCTTTTGAAAATTTTTCATTGGCCCCCTCAGATGACTTGCCTTCTAAGTGGAGAATTGCATTAAGATGTTGCCCTCAAACCAGCTTGTATAGATTTGGTTTGGGGGTACTTGAGAGAACTGGTAACTAACCTTTCTTGGACATGCACCTGCCAGGTGGCCATCATTGCCCTGGGCATTTGCAGGCTGCCGTGGAAACTGTTGGTGGCCTACTCAACTTGCATTTCTCTCTTTCTTCCTTGTTGATAGAATCCCAGTTTTGTCCATCTATTCTTTCTTTCTGAGGCTCAGAGAAAGGTGACCCTATTCCCCATTTCCAAAGGCAAGTGTTAATCAGTCTAAACCAATCATGATATTTCCATTTCCCTTGACATTGACTGGCTTAGGAGAGGTCATGTGATATAATTCTAGCCAATAAAGCATGAAGGGAAGTCTTCCTGAGGGGAGAGGAGGAAGGTTCTGGGAAAGAGACACGGAAAGAGATGGCTTTTCTCTCTGGGTATTTTGTGGGGATGAGATTCCTGAAATTGCGTGCATTCGCCTTGTTATCAGCATCAGGATGAATGGCAGCACATAGAGGAGGGCAGAGCCAAGAGTCCTAATATTCTCCCCTGGAGCCTGGGATAACTCTGGACTTCCTAGTAAGTGATATGATAATTTTCTTATTGCTTAAATCATATTAAATTGGAGGTTCTGCTGCTTGCATCAGAAATCGTTCTGACTGATATCCATAGGTTAGTCTACCTGGTCTTCACCATTGTCCATAAGGAATATATCTCCTTTTTATAGGTTAATAAATGTATTTAAGTTAATACACCTAGTAAGTAGCTTAGCCCCAATTCCGTCCACTTCTGACTTCATGAAGGAGATGGGACCAGGCATCTACCTGAGGGCAAGGGCAGAATTTTGTCCACAATGTCTAGTACAGTGCCTGGCAAATAGCAGCCATTTTGGATGAACTAGTCCAAATCCCAGGTTTATATTATTACCATATGCTACTACTTTAGGAATAACAGATAACTTCTATTTCCCACAGTACGGTGGACTAGACATTCTTAAAAATCCTGTCATTACCAAATAACCAAAATATCTAAAAATACTCAAACATGTTTTTATTTTAATTTTTAAACTTTATATTTATTTCTTATTTTTGGCTGTGTTGGGTCTTCATTGCTGCACGCAGGCTCTCTCTATTTGCGGCAAGGGGGGCCACTCTTCGTTGCGGTGCACGGGCTTCTCTTGTTGCGGAGCACAGGCTCTCGAGCGCGCGGCCTCAGTAGTTGTGGCTCGTGGGCTCTAGAGCGCAGACTCAGTAGTTGTGGTGCACGGGCTTAGTTGTTCCGTGGCATGTGTGATCCTCCCAGACCAGGGCTCGAACCCGTGTCCCCTGCGTTGGCAGGCAGATTCTTAACCACTGTGCCACCAGGGAAGCCCTCAAAAATGTTTTTAAATTTTAAAAATGTATTGCTGAGCTGGTGTGCCTGTATCCCCGCCCCCCCACCTCCCGCCAGCACACACGGAGAGAAAAGGAAAAACTAAGAGGCAAAAAAATCAAAGCAATAGCAAATCTAGAGAGGTAAGTGAGCACTAAAGCCAGAGGCACCCTGATGCGAAATCTGTCAGTTTCTAGCAACCAGAGGGCCACAGAAGCTTAAGGATCAGATCACATACCCCAGCACAAAGCTGGACTTCTGCAGAGCTGAATTGCAGTGCAAAAGCCTGCGCACAGCAACGAAGACCCAACACAGCCAAAAATAAATAAATAAATTTATTAAAAATAAAAAAACCAGATGATAAAACATACAAGGAAATAAAATGCCTTGAGTGAGAGTTAAAAGAAACAACCAACAGAAGAATCATATTACAGAGACTTCAGATATGGGAATTATCAAACCAGAATATAAATTAAATACGTTTAGTATCAGAGGGATGAGGAAAAGAAAGACGTCTTGGGGGTAGAAAAAAGGTGAGAGAATGAAGAGGGTATTGGCTTGGATTCTTTTTAAAAAAAATACAGTTAACATATATTAATTACTCAAATAATACATCAATATATACATGCTGTAAAGATTCTAGCAAAGCAGAATATGAGGAAATTTGGAATAGCAAAACCCCCAAAAACCAAAAAACTGTGTCTCCAATCAAAAACTATGCATTGTTTAAAGCATACCATTTAGGATTATTTGATTCTAGCCTTTCATTGCCTTTGATCTATTGTATAACCCTGTAGATAGTAGAGAACTGATAGCAGTACAAAATAATAATTCTCACCTATGGACATTCAAATGAATTCTGTCCAGTGGAGGGACAACATTCCCTGCTCCCACCCATTTGCAAATTCTTTGCAATATTTTGTACTTTGCAAAAGTACAAAATAATAATTCTCACCTATGGACATTCAAATAAATTCTGTCCAGTGGAGGAACAACATTCCCTGCTCCCACCCATTTGCAAATTCTTTGCTATATTCCTGATCTATAAACGTGTCGTCCTTTGGATTCCTTTGAGTCAGTTGTAACATCTGCCTAGTCCTCTCATTAATAATGTGTTTAAACAATCTTTAACATGTGTTCATTTTATATCTGTAGGAGAGTCATGATTTTACCTTTTTAAAAAAAGGTGTCCTTGGGAATCCCCTCGTGGTCCTGTGGTTAGGACTCCAAGCTCTCATTGCTGAGGGCCCAAGTTCAATCCCTGGTCGGGATTGAACTAAGATCCCACAAGCTGCATGGTGTGGCAAAAAAAGAAAAAAAAAAAGAAAAAAAAAGTTGTCTTTAACCCTCCTACACTGTTGGTGGGAATGTAAATTGGTGCAGCCACTACGGAGAACAGTCTGGAATTTCCTTAAAAAACTAAAAAATAGAGTTAGCATATGATCCAGCAATCCCACTCCTGGGCATATATGCAGAAAAGACAAAAATTCTAATTTGAAAAGATACATGCACCTCAATGTTCATAGCAGCATTATTTACAATAGCCGAGACATGGAAGCAACCCAGGTGCCCATCAATAGACAACTGGTTGAAGAAGTTGTGGTACATATATACAATGGAATATTGCTCAGCCATAAAAATGAATGAAATAATGCCGTTTGCAGCACCATGGATGGACCTAGAGATTATCATGATAAGCTAAGTAAGTCAGACAAAGACGAATGCCATATGATATCATTTATATGTGGAGTCTAAAATATGATACAAATGAACTTATTTACAAAACATAAACAGACATAGAAAACAAACTTATGGTTACCAAAGAGGAAAGTGGAAGAGGGATAAATTAGGGATTTGGGATTAACAGATACACACTACTATACATAAAATAGATAAACAACAAGGACCTACTATATAGCACAGGAAACTATATTCAATATCTTGTAATAACTTGTAACGGAAAAGAATCTAAAAAAGAATATACATATATAAATATATATAGAACTGAATAACTTTGCTGTGCACCTGAAACATTGTAAATCAACTACACTTACATATATATATATATATATATATATATATATATATATATATATATATATATAAAGTTGT
>NW_021703774.1:38828941-38969481 GCF_005190385.1 Monodon monoceros | reverse complement strand
ATATATATATATATATATATAAAGTTGTCCTTATAACAAAAAGTATAACAAAATAGCAAAAAAAGTGGAAAGTCCTCCCCAATGAAGATGTTAAAAAAAAAAAAAAAAAAAAAGTGGAAAGTCCCCTACCAGGGGTTGGGGCGGGGAGGGATACACTGGAAAATTGGGACTGACATAAACACACTACTGTATATAAAATAGATAACTAATAATAACCTGTTGTATAGCACAGGGAAATCTACTCAATACTCTGTAATGGCCTACATGGGAAAAGAATCTAAAGGAAAAAAAAGGGCTTCCCTGGTGGCGCAGTGGTTGAGAGTCCGCCTGCCGATGCAGGGGACGCGGTTTGGTGCCCCGATCCGGGAAGATCCCACATGCCACGGAGCAGCTGGGCCCGTGAGCCGTGGCCGCTGAGCCTGCGCGTCCAGAGCCTGTGCTCCGCAATGGGAGAGGCCACAACAGTGAGAGGCCCACGTACCGCAAAAAAAAAAAAAAAAAAAAAAATTGGATATGTATATATATATCTATAACTGATTCACTTTGCTGTACACCTGAAACTAACACAACACTGTAAATCAACTATACTCTAATAAAAATTAAAAACATAAATAAAAGTGGAAAGTCCCCTTCTTCCTCATCCCTTGGAAAACCACTAATGACCTGGTAATCCTGGAGAGCAAACTGGAGAAGAGGTGGTGATCAGTGAGAGGTCATTCAGAGCGTGCTGCCCCTCCTCCTGGGCAGAGTCCACTGCTATCCTAGAGGCTGCTCCCAAAGTAGCTGCTTGCCCTATTTTCTTTGGCGCAAGAATGCCAGGGTTCAAAGCATGGATGGCCCCAACACGCAAATCTGAGAGACTTGGGCCAAGTTACTCAAACCTTCCACGCCTCGGTGTCCTCATGTGGAAAATGAGAATAGTAATACAACCTACCTGGTGGGCTTCTTGTAAAGATTAAATGAGTTACATTTGTAAATTACTTGAACTAGTGCCTGGCCCATTGGTAAAAGCAAGTCTCAGCTAATACTATTTATTATTGTCAAAATGACTCAGTGGTCTAAATTTCAATCTAAAACAGTATCACTGCTTCCCGATACAGTAGTAGCTTCTTAATCTTTCTCTTTGCTCTTCCTTTTCTCCCACTCACTGTTTCTGGTGGACTCCTGGAAGCAAACTGTGTGGGTGGATGGGTTGGGGGGACACAGAGAGCAAAGAAGTAGGAGGTAAATGCCAGGAATCAGCAGAGCTAGCTATCAGCAGAAAAGCTGGCATATCTGTGGCATCTGATTTGAGGTGGGAGAGGAGGGAAATGTTGAAAATTTTGTTTGTCTCAAAATATCCTATCAACCTCAGCCCTGTGGTTAGAGAAGTATTCCTACTAGTCAATTCATTTCACCGGAGGGAAGATACTTTCTCCAGGAGACCCTGTTAAGATGTGGCAGAACAAGTGGGGAGGCCATATGGAGTAGTGGCTAATCCTGCAGCCTCTGGTGTCCAGCTCAGAGGTGTCAGTAGTAGGGAAGCTGGGCAGGGCAGAGACAGGCAGTGGGGAGCAGTCCATTGGCTTCTTCCTTACTGAAAAATAAACTCCTGTCCATTTCTGGAAGTTAGGAGCCTTCCAGTTAGCCTATGGGGTATTCCCTCCTGGCCAGCGGAACAAAAATATCTCACCTGGGCTGCACTCTATTGAAGAGCGAGGCAAGCTCTGTGGTTGTTTTTGTTGGTGGGGTTCCCCTTCATCCAGCCACCCAACCAGGGGCAGCGTCTCTTTGATGTCTCCCTACAGTTGCTCCCTGAGTTACAGTCTTGTGACGGAATGATCTAATTCTCAGGATTAAATTCACAAACAGATTCACACACATTGTGACACAAAACCAATAACACACAGCCAAACCAGAACCAGAAGAGGTTCTGAGGCTTAGTCAATAGACATGACAGACACTGCATCCCTTTTCATCTCCCACCCCAGCACGCCAGCAGTAGTTCCCCATCTGTCCAGGTGAGGAGGAAGCCCTCAAAGGGGATATGTCCCCCTCTGCTCTTGGGGTCAACTTGCTCAAGATATGGCCTATATTTACCAAGACCTTTCTAACCACAAGACATTCTTAGGGGATATTGGGAATGGCGTGGGGTGGGGAGCTTGGAACTCAATTTCAGCTTTCTTTGCAGTTGTCTCTTTGTTGTTCACATTATGATTTTTCTCAGCTTGGGGCTCTTGTTGACATTTTGCCTTTATTCTGACCATTGCTGCCTCCTGCCCTGTTTCCAAGAGCACATGCACCCCATTTCTCTTCCAGGTGTGCAGCAGAAACATCCAGGAACCCCTAGTGGAATGGGAGTTCCTCACCTGTCTTATTCCTCTTTACAGCCCTGGCACTTAGCCTAGTACCTGGCACCAAGATGGTCCTCAGTCATGGATGCTGAGCCAGAGGAGAATCACTTAAGAGAAGGGTGGCTCTGTCCATCTCTGGCTTGACTGAGCAGAGGGCAAAGGAGGGGTGGTGGGACGAGGAACCAGCAGCTTTCCAACTCCTCCCCCAGGCCAAGGGAAACACTTGGGATTTGGAATCAGAAACTCGAATTCAAGAGACAGATCTTCTACTTAATAACTGCATGAACCTTGGGCCATTTACTTAAGCCCTCTGAACCTCAGTTTGTTTACTTATTTCCAAGAAAATATAAGATTTTCCTTTCCCGCCCCACAATCAAAGAAGTTGTGACAATTAAAGAAATTAGCTTTACAAAAATGCTCTATAAAGAAGCATATGAATGACAGCTTTTATTCTTTGTAAAGTGGTTTCACCAGTGGGTTCAAAGTGTTGTGGTTCAAAGGTACTAGGCACCTATTATGTGCTAGGCACTGGGCTAGGGGTTTCAGTAAGTACACAGTCGAGAGGTGAGGAGAGCGCTGTGAAGGCAGCCCAAAGAAGGGAGCCATTCACAGACCACAGTCAGGCCGGGGATGTCCTGGAGGTTTCTGTTGCTAAAGCGGCCTGGAGCCTTTCATGCTCTGGAGTCTGAAGCTGTAAATAACACCCGAGTTATTCTCATTCGACTTCAGGACACCCCCAGGCTGACGCTGTGAATGGCTCCCTTCTTTAGGCTGCCCCCATTTGCACCAGTGCTGGCCACCATCTCCAAGAATATTGGGAAGTAACCAAATATAATCTTTGCTGAAGCCACATTTGGGTAATGGACATTGTGTGATTTCAAGTAACAGCATCCCTTCTAATAGTAGATATTGTAGGAGGAAAAATTAATAGACAAACAAAATTTTTGATATTTCCCTCCTCTCCCACCTCAAATCAGATGTTATAGATATTCCCACTCCTCTGCTGATAACCAGCCCCCCTGACTCCTGGAATCTACCTCCTACGTCTTTGCTCTCTGTGTCTCCCCCTTATACAGTTTTGCTTCCAAGAGTCCACCAGAAACAGTAGGTGGGTGACAAGGAATAGCAAAGAGAAAGACTAAGATCACTTTAAGGGAAAGGGGGAGGGGCAATACAGGGGTAGATGGGTAAGAGGTACAAACTATTAGGTATAAAATAAGTTACAAGGATATATTGTACAACATGGGGAATATAGCCAATATTTTATAACTATAAATGGAGTATAAACTTTAAAAATTGTGAATCACTATATTGTACACCTGGAACTTATATAATATTGTACAGCAACTATACTTTGATTAAAAAAAACCAAGAAACTACCACTTTATTGCGAAGCAGTGATACTATTTTAGATTAAAATTTGCCTGAAAATAGGCCATTCAGTCATATAGACAATAACAAATTATATGTAAACACTAAACACTTATGCACACTTTTATGCAAATATCCATGTGGTACTCCTGGGTATTTGGAGATGGTGTGAGAATACCCCAAGTATAGTCTAGTGGTTAAAAACTAGTTGTTGAAGTCCATCAGATCTAGGTGTTGAGCACAAGCTCTGCTGATTACTAGCTACAAGACCTCAGGCAAGCTCCATGATGTCTTTGTGCCTCTGTTTCCTCCTCCATACAATGGGAACAATGTAGTACCCACCTCTGGATAGGTTGTGAAGACAAAGTGAGTAAAGCACTGTAGACTCTCCTTTATAGTGGCCTGGAGGGAAACAGTGACCCTAATGGGACCCATTTCTCTTATCTGCTTTCCTCAATTGGTGTCAATGACTTGTCTTCTCCCCTCCCACACAAGGGCACCTGATTCAATGCAGACTCTTCCTCCTTTAAGGCGGGGAGCTACGTTCTTGGCTTTAAGACAGATTTCTTAAACTGTCTTCCGCAGTTACAATGACTCAGCCGTTGCTTAGGGATTTAATTAACTAGCAATAGGAGGCTTAAAAGAGACAAACCTCTGGGGACTTTTTGCTATGGCTGGCTTTCCGCCGGGTGAGACTGGAACATAAAGAAGCTTCTAGAACTCCACTGTCCAATATGGTAGCCACAGTGGCTACCGAGCACTTGAAATGTGACTGGCCAAATTAAGATATGCTGTAAGCGTAAAATACACATCCGATTTTAAAGATTTGTATTAAAAAAGGAATATAAATGCCTCATTAATAATCCTTATATGTATTACATGTTGAAATGATAATATTTTTGACACATATGTTGACTTTGGTTAAATGTGGCTACTAGAAAACTTTCAGTTACCTATGTGGCTGTTGGATGGGACTGTTCCAGAGTATTCATGATTCAATAATGACTTGATAATGTGTCAACACTTTTTAAAAGTAACTTTAGCAGAGATCTCCTTTTACTTTTAAGAGTAGGTATTGTTATAACCAATTTTCAGATAAGACCATAACCCATTCTGTGTTGACAATCAGTAGATTTGAACAGATCTAAGTTGGGGGATAATCAGATGGAAGAACACTGACTTGGGAATCAAGAAACCTGGCTTCTCGTTCTTGTTACACCACTAAATAGCTGTATGACTTCAGGCAAATTACTGCCTCTCTCTGGACCTCAGATTTTTACTTGAAAAATAAAGAGATTGGCTGGATTTGAATTTAAGAGTGGGAAGCTAGTAGCCTGTGGACCAAACACAGCCACAGATTTGTTTGTGTGTTTTGGGCAACCCAGTGCTTCATAGTTTTTAATTTACATAGTTTTAGGTAGGGGTCAGGAGCTCTCCTATTGACTATGGCTCCTACCACTCCCCTTGGGCTCTCACTCCACCACTTCACACACTTTTGTTACTTGCCTCAAAACCCTTGGCTGCAGATTTTAAACTCCATATACAGTGACCCTGTGGGAGGACTGCTGACTTCTGTTCACACTAATGCTGACCATTTTCAGAACCGGGGGTCTTAAGGTCTTAAGTGGTGATCCCCAATCTACTTCAGGCCAAATGTTTGTCTCTCCCTCTATTCCTTTTTTATTCTTTTTTTTAAAGTGATATTACCACCTTGAATTTCCAACAGAAACAGCACCATATCTTCCTGTAAACCATAAATATTAAACTAGAAGGAAACTTTTAAAATCTCTTTTAATCTATTCAGGGTAAACTTTCATTTTACAGATAAGGAAACCAAAAGAAATTTAGGGCATATAAGGCTTTTATACTTGTCTGTGTCAGTGATTTTATCACGTGTCTTGGAAAGTAAGGTAAAAAATAAGAAAAAAAAAAGATAAAAAATAGTTATTTTTTAAATTCAAAGCTTATACTTATTTTCAATTCCTTTACATAAAATCCAGGTAGAATTTTCTTCTTCTTTTTTTTTTAACAAAAATGCAATGGGATGACTAACTAGAAAAAAAAATAGTGGTATACAACTGCTTCCCTTTCCTTGTGATTATGCTATATAAAACTAGTAACAAAAAATAGGTAAATGTAACCCATGCAATGAAAGTAAATAGCTAAAGGATTTTAAAGCACTGAAAGAAGTCTTTTTGTTAGGATAATAGCAATTGAGATGCGAGCTACAGCTTTTACATATTAAATGCAAGTCTTTGTCTCTTTCACCTAAGTAGTGTGAGAAAGCAAAATCTGATTTGATGGGGGAAAAGGAAAAGACCATAAATAAAAGGGTGTGTTGTTTCCTGAGGGACAATCTTCCTAATGGCATTCTGCCCAGAAGCCCTTTCTTCTTAGCTAAACCACTGTGATCAGGATAAGCTGAGTAACCAGATGGAGACCCCAGAGGGTCAGGAGTGACTACAAAGTTGATCAATGCCTTCAGGGTCCAGGTGTCAGCCAGTGCCAACCCTGAGGCTGGTCAGTGTTGCTGTTGGATAAACACAGAAACTCCACATGTGATCTCTGTCAGGAGAAGCTCACGGCCAGTGATGGGGGAGATCCTTCCCAAAGTTCCGTAGTCACAGGCACCCCAGAAGTGTCTGAAGACGCTCCCCAACACCACTCTCAGGCATCTCTTCCTGGGAGAGAAGTCTAACCTTGGGTACATGCCAGATTCAGGCAAGGAACAGCTCCTTGTATTTTTCCCAGAAACACTGTCGCCCATCACGGCCATGACCTCTACCCTCAGGAAGCCAGTGTCCAAAAAAGGAAAAAGACAGATCTATTTTTCATCCACAGAAATATAAAAAGGTAAATGCTAGAAGCTGTGTTAAGGATTCGAGAAGAGGTGAAAGCAAAAAAACAGACTTTGCAACTGGTGAAAGCCCATCCAATCAACTCAAGGTCAAGACAAGGTGAAAATTCATAGTAAAGTGGTTTGGGGAGATACAAGTTTTCTCAACATGCCCTGTTCATTTCCTTCTCTGCTTTTAGACTTCCTGAGCAGCAGGCCCTTAATTCTCCCTCTGTTTCTCCAATATTCTGTCTATTCTTTCAAGGTGCCTCAAGAATCCCACTTCTCCCATGAAGCTTTTTCTAACCCTCCAACCACAGAGTTTCTTACTTTACTATCTGTATTGTTCATTTGCCACTTAACTATGGCCTTGAACTGCTTTTAATATATACGTGCACCTCACTTTCCTGATCCGGCTGCTGTAGACCCTTCACAGGCAGAGCTGTGTGAGTGACAGTGTCTAGCTGAGCACAGAGCTATAGAGAGGAGTCCAGGGAAGCAGCTATCAGGCATGGCCCAGGGCCTCCCTGAATCCCCTTCCCAGCATGCCCTGGGACACTGTGCATTTTGCTGACTCCCTGCCTGGTTCCCTTCTGGACCAAACAGGAACCAGTTCTTTCCTCACCAGAAGGCCGAAAGAACCAAAGAGATGTTTATCTTTTTGTTCAAAAACTAAAGTATCAGGGTAACAGAAAGTATTATTAGCTGATCAGGTAGGTTTAAGAGAACAATTACCATTATCCAGTTTATCAAGATTTTCTTAGAAAACCAAGCCTTTTCCTGTGGAACAGACCTAGACCATTAAAAGAAAAAAAGGAAGCAAAGAAAAACTTTGCACCCATTCCTTCTGGATGTTGTTACCAGGCATCTGAGGACTTTTTTTTTTCTTTTCAATAGATATGTATACATTGGGTTTACACAGTCCACAAGTTAAAAGCAGGCAGGTCCATAAAACAAGCATTAACAATAAAAATACAGTCCATACTGAACTGTACACTTAAAACGGTTAAGATGATAAATTTGATGTTATATGTATTTTACCACAATTAAAAACTGAAAGAAAAAAAAAATAGTCTGTGTATAGTACCAAGCACTGAAATAAGAGTAGCAAGTTGGGCTTCTCTGGTGGCGCAGTGGTTGAGAGTCCGCCTGCCGATGCAGGAGACACGGGTTCGTGCCCTGGTCCAGGAAGATCCCACATGCTGCAGAGTGGCTGGGCCCGTGAGCCATGGCCACTGAGCCTGCGCGTCCGGAGCCTGTGCTCCGCAACGGGAGAGGCCACAACAGTGAGAGGCCCGCGTACCGCAAAAAAAAAAAAAAGAGTAGCAAGTTGAAAACATATGAGGGTTCCTCATATGAAAACATATGAGGAACATATGAGGGTACAAGTTAAGGTGGGTGATGGGCTAAACTATTTTAGCTTAATTGGAGGGCAAATGCAGTCAATAACTGTGATATACCACAAGTTAGGAAGAAAATGACCATTAAAAATATAACCATGGAATAGAGATAGGCATTTGTTAAGAAATTAAAATTTTACTTGAAATGCAAATGCAATTGAATGCATAAGTAAGTGCTATATTCATTAGATGTCTGTTTTTACTTATATAATTCGCTGCCTTTGAAAAAGACGATGAGGTGGAGTCGAGATCTACAATATTATATGGTTGAATGTGTAACTTCACCCTTTTCCCCCTAAAAGTCAGAACGTGCCAAAAACATAATATTCCAGCCGGACAAATGAGGTAAGGAACAAAGGAAGGAAATGGCCACTTTGGCCGGCACATCTGCAGAGAAAGTACAACACTAGAGGCGGACTCTCCCTGCTCAAAACTCTTTCAAAAAAGCTTCCCCATTGTTTGTTGATTTCTCAGACACATCTGACTTCAGGACACTTTTTATAGATGATATATTGGGAAAAACACCAGGAGGAGATTATGAACTATATCGTCATAATGATGATAACAGACAGCATTACCTGATACTTACATGCCAACACTGTTCTAAGCACTTTATACCCATTGACTCACTTAATCCTCAGAGAAACCTGCAAGGTAAGTATTGTTAATACAGTCAGCCTTCTGTTTCTTCAAGTTCCATATCCAAAGATTCAACCAAACTTGGATAGAAAATACTCGAGAAAAAAAATTCCAAAAATTTCCAAAAAACAAAACTTGAATTTGCTGCATGTCAGCAACTATTTCCATAGCATTTACACTGTATTTACAACTATTTCTATAGCATTTACATTGCATTAGTTATTATAAGTCATCTAGAGATGATTTAAAGTATATGGGAGATTGAGAGATATACCATGTTCTTGGATTGGAAGAATCAACATTGTTAAAATGACTATACTACCCAAAGCAATCTACAGATTCAATGCAATCCCTATCAAACTACCAATGGCATTTTTTCATGGAACTAGAACAAAATATTTCCAATTTGCATGGAAACACAAAAGACCCTGAATAGCCAAAGCAATCTTGAGAAAGAAAAACAGAGCTGGAGGAATCAGGCTGCTGACTTCAGACTATACTACAAAGCTACAGTAATCAAGACAGTATGGTAGTGGCACAAAAACAGAAATATAGATCAGTGGAACAGGATAGAAAGCCCAGAGATAAACCCACACACACATGGTCACCTTATCTTTGATAAAGGAGGCAAGAATATACAATGGATAAAAGACAGCCTCTTCAATAAATGGTGCTGGGAAAACTGGACAGCTACATGTAAAAGAATGAAATTAGAACATTCCCTAACACCATACACTAAAATAAACTCAAAATGGATTAAAGACCTAAATGTAAGGCCAGACACCATCAAACTCTTAGAGGAAAACACAGGCAGAACACTCTATGACGTAAATCACAGCAAGATCCTTTTTGACCCACCTCCTAGAGAAATGGAAATAAAAATAAAAATAAACAAATGGGACCTCATGAAACTTCAAAGCTTTTGCACAGCAAAGGAAACCATAAACAAGACAAAAAGACAACGCTCAGAATGGGAGAAAATATTTGCAAATGAAGGAACTGACAAAGGATTAATCTCCAAAATTTACAAGCAGCTCATGCAACTCAATATCATAAAAACAAACAACCCAACCCAAAAATGGGCAGAACACCGAAATAGATATTTCTCCAAAGAAGATATACAGATTGCCAACAAACACATGAAAGAATGCTCAACATCACTAATCATTAGAGAAATGCAAATCAAAACTACCATGAGGTATCACCTCATACCAGTCAGAATGGCCATCATCAAAAAATCTACAAACAGGGCTTCTCTGGTGGCACAGTGGTTGAGAGTCTGCCTGCCAATGCAGGGGACACGGGTTCGTGCCCAGGTCCAGGAAGATCCCACATGCCGCGGAGCCGCTGGGCCCGTGAGCCATGGCCGCTGAGCCTGCGCGTTCAGAGCCTGTGCTCCGCAACGGGAGAGGCCACAGCAGCGAGAGGCCTGCGTATCACAAACACACAAAAAAAGAAACAGTAAATGCTGGAGAGGGTGTGGAGAAAAGGGAACACTCTTGCACTGTTGGTGGGAATGTAAATTGATACAGCCACTATGGAGAACAGTATCGAGGTTCCTTAAAAAACTAAAAATAGAGCTACCATACAACCCACCAATCCCACTACTGGGCATATACCCTGAGAAAACCATAACTCAAAAAGAGTCATGTACCACAATGTTCATTGCAGCACCATTTACAATAGCCAGGCCATGGAAGCAACCTAAGTGTCCATTGACAGATGAATGGATAAAGAAGATGTGGCACATATACACAATGGAATATTACTCAGCCATAAAAAGAAATGAAACTGAGTTTTTTGTAGTGAGATGGATGGACCTAGAGACTGTCATACAGAGTGAAGTAAGTCAGAAGGAGAAAAACAAATACCGTATGCTAACACATATATATGGAATTTAAAAAAAAAAAAAAGAAAAGGTCATGAAGAACCTAGGGGCAAGATGGTGGGAATAAAGATGCAGACCTACTAGAGAATGGACTTGAGGATACAGGGAGGGGGAAGGGTAAGCTGGGACAAAGTGAGAGAGTGGCATGGACATATATACACTACCAAACGTAAAATAGCTAGCTAGCTAGTAGGAAGCAGCCGCATAGCACAGGGAGATCCGCTCCGGTGCTTTGTGACCACCTAAAGGGGTGGGATAGGGAGGGTGGGAGGGAGGGAGATGCAAGAGGGAGGAGATACGGGGACACATGTATATGTATAACTGATTCACTTTGTTATAAAGCAGAAACTAACACACCATTGTAAAGCAATTATACTCCAATAAAGATGTTAAAAAAAAAGGATATGGGAGGATGTGTGTATTATGTGCAAATACTACACCATTTTGTATAAGGGAGTTGAGCAATCTTGGATTTTGGTATCTGTGGGGGACCCTGGAAACATTTCCCCTCAGATACTGGATACTGAGGGCCAACTATATATCCCATTTTACAGATGAAGAAACAGGGGCAGAGACAGTCATAGAGCAAATTGTTCAAGGTCACAGAGATAGTAAGGGGTAAGGTCAGTGTGCGAACCAAGGTAGTTTGACTCCAGAGCCTGGAGACCTTAACTGCTGTTGTGTACTGAATGGCAGTGTATGTTGAAAATGTGTTATTGAAGTTCTAACCTCAACGTGATGGTATTTGGAGACGGGGCCTTTGGGAGGTAACTAGGTTTAGAGGAGGTCATGAGGGTGGGGGCCTCATGATTGGATTAGTGCCCTTATAAGAAGAGACACAAGATAACCTTCTCTCTCTCTCTCTCTCTCTTTCCAAAAAGACGTCATGTGAGCACACAACAAGATGGAGGTTGCCTACAACAAGAAAAGAAACCTCAGAATGAAACTTACCCTTGCTGACACCTTGATCTTGGACTGCCAACCTCCAGAACTTTGAAAAATAAATTTCTGTTGTTTAAGCCACTCAGTCTATATGGTATTTTGTTATGGCAGCCTGAGCAGACTAAGACAATCACTATACTACAACCTCCTCCTGCCCAGCACAGAATTTTAAAGAATGGTGTGTAAATGTTTAGGCCACAATAAACATGGAATAGCATAACAATGAATGCTGAAATCACAGGGGGCCTAATGAGAGATGATTGTTTATTGGTAAGTGTTGCCGCCTCCCTTAAGCTCCCAAAGGAGCTTTGCACACCATGCCTGTGTAGACACACCATTTCTAAAGGGAAGTGGACACCATAGGGGAAAAAACCATATGTGTTTTTAGTATCTTTTTTAAAAATAAGTTTTAATTTTTAGAACACTTTTAGGTTTACAGAAACATTGCAGAGATAGTATGATACATTTGTTACAATTAATGAAGCACTATTGATACATTGTTAACTGAAGTACATACTTGATTCAGATTTCTTTAGTTTTTAACTAATGTCCTTTTTGTGATCCAGGAACTCATCTAGGATGCCACATTACATTTAGTTGTCATGTCTCCTCAGGCTTCTCTTGACTATGACAGTTTCTCAGACGTTTTTTTTTTTTTTTTGCGGTACGCAGGCCTCTCACTGTTGCGGCCTCTCCCGTTGCAGAGCACAGGCTCCGGACGCGCAGGCTCAGCGGCCATGGGTCACGGGCCCAGCCGCTCCGCGGCATGTGGGATCTTCCCGGACCGGGGCACGAACCCACGTCCCCTACATCGGCAGGCGGACTCTCAACCACTGCGCCACCAGGGAAGCCCAGACTTTCTTATTTTTGATGACCCTGATAATTTTGACACATGCTAGTCAGGTATTTTGTAGACTGTTTCTCCGTTGGGATTTGTCCGATGTTTTTCTCATGATTAGACTGGGATTATGGGTTTTTACGAGGAAGATCACAGACATAGAGCGCCATTTTCATCCCATGATATCAAGGGTACATACTATCAATGTGACTTATCACTGTTGATGTTGACCTTGATCACCTGGCTGAGATCATGTTTGTCAAATTTCTCTACTGCAAATTTACTCCTTATCCCCCTTCCCATAATGTTCTCTTTGGAAGGAAATCACTACATCTAAGGGTGGGGAGTTATGCTCTCCCTCCTTTAGGGTGGAGTATCAACATAAATTATTTGGAATTCTTCTGCAAGGGAGACTTGTCTCTTCTCCATTTATGCATTTCTTCACAATTTCTTTCCTCCTCCTTCTCCTCCTTCCTCTTATTCTTCCTCTTCGAACTTTATTTTTAGAGCACTCTAAAGTTCACAGCAAAAATGAGCAGGAAGTACAAGTATTTTCCATATACTCCCCTCCCCCCCCACAGGCTCCCCAACTATCAACATCCCCCACCAGAGTAGTACATTCGTTATGAATGATGAACCTACATTGACACATCATAATCGCCTAAAGTCCATGGTTTATATTAGGACTCGCTCTTGGTGTACATTCTGTGGGTTTTGACAAGTGTACAGTGACATGTATCCACCACTGCAGTATCATACAGAATATTTTCACTACCCTAACAATCCTCTGTGTTCTGCCTAGTCACCTGTCCCCCACTACACCCCTTGGAGCCACTGATCTTTTTACTGTCTTCATAGTTTTGCCGTTTCCATAATGTCATCTGGTTGGAATCATACAGTGTGTAGCCTTTGCAGACTGGGTTCTTTCACTTAGTAATATGCATTTAAGATTCCTCCATGTCTTGTCATGGCTTGATAACTCATTTCTTTTTAGCATACTAATATTCCATTGTTTGGATGTACCACACTTTATCCATCTACCTAATGAAAACATCTTGGTTGTTTTGACTTTTGGTAATTATGAATAAAGCTGCTATAAATATCCACGTACAGTTTTTTTGTGTGTGGGCATAAGTTTTTCAGTTCATTTGGGTGAATAGCAAAGAGCAAAATGGCTGAATCATATGGTAAGAGTACATTTAGTCTTGTAAGAAATCGTCAAACTGTCTTGCAAAGTTGCTGTACCGTTTTGCATTCCCACCAGCAATGAATGAGAGTTCCTATTGCTCCATATCCTGGCCAACATTTGGCCATTCTAATAGGTGTGTAGTGGTATCTCATTGTTGTTTTAATTTTCAGTTCTGTAATGACATATGACATTGAACATCTTTTCATATGCTTACTTGCCATCTGTATATCTTCTTTGGTGAAGTGTCTGTTCAGGTTTTTTGCCCATTTTTAATCAGGCTGTTTGTTTTCTTATTGTTGACTTTTAAGAGTTCTTTGCATATTTTGGATAAAGTCCTTTGTCAGGTGTGTCTTTTGCAAATGTTTTCTCCCAGTCGTGGCTTGTCTTATTCTCTTGACGTCGTTTTCACAGAAGAGAAGTTTCTAATTTTGATGAAGTCCAGCTCATCAGTTATTTCCTTCATAAATCATGCCTTTGGTGTTGTATCTAAAAAGTCATTGCCATACCTAAGGCCATCTAGGTTTTCTCCTATGTTATCTTCTAGGAGTTTGATGGTTTTGTGTTTTGCTTTTAGGTCTATGATGTTTTGAGTTTTGCGTTTCACTTGTAGGTCTATTTTTGTGAAGGGTATAAGTTCTGTGTCTAAATTCATTTTTTTCACATGTAGGTTCATAGTTGTTCCACATAATGTCATCTATATATATATGTATTTAAATACACATTCAAAGTATGGTATATATATGTATGTATTTAAATAAATTTTGGAAGAAAAATATTGATAACATCCTAGAAACCTCTATGGCACAAAGATGGCTGCAGAGCAGTTTGGGAAATGTTGATCTTCTAAATAAAGACCCTCCATAGTCTTGTCCCTCTCACCTCTGCAGACTTGGCCCCTGGAACTTTCTCTACACATTCAGTCTTCCAGCCAGACTGGCTACAGGCTGCCCTTTTCCACCAAAATGGCCACGTCTCAAAACCCCTTCATCCCGGCAGTTACAGCTTTCACACTGAAACTTTCCTGGCTGAAGTTATGTCTGTCTCTCTGGGCTAACAGGATACTCTACCTATAACTCTGTTAATAGCACTTTTCAAGTTGTATAATGATAGGTTCTTGCCCTGTTTTTGCTCTACCTTCTAGAATCTGATTTTTTCCTTTATAACCCCCCTTTTCAAGTTCTGAGGGATATTTCCTCCTTTTTATCACCAGCTGGATAAGTGGGCCATAGAGAGGTTTTACTCGGGTACAGTCCTGCCTGGGTACCAGTCGATGTGTGCATGGTCACTTGGCTCTCTCCAGATCTGTGTATTTTGGGTACAACAAAAACATTTGTGGGACACAAGCAAAAGCCCACATGGAGTCCCCTGTACCTATGTCTAAATATTTAAAAGTTATGAATCGAGAATAAGCTGTTAAATAAAATGTTTTATTCTCCTACTTTGACAAGTGTACCTTCATAATGACCTGGAAGGGCAATGTCAAATGCAGAATTCTTGAACTCCTTGGAGTTCTGTGCTGGAATGGGGTGGCTCAGGAAATGACTCCCATTCCCCTCTGATCTGTCCCCACTTCCCTTACTGCCCTTGACTCTCTCTGAGGGGCCTCATGAGCGAGGCCATGGGTACTTCAGCCTGTGGTCCAACCTCTGTCCACACCCCCCTGCAAACAGCTGCCCCGAGGCCACCTTTCAGGGCCGCAGATCTCATACCAGAAGTGAGGTTGGCTCCGGAAGCGTGGTCTGGGAAAAGTGCACACAGGTCCTGGAGGCAGGAGCAGGAAAGGCCAGCTTTGCAGAGGATTCAGGCATCCCTGCTCCCTGGAGCATGGTCTAGAGGAGAAGGTGGGCTCAGGTGGCCACATCTCCTTGGCCCCGAGGACCCCTCCTCCAGTGAGCAGAGACACAGCTGAAGGAAGCACATTTCTCAGACTGCAATGTGCATGTGAATCCCCTGGGATCTTATTTAGCAGGTCTGTGGTAGGGGCTGAGATTCTGCAGTCCTAACAAGCTCCCAGATGATGCCAGTGCTGTGGTATAAGGACCATACTTTGAATAGTAAAGCTCTAAAGCATAGGCCCAAGGCAGAGGTCCCTCTTACCTGGGCAGACCAATACCTTAGACAAAAAAGGATATATTTGATATTAATTTAATCAATTCCATGGGTAAATTACCAATAGAACTTAGTACACATTTATTACGCAAAAATAATGTAGGTGTAATACAAATTTGAATGTAGCATTAACGCCCACTCGGGGAGTTCTTTAGTCTAGCAGGACCAAGTAAGTGTCCCAGTTTTTGGCCCTAACAGTTGTCGTTTTCTTCCCCTTCTCGCACACTCGACCCCTTCCTGCGTGTAGCCAGCCCCGTGTCCCTCACTGACCAGTTACTAGCATTTCTATTAGAGCTTTGCTGTCCCTTCTGCAGGCTCTTATGAACATACTTCTTGTCCTTCCTCATCATTTAGTCCACTCTTTCCTTTCATGCGCTTGCCTACACTTTCAGCACATTTCTTCTGGCAGTTTCTCCAGCAGGCCTGTTACTTTTCTAAGTCCTTTTGCCCTTTGCCCTCGGCCCCCCAAGCCCACTCTTCTCAGTCATGCTGCTTGTCCTGCAGCTGCTGCCTCCTGTCCCCAAGCTCCCTGAGGGGCTCACTTTCCTGATACTGGAAAGCACCATCCCGAGGCCTGTCTTCTGGAGTGGGGAGGCATCTTCAGCCAATTCTGTGTGGCAAGAGAAGCTATTTCTGCCTTTTGGAACCTCAACACTGGGGCAGGAAGTGACCAACTTCCTGGCAAAGAGTTCCCAAGAACATCTTCCCAAAGGGAAAAAAGAGAAAACGTATCTCTGACATACGTGGATGGTTTCCTCACTTTTAACTGGTCCTGCCCCAGCTGAGTCATACGGCTCAAGGCTGATAAACTTCTGCTGGTGACAGAAGCCCACCCTGTGTGACCCACTCAGACTCAGGGTATTGGATGTGGCAGGTGTTGTTAGCCTTGACTGAGTCAAGTTCAGCTTCCTGGGGCTGAAATCCTATTTCCTATTTACTCTCTGCTGCTGTCGCTCCTTTCATGGGGCACTGCCAAATATTGGTTAATGCATAAAGTTAATTTTTTGCTAAAACTGAGGATTCAGGTATGTCAGAATGCTGAGTCAAGCAGATTATACCATGGGGTATTGAGAGGGATGCAAACTTTCTTCTAGAAAGAGGAATGGTATAACGTGGAGCCAGAATGTATAACTTCCCCAGTTCAACCATCCCCCAATCCCCCAGAAAACAAAAAACAAAGCAGAAAAAAGTTCTGTGTTGACTGGAACACATGAGAACATTGTCTTAGGATTATGTAAGAGATGGCTTTAGGGGGCAATAAACAAGCTCTTTCCAAACAGTGACATGTTGATATAAATGGACGCAAAACCAGTACTCTCTCTTCGATTGTAAATACTGTGAGGGTTTGTTAGATTCTAGCAATGACTGCAGGTGAAATCACTGCTGAATTTGGTGTCATTTT
Source organism: Monodon monoceros (assembly GCF_005190385.1). Taxonomy (NCBI): domain Eukaryota; kingdom Metazoa; phylum Chordata; class Mammalia; order Artiodactyla; family Monodontidae; genus Monodon; species Monodon monoceros. Next base: position 38,952,534 of record NW_021703774.1, on the reverse strand, counting down.
TGAATTATTCTAATAATAATAATTTTTTTCAAATATTCCATCCCAAATTCTAGTAGTCAAAGATGTGCCTCCATATTAAGAACCACCATCCTACTACCATCTAAGACTCAACAGGACTAGGCCCAAGGGCAAATTGAAACAGGAGGGTTGGTCTTTAGGGTGTTATTCCCTCTTACTGATGCAAGCTTCTTGCCCACCATGGCTGGTTTTATCTTAATGCAGAAAACTTAACTGCTCTATAGTTCTTTCTCCCAGGGTTAGTAGTTCCAAGGTATAGTTCAGCTAATCTATTTAACCGGTTCATGCTAACATGCAAATGGAAGTGGTCCCTCCCCTCCAGTCAATGTACGTTTTCATGGTGGTCTCAGAAGACCTCACCTCTCTAGTGCCTGAGGGGACAGAAGACAGACACATGAAGAAACCTTGGTGGGAGAGAGACTTACACACAGGTGTGGTCTTGGGACCATCTTGTTCTACCCTGTCACATTGGTCTTCCCCTACACAAGTGGTGCTCATTGCTACGATGTGCCTCATGGGCTGGCTGATTGACAGGCGTTCCTAGATGACAGTGAAGGTCCAAGGGTGTTTTCCTTAGCGGTGCCCTTTAGGATAGTGTTCAGGAAGGTTGTCCTGGGAAAGTGCCTGGTGTAGTCATGATTCACACCATAACTCCCTTTCCACAAGAGAGCCAGAAGCTGAACCAGGTGGCTTTCCTCCCCCGAAATCAGGAGGTTGGGAAATGTATCATATACCTGTGTTGGCTGGAAAGTTTAAGCTGTATGTTTTCTATGTATCTCATTTGTTCTTCATTTCTTTTCTCCTCTGTCTTCTTTTGGATTTATTGAGCATTTTTTTATGCTTCTATTTTATTTCCACTATTAGCTGTATGTACCTCTTTTTTTAAAGGGAACTTTATTTTTATTTATTTATTTTTGGCTGCATTGGGTCTTTCTTGCTGCACCGGCTTTCTTTAGCTGCGGTGAGCGGGGGCTACTCTTTGTAGTGGTGCACAGGCTTCTCATTGCAGTGGCTTCTCTTGCTGCAGAGCACGGGCTCTAGGCACGCGGGCTTCAGTAGTTGTGGCTCACGGGCTCGAGAGCGCAGGCTCAGTAGTTGTGGCACATGGGCTTAGTTGCTCTGTGGCATGTGGGATCTTCCTGGACCAGGGCTCTAACCCGTGTCCCCTGCATTGGCAGGTGGATTCTTAACCACTGTGCCACCAGGGAAGCCCTGTATGTATCTCTTAAACAATTCGTTTTGGTGGTTGCTCTCTATGGTTTACAATGTACATCTTCAACCTTATCACAGTCTACCTTCAAATAATTTTATAGTTTTATGTCACTTCACATATAGTGAAAGAAACTTACAGAAGTGCCTTACATTCCCTCCCTCCCGGGCTATTGTCAAACATTTTACTCTGACATATGCTATAAACTGAAGATACATTGCAATTATTTTTGCATTAATCAATGATCTTTTAAAGAGATTTAAAAGCAAGAATATCTTCTTTTCTATTTAGCCTACTATTTAGCATTTCTGGTGCTTTTTATTCCTTTGTGTAGATCCAAATTTCCATCACCTTCTGCCTTTAACATTTCTTCTAGTGCAGGTCTCCTGGCAACAAATTCTTTTGGCTTTTCTTTGTCTGAAAAAGCATTTATTTTGCTTTTGTTTCTGAAAGATATTTTCATAGGGTATAGAAATCAGGTTTTATTTTCAGTAAAGATGTTGCTCCACTCTCTCTAAATTGCAGAGTTTCTGACAGGAAGAATGCTGTCATTTGTATCTTTGCTCCTCTGAATATTATGACTTTTCCTCTGACCACTTTTAAGATTTTAATTTTTATCACTAGTTTCCAGCAGTTTGATTAGGATGTGCCCTGACGTGGTTTTCTTTAGGTTTATTCTGCTTGGAGTTTATTGAGCTTCTTATATCTGTGAGTTGATAGTTTTCATCAATTTGGGGAATATTTCAGCCATTAGTTTTTCAAAAATTTTTTCTACCTCCCCTCCTCTCCTGGGACTCAGATTTACTAGATATTGTCTCACAGGTAACTGAAGCTTTTTTTTGTTTCCCTAATCTTTTTTTTTTTTGACAGTTTCTATTGTCATGTTTTAAATTCCTTGATCTTTTCATCTGCGTTATCTGATTTGCTCTTAATCTCATGCAGTATGTTTTTCATTTCAGATATAATATTTTTCACCTCTAGGAGTTTCAGTTGGACCTTTTTGGTCTCTTCCATTTCTCCCTTCATTGTCTTTACGTTTTCTTCTACCTTCCTCAGCATGTGGAGTATGTTTTCATTTTCTTGTCTGCTAAATTCCGTCGCCTCTGGCATTTCTAGGGCAGTTTCTACAGATTGATTTTTCTCCTGGTTACGGGTAATATTTTCTTATTTTGATGCATATTTGTCAAGCTTTGCTTGGTTGCAGGATATTGTGAATTTTACATTTTGGGGTACTGGGTCTTACTGTAATCCTTTAAATGGTGCTCTAGGTGGTTCTGACACACAGCTTGCTTACTTACAGTCAGTTTGATTCCTGCACAGTGTACTATAGTCCTGTTAGGTGGGTGCTAGACAGTGAGTCTAGGGCTGATCAGGTCCCACTATTCTGACAATGTCCTTCTGAGGACCCTACTTGATGCCCTGTGTATTATGAGGTCTTTCCACTCTGGTTAGTGGGAACAGAATTCCATGAGCTCCAGGAATTTGGGGGGCTCTTGATGCCCATTGTTGTGTGTGTTCCCCTCACATCCCTCCTCTCCCAGCTTCGGGTCATTTTCTTTCACATGTGTTTTCTCTCAGCCAAGGAGTTGATCTGCAGATCTTCAGAGCTCTCTCTCTGGGCAGGTTCCTCCTCTCTGATGCTGCCTCTTAAACTCTAGCTATCTTAGCTTCCCTGAACTCCAACCTCTCAATTCAGTGCGACCACCAGGCTTTGTTTGGGTTCCCGTCCTCAAACTGCAGCCTAGAAACTGCCTCCAGCTAGTAAGGTGAAGCAATCATAGGACTGGCCTTGTTTTTCTCCCCCTCCTCTCAGGGGAAACAGTCCTGTGCTGACTATTGTCCAAAGTCTGAAAACCACTATGTCATAGTTTGTCCAGATTTTTAGTTGTTTAAGGTAAGAGAGTAAACCTCTGGAGCCGCTATTACTCCATCACGGCCAGAAGCAGAACTTCTCTCAATGAATATTTAATGATATAACATATGACATTTTACATCATGGTGTTTTTGCTGAACAGTAGATATTGGTCATTTAAAACTTTTTGTTGCATAATTGTGGTAAACATTTTTTTAAATTTTATTTATTTTATTTATTTTGGGCTGCATTGGGTCTTCGTTGCTGTGTGTGGGCTTTCTCTAGTTGCGGCGAGTGGAGGCTACCCTTCGTTGCTGTGCGCGGGCTTCTCTTGTTGTGGAGCACAGGTTCTAGGCCCACAGCCTTCAGTAGTTGCAGCACGTGGGATCAGTAGCTGTGGCGCACAGACTTAGTTGCTCTGCGGCATGTGGGATCTTCCCGCACCAGGGCTTGAACCCGTGTCCCCTCAATTGGCAGGTGGATTCTTAACCACTGCGCCACCAGGGAAGCCCTGGTAAACACCATTTTAAACTGTGTATACATTCATTCACTTACCAAACAGCCACTGATTGAGTGACTCCTACACTCCAGCTCTGGATAAAGCAGATAAGATTGCCACTCTCCCAAAGCTTTTACGCTAGAGGAAGGAAGACAGGTAAAAGATAATAAACCATAGCGTGATAAGAGCTAGAAAACAGGGTGATATGTTAGAGAGTGACAAGGGAAGCTCCTGAAGCTGGGTGTTTAGGGAAGTCCTCTTGGGAGGTATGATGCGGGATCCAAGTCCTGAGTGATTTTAGGGGCAGCCATGTGCAGTGTTACAGACAGAGGGAAGGGAAGTGCACGAGCCCCAGGAAAGTAGCAAGCCTGTTGCATTGGAGGAACAGAGAGGAGACCAGTTTGATTACAGCATAGTGAGCAGGGTGGGGAGAGTGGTACCAGATGAACTCAGGGAGGTAGATGGAGGGGGGCAGACTTTATGGGGCAAAGAATGCCGGGCAAATGCATAATTTATTTACCTAATTATATCATTACATGCTTATTGACTTCCTTGTTCCTGTCCTGTGAAACTTCAGATTTTTGCATTTTACAGCATTTTATCATAAATCACACTGCAGTTAAAGCCTTTTTCTTTTTTCTTTTTTTTTCTGTACTTAGAATTACTTCAATATGGCAGAATTTCAAGATGGATTAAAGAGTCAGGGGGTAGGTAGCAGAGGCGGATGGTGTGCTTGGGGTCCCTTTAACAGTCAGGGATCTCTGTTCTCAGCTGTTGCAGGTGCTGCTGACACCTCACACTTTGGACAACAGGACCCACCTCCCACGTGCCTGGGAATGACACCTCTCCAAGCCTACAGCCAGTGGCTGACTGGTGTGTGGATACAAAAGCACCCACCTCCTTGCCTCAATGCAGGACAACTCTGTGGTGCCATTTATACTCCAGAGCTCCTGGAAGGACCAGGTGGAGGCCATGATTCTCCTGAAGTCACATTCCTGCTTAGCTTTCCCCTTCCTTGCTCTGCTCCCCTCCTTCCATCAGATTTCTTCTGAAGCACTCCCCCGAAGAGTCACCTGTACAGGAATCCTCACATCAGGCTCTCGCTCTAGGGAACCCAACCTAAGATAGGATATGAACCTTTTGAAGATTCCTGATTTAGTAACTCCTTGGTAAGAATCCATTTTTAGAAACACTATGTCCGCTGAAGACAATTTGAAATGTACCCCATTCCCACGAAGGGTAGGAAGCACTAGAAGGTAGCAGATAGGTAGTTGAAGGATAAATAAAAGTCCTGAGGTGAAGAACTAATGGTACTGACAGCTCCATGTGGAATGAGGATTAAGATTCCACTGGATTTGGATGAGTTAGGAACACAAGTCTGGGAAGACTTAGGAATAGCTAGACTCAACCTTCAACACCAGTAGGCCATTTGAGAACATCAGGTGAGCCTGTTCCTCCTCTCAGCGACACTGAGAGCCTGCAGGTTACCTCACTGGTCCCAAAGCACATCTCCTATTTTCCTCCAAGAGTCTGTCATTTGATCCCGGAGGCCCTGTGGCTTTAAGATAAGAGGACTAGAGAACAGAAACACTACAGCCAGGAGTGGAAGCAGTGGTCAAAAGAAAGAAGGGGACAAACTGAGAGATGAGAAAGAGGGTTCAAAACAGAAGAGGAAAACTTAGGGTATCCTGACACTTTAATCATGATTCTTTTTTTCCTCTCTTCTACAGGAGAAGAAGGTAGTCACATGGGAAAGCTGAAGATCAGCAGTGACTATCACACACACACACACACATACACACTCACCCTGTTACTCTTCCCCAGGTCCCTATCTCCCCATCCTTTGAAGAGAGGATCTTAGATAAGGGATCCCTGGCAGAGGGTTTGGAAGTACCCTCTTTTTTTTTTTTTTAACATCTTTATTGGGGTATAATTGCTTTACAATGGTGTGTTAGTTTCTGCTTTATAACAAAGTGAATCAGCTATACATATACATATGTTCCCATATCTCTTCCCTCTTGTATCTCCCTCCCTCCCACCCTCCCTATCCCGCCCCTCTAGGTGGTCACAAAGCACTGAGCTGATCTCCCTGTGCTACGCGGCTGCTTCCCACTAGCTATCTATCTTACATTTGGTAGTGTGTATATGTCCATGCCACTCTCTCACTTTGTCACAGCTTACCCTTCCCCGTCCCCATATCCTCAAGTCTATTCTCTAGTAGGTCTGTGTCTGGAAGTACCCTCTTATTGAGAGTCTGGGCAGATTCCAACCTGGCTTCCAAAGGAGATGGTAATTCTACTGCCAATTGTTTCTGAAGAGGCTGATATCTGAAGAGTCTGAGATCTAGAATCATTAACAAATCTGACCAAATGTCAGGAAAATGAGAAAAGTCTACGTGCCGGAAGGCGGTTGGTCTTACTCTGGATTCTTGTCCTACCTCTACCCACATCAGAATGAGAATAGCAATGACTAAGTACACATCTGAATATACCCCTTACATGCTGAACACACAGAGTCCTTCAGACTCTAAGGTGGCACGTCCCTGGGGCTGCAGTTCCAAGACTGTGGATGGTCGAGCCAGCCAGGATGATGGTAAAAACTAAGACTTGCACAGGAATTTACAGCTTCCAAAATACTTTCATAAATATTATATTTAGCTGCCACTCATCTGTAAGATAGCTACTCTTATTAGTGTTGTTGTTTTAACTTTTTCATGATGAGTACCTTGAGATGAGTACATTGAGAGTCAGAGCAATTAAATAACTTGCCCATGATCCCACAGCCAACAAGAAGCAATTCTTTTCTATAATACTGAGTCTAAATCCTGTACAGTTCTTACTCTATTTGCCTGCCTTGTCCCCTTCTCTGCTCCCTGGAGTCTTCTTACATCTTGCTGTTCAGGGCTAAGAGTTCTAAGATCCTAGAAAGGGCAATAAGGAGTTGGCTATCCACGGGATCCTGAAAGCCTACTCTGTCTCTCAAGAGGACCTTCCCACGCTTGCTGGAAGAAGGGCATGATAGCGCATTCTTTTTTATTTTAAGGTACAGCTCCCAACTTCCTAAACTTAAGAAGAACTTCTTTTTCTGCCTGATTTGCACCTCTGTTGCTCCCAAGATGGCAGGCCTCTTCACATCAATGGGAAGATGGCAAGATGTATGAACCTATCCCTGCAAGTGTAATCACTGCCTCCCCTGGGCGTGCAGGAAGTGAGTATGGGTATCTCCAGCCGCTGTAAATGTTGAGCACATTGTTTTGTAACCTGCGCCACTGGCTCCCCTTTACTCCCCCACCTGCAGAGCTGCCTATCTAATCTGGGCTGATGGAATGCCATTTCTTTCTCTCCTTACCCTAAATGAAGTATCATTAGGAAGGTAAAGGCTCTGCCTAAAACAAATCACCTAACATATCCCAGAGACAAATTAAAATTATTTAAATTATTTTTTTAGATAATGTGACCCGTCATATTATCCAAACCATTGCTGCTTTCCCTAGCAAGAATAATTGAGAATTGACACAAAGAGAAACTCACCTGAAGCCAGGACTTCAGCTGATTTGCAGAACAGGTGTAAAGCCTGCCATAGGAGGAAGTCTACAGTGATAGCATTTGGGAGAATTTATCATCCCGAGGCATATGGTGGTAGTAATTTCAGCATTTGCAAGCTGTGACTCACAGCAGAGCCTGCTACGTGGTGGGGATAGACCTAGCTCTGGATTGGATGACTTTCCCAGGTGAACTCACCCAGCAGGCCTGGGAAGCTCCATAAACTCATCAGGGCGTGATTACCATTGCCAGTGAGCAAAAACGCCCTGCTGAGGTTCGCAGGCTGGGACTTGCGGGCACAAGACACCTCGAGAAAAGGGTATAGAAGAGCCTCTAAGACCAGAGGCCCCTCCCCCAGCTCACAGGAACTGAGGTGGCTTAGTCAGGGAGGGAGGGGCAGGGATGGAGAAGGACTGCTGGTGGGCCCACCCCTTAGAGCAGTGTGCCTGCCATTCCTTGGCACCGGAAGCCGGCTAAACAGCCATGCCCGTGCCTGCAGGTCTGTTGGCTAACCTAAGAGGTCCCTTGAGGGTGATTAGAGCTAGAAGATTCTGCATCTCTGTCAGCAACACTGAGCACAGATTCTGGAGGCAACCAGGCAGAGATACAAGGAAAAGAAGTGGTGGTTCCTCTAGGAACTGCTGTGGTAATGCGGGGAGAGTTCTGGGTCAAAGACCAGGAGATTTAGGAACAGGCTGTGGAGGTGATCAGTGAACTAGAGTTCCTCCCATTCCTACCTAACATTCTGTGATTCCAGTTTATGGGAGGAGACTGGTTAAACATACCTCAAAAATATACAAATGCTAAGCTCCAGGAAGTGTAGCGGTGGAGTCAAGACTTTCTGTCTTGAGCATGATCTTTATAGACCAGTGACAGCGGGGCTGAAGTCTGGACACCGCGGACAGACGGTGTGAGAAAAGATAGGTGATTCTAGCTGAAATATCAGAGAGAGTTGGTGATAGAACAGATTGGAAGGGGAAAACTCTATAAAAAGAACTCTTTTTTTTTTTTTTTTTTAACTCGAGGCTGAAAATCTCTTTCCTCCTGGGGAGAGAGATTCTGCTATTGCTTCAGCCAAGATGTGAATTTCCTGAAGGAGGAGATGACTCAGGTGTTCCTCATGGAAAGGTGGCTGCTGGTGAGAGAGGGGTGGGTGCAGGGGATTCAGGGATGATTTAGGCCTTGCCCGCAGTGATTCAGGCAGCCCAGGGCCCTGCCTTCTGTGGGTGAAGATCCTGAGATAGGTCCTCCCATGCAGACACGCAGGCGGTTGCCATGTGGATGGTCTGAGATACTTCTGTGACTGCTTAGTAAATGTCCCAAGGGAAAATCATTTGGAGGTTAACCTAGGGAAGGGGACAGGTATGATGTTCTAAAGCTAAGCAGATTCATGCAGGGCCAGGAGGGTGTTCTAGAAAAGGGAAATTCTAATCGGCTTCACCGAGGAAGGGGAGCTGTCTTCTGTCTCATGCATGATCTGCAAATGTGTCTCTGTGTATACTTACCTCACCTGCAGCGGTGGTACTGTTAGCAGCTCCAGTCCTTGGACTCTTTAATCAGTGTTAACGGATAAGAGGCCGATGAGAAATTCAGGCAAGGCTTTGCTGGGACTCATGCTGCAGCAGGAGGGAGAGAAAACAAATAACAGGTTCCCTTACTCGCTCCCTGAGGAGGGGCCAGCTGGTCCCTTAAATGGGGTGAGAGTGGGGGCAGATTGGTGGGTTGGGCCGGAGGGATGGCTTTTGTGGTCTGCCACCCGCTTGGTGGTGCTGTGCGCACGGATCGTGCGCAGTACCCTGCTTTTGCTCCCGGCACCTCAGAAGTGGCAGTTGGTTTATGGCCTTTTTGTATCTTGTTCATAATTGCCCCGACTGCTCGTGCACGCAGTTGTTTTTAGTCTCTTATCGTTTCTTTGTATTCTGTTGCTTGAGGAGACATTTGTCCAGGTGCAAGCACTGCAGCAAAGGGTCCCAGGTCACAGCCTGTCTCAGTACAGCTTTTAAGCATTCAGGTTGATTGAATCTCCTTTGACGGGTCAGAGTGAGCGGAGGGGGTTTACTGAGCTCCTACTGCCCAAGGAGGCTGGGTAGTATGTAGGAAAGCCCCCGGGGTTGCCAGAAAGATCTGGGTTCACGTCCTGCCTGGGCCACTTATTAGTCGTGTCTTCTTGAATATGTTGCTTGACCTCTCTGATTCCACAGAGTCCTTAATTATAAAACGGGGACAATCATTCCACAGAGCTGGCCTGAGAATTAAATGTGATAATATACAGCACTGGGACAAAAGTAGCTCCAGTTATTTTACTTCTGTGAGTGTCAGAAACACAGTGGGAGGGCAGGACCTGAGATGAAGGTAGGTTAAGGGGATGGATGAACAGGTGTGCCCAACTTGGGGCCTTAACTGTGCTTTCCTCTAATGCAGTGCCATGTGGAGGGGAACCAAACCAACCTGAACCCAGGGTGCCTTACCAAGATGGCGGGCCCTCACTCCAGAGACTTCTCCACGTATAACCTGTGACAGGCCCAGGACACATGAGCCATGCAACCTATGCCTCAGCCCTGCCTTTGGCAAACAGGATCACCCTGGGAACTCCCACTAAGCCCAGGCTCTCTGGCTCTGCCTCGACAACACAACATAAACACAGCATTAAGGTCCAGAGGCAGTGCCTTGGCCCTGTCTGTGGTATGTCTCCTTGGCTTTAACGATATGGGCTGTGAAATGAAAAATAATTTCAAAAGGGAAAATATTAGGTAAGGTCATGTGAACAAACTTCCAGTAGACAGACTTTCATTTTTCTTCTTACTTTTCAGTCCTATTTGTGTGTTCTTGTATGAGACTATGTCTGCCAGGGCTTAAATATGTCAAGCAAGAAAGAGGAATAATAAGTTCTGGGTTCCAGCTCCAGCTCTTATTAACTGACAGGGAGAGACCTTGGGCTAATCCTTTAATCTTTTTGAGCCTCAATGATCTCATCTGTAAAACGGGGAGACTAGTGCCTCTCTTAAACTGTTGTGGTTAGGATCAAATAAAACAATGAGTGTAAAAGCCCTTAATGAACTGAGGGCAAAAGTGATACAAATGGAAGCTTGTTTTTGCATGTCGAATGTTCATTGATCGTCTGCTTGAAGCGTCTGTAATTACTGGGTTGACTTCCTAGGCTAATGATATTTTGGCAGACATCTGAGCCTGCCCTTTCGCCTCTGCTCGTTCAATCCCTACCTCAGTCTCACCCCTCCATCAGGTCAAAAGAACTGAGACACTGTTGACCCATCGTGCCTGGGGCAGGTTGGATGTTCCTGAATGGTCATTAAGGACTCTTAGGGACAGAGGTGATGTGACAACTTGCTGGTGTGAGTGTGGGGAGCCTTTCTGTGTTTGCCTTGCAAACCCTCTCAAGGCTCATGTTGCCCCAGCCTTTCTCTCAACAAGGGCAACAAAAGAAAAGAGGAAAGGTTCACGGGACACAGAGAATGGGATGCTGACTGCCATGGCCTCCAAGTTTCCCCACCCACAAACTCTCCATCAAATACTTGAATACGCAAGAAAGGAATGATAGCCTCTCAGGTTCTCTCTCTTTACTTTTCTCCTCATGCACTCCCCTCTCAAACACTGCAAAGATTATAGAGAACAGGGCTATAGCTACACAGTCTGAAAGCCAAAGAGAGGGTGCAACTCGCAACCATTCTGCGTGAATGGGAGTTTACTCTCTCTTGTTCATCTTGCTTTGAACATAAACTATCTTGTCCTATCGATTTTTTCATTAAAAAATTAAAACCATTTTCGAACTATAAAACAATACATACTCGTTGTAGAAAATGTAGAAAATAAAGGAAGCGATAAAGAAGAAAAAAGAATTACCCATAATTCCACCATTACTAACATCTTGAGTATCTTTCCTTTCAGTGTCTTCTCAGCCACAGAATGTGGGTGGTGTGTGTACAGTTTTGTGTACTTTTTCACTTAATGTTACGACATGAAAAATTTCCCATGATGCTAATTCTCAGAAAACAGGATTTCAATGGCTGAGTAAGGTCTATCATATGGATGAATCACAAATTATTTAGCCGTTTCCCTATTGTTCAACACTGAGGCTGTTTTAATTTTTTCCATTAAAAATAACACTGCTATAATATCCCTGTACATGTGTCCATGTCTCTGATTATTTCCTTAATATAAATTGCTAGAAATAGAACCACTGTGTCAAAAGAGTAGGAATGTTTCTGAAAGTTTTGATCTATGCTGCCAAACTGCCCTCAAGAAAATACGTACCAATTTACCCTACCAGTAAGAGTGCCTAATAGCACGCATTTCCCCACACCCCCAACAAAGCTGCATGTTATCTCCATTTTAATCCTTGCTGTTTTAATAAGTGAACACTGATTTGCTTTATTTTTATGTAGCGATCCTACCTTATGATTCCAGCCATGACACTCATTTGTATGTTTGCTACCTGTTTATTTTGTATGCCCTGCCTACCTCCAAACAGAATCTGAAGTCGTGCCAACTAGGTAATAAGCCCTTAAAATTTTCCCAGTAATTTTCCCTCTTTGTAGCTTCTATGACTGGCACAGTGGTCTTCACATATTCAATAGTTGATACATGTTTACAGGTGAACCATATAGAGATGTTCACTAACAGAATCTTCTCTCTTTTTGCTATGTGTATGGCCCCATTATGGCCTTTTCTCCCAATTTTCATTGCTCTTACATTTAATCTTTTTTTTTTTTTACACAATCTTAAATGCATATAATTATTTAGTGGCTTTTAGGAGAAAAAAACAAAATATAAATAAACGAAAAAACCCCTCTGTCTCCTCAACTGGATTGTCAGTCACTTGAGGGCAGGGGATACATGCCTTTTATTTATCTTAGAAGAAATGAGTATAGCATCAAGCACACGAGGACATTTAATGTTTCATACATTAATTCACTTATCTAACAAGCATTATTGAGCATCTGTTAATACGTCAGGCACTGCACTCAGTGTTGAAGAAACTAGCTCCCAGTCTGATAGAAGGAGTGGGGTATGGTGGCGTGCAGGATGTTATGAGAGCCTTAAGGAGGGACCTCAAACCCAGATTGGAGGAATCAAGGAGGGCTTCCTGAAGGAGATGGTGGCTGACAGGAGCTAGCTGATAAACAATATGGCTGAGGGGATGGGTGTTTCAGGAAGAGAAAGCAGCACATGTGAAGTTACAGTCTACAAAGTAAGTATGATGCTTCGAGGAATTTACTACTGACTTAACATATACAGAACTTAGAGAGGGACAGAGAAAATGCAGGAAATGAGGCTGGAGAGTTGGGCAAATGTACAATGAGGATGAAATTGACCAGTTTGCGGCTTCACCAGTCAATGTATATAGTGGCAATCCCACTGGCATCAATACCCAGTTCTCACATGCTCTGTATCCTGCCAGCTTGACTTAAAGGAAGCCAAGATCCTTGGAAGAAATCAAAGTTATTTTCAACGTCTTTCCCATCAAGTATTTAGGGGACCCTTTGGGGAGTACTTCCACGTTTCAGTGAAACAATCTAGGTTATCATTTACTACGCAGTCTAGCCAGGCTGGAATTCTGCAGTCCCAAGCCTTAGTGCTTCGACAAGGATGCCAACGTCAGGCTGGAACAAATACCTAGCAGTTTATGGAGCTCCATAATGTGGAAATCAGAGCATCACTGCTGCATCTGAAGACCAGAGATTATTGCCACTGGTCTAGCAAAGTGTGAAGGAAAATGCTCTTACCAGTACAGTTCAAATAAGGGTTCTGTGAAGCCTGCTCAACTTCATAGAAATAGCTCTTTAAATGTCCACACAAGGCCCTTCCTTCCAGGAGCCACACGTGCTGCCAAAGCAGCTAGGGGAAGCAAGTTCCAGTGTTAGCCTCCACAGTGAACCCAGAACACCGTTCCCCTTGGGCACTCTGGCCCAAATGTTAGATTGATTCTAGAGGCCAGATGCCTTTTTCTCTATGATGACTGAGTTCTCAGGGCCCCCACGACCTATAATCATGCCTCCCTCAGGGCCATCCCAGTCCATCAGGTGCCTGAATCCAACCAGGAATAAGGTTCAGACTCTCTCTCATAGGTTGTACTGTTCAACTTCTGTGTAAATCAGTGGGTGTAAATGGATACACAGAGGGAAGGCAGTTGCCCAGCCGTTCTTATCAAAGGCATCTGAACACCATCTCCTGCCCAGACAACACACCTGGCTTTGTTAAAGTACATAGACTTTATTCTGCAGGCAAAGAGGATCCAATAAAGTTATCATATATTAGTATACCAATTGCGCTATACTAATTAATGATTAATATCCACAATATGCACAGAGCTCTCAGAAACTGGTTAGGAAAGACAAACCTGGTAGAAATGGGTAAATGACATGAATATGCGATTCATAGAAGAGAAAATCTAAATGTCCAGTAATGTACTTAAAACATGCTAATGAAAATTAAAGCAATAATGTAATTTTACTTTATACCCTTCAGATTGCTAAACATTAAGAATGATAACACCTAGTGCTGGTGAAAATGAAGAAGAAATACTTGACATTGCTCGATGAAATGTGAATTGCTACAAACTTTTTGGCAATCAGGCAAAGACTATAGAAATTTAACGCACGTGCCCTTCATCCCAGCAATGCCATTGCTGGTAATCTACTCTATAGAAGCACAGTTAACCCTTGAACAATATGGGTTTGAAGTTTGTGGACCCACTTATATGTGGGGTTTTTTTCCACAGTAAATACTGTAGTAGTAAACGATCTGCGGTTGATTGAATCCGCGGATACAGAAGAACCGCGTATATAGAGGAACTATGTATATATGGAAAAAAACCATAAGTTATATGCAGATTTTGGACTGTATGGAGAACTGCTGTCCCTAATCCCCGTGTTGTTCAAGGGTCAGCTGTAAAAGCAGGGCACAAAGGATACATATACAAAGGTGTTTACTGCTGCATTGTTTGTCGTTGGCAAAACACTGAAAACAAAGTGAATGCCCACCATTAGGGCATTGAATCCCACCATTAGGGGATTGAATAAATTATGATGTACACATGCCATGGGGAATTGTTTTTTAGCCATTTAAAAATATAAGTTAGTTCTATACTAACTGACTTGGAGGGATTTCCATGAAGTGTGATTAAGTGGGAAAAGCTATATGCAAAGGTGTATATGTACTCAGATCCAATTTTTAGAAAACGAAGACATCTACTGCTAGCAAAACAACAACACTAAAATCTTGTGGGCGGGTGTGTATTTTTCCTGTCCTGTCTTGCAGATAGGAGTGACCAATGAGATATAAGCGGAAGTTTTGGATGGAGAGTTTGCTGAAGTTCTTTTTTACTCCTGGTCTTCCCCTTTTCTTATCTGAAATAAGGATATGTGATAGCTGGCACTTTTACAGTCATTTTATGGCTTTGAAGATATGACGGTGTGAAAGATTACAAGGCAGACAGTTGGAAGGAACGGCTCCCTGATCACTTTGTGTAGCCCTGGACTTCGTACATACGAGAATAAAACCTGAAGTGATTAAATATCTGTAGTTTGGTCACTATAATGAGGAGCCCAACACCATTATGATTATATGAGCATGAAGAAAAGGTATGAAAGTATACATACCAAGTTCTTAGCATTGATTACTTGGGGTGTGGGTGCAGAGAGTACAGAAAGAGAGAGGAAGGTACAAAGAAGGTATTTAAATAAAAGGTGACCTTTATTCAAAGCAAAACAGCATTATGATATAATTCCATTTGTTTCCAATCATATATTCACTCTTTCCAGGCCCTCTTTGTTCCTACTTAAAATTATTCCTCTCTCAGGGCCATCCTGTGAGGGGCAGGGTTTACACCCTTTTATCATATGATTGATCAACATAAAAAGGTGCCTGAAAGGATGATCATCAAAACATTAATGGAGGAATGGGGATAATCTCAGGGTAGCGTGATTTCAGGTGATCGTTTCTTTCTTCCTTATATTTGTATGATTGTTTTAATTTTTATATAAATATATATAAAATATATATTTTTATATTATAAAATTATAAAAATTATAATTATATAATTTTATAAAAATTTAAATTTTATATTTTATATTTATATAATCAGGAAAAAACCCAACAATGCTATGTTCACTGTGGGACAACAAAAATAAAGCAAAGGTTGAAGTGAGGCAAGATCAACTATGAGGGCATTTTAATAATCCGGTTAAGAAATGATGATGGGTTGAAGACAATTGGAGATGGAGAGATATAGAAAGATTTAAAAAATAGTAAGGAGGTAGAATCAATAGGATATAGTGATTGATTGGAAGAAGAGGAGAAGGCAAGATTTCTAGGTTAAATGAGTGGATGGAGAGGTGTGCCATTCCCTGAAATGAGGAACAAAGGAGGAGAAGCGACTGAGTGGAGGACATGTAATATCTTCAAAATACTGATGCCGAAACTCATTATCTGAATCACAATCTCTAGGCACGTATTGCCGGGTGATTCCAAGGCACAGCCAGGGCTGAGAAACACTGGTAAAGACCCCAACACAGGGCTGAGGACCAGAGGACCAGGAAGTTTGAGACTAAGAAAACATGGTCAGAGAAGGAGGAAAGCAAAGGAGAATATGTCCTGGAAATCAACTAGAGGAGGACGTTTCTGGTACTTAGCACTGTGCTCGTTGCATCACTGGTGCTTAATAAATATTACTGACTAAATGACAGAAGGAAGGGACAATGGTGTCAAATATTGCTAAGGACTCCAGAAAGAGAAGAGTTGTAAAGTGTCTGTTGGAGTTAGCATCAAAGAGGTTACCTTTCACTCTTGTGGGGTTGGTTTGTGCTGTTGAGGAGTGAGGAGTGAGAGCAAAAGGGCCATGGGTTGACAACTGAATGGATGGTGACACACCATTATATCAAAAATCTTGATTATGCCTCAGAAATCACATTTCTAAAACATATTTTGTGATATTGAAAAATGCTCAGTCTACCTATAATGTATGATTTTGATTAGAAGCATGAAGAGCTGATTTAAGAGCTTATGTTCTGGAGCTAGACTTCCTGGGACTGAATATAGTCTAAGCCAGTGATTCGACTGATGTGCAACTGTGGATAAGTCCTTCACTGGATCATGGTAAGCCTTGGACACAGCAAACACCCAGGAAAATGTCAGCTATTAAATGTTAGACATAGATATATACACATGGAAATCTGAAAATGAATGGCAAGATTATAAAATTCTTTCCTATATAGTTTTGTACAAATATTCTGTAATAAACACATACTAGTTTTATAATTAGAGAAACATGTAAAATAATATTTAAAAACAACAAAAAAACTTTGCTGTTAAAGGAAAGATAAAGAAAAGGCAATAGCTAAAGGATGTAGGATTGATGTTTCACGTGCTCATGACATTTGCCTGTTCATGGCTTTTGGGAAAGAGCCTGAAAGGGGTTGAGAGTGGTATCTGCGGCAACAATGTTTCTGAGAGGGAGAGGGAAGTGAGTATGAGAGCAGTTGGAGGACTTAGCCTTAGACAGGACATGTCCTTCTGTGATTGGGGAGGAAAGAAGTGGTGAGTAGGTATAAATGCAATAATTTGTAGGTGCAGAGAGACACAGGAGGTGGAAGAAGTTCTTGACTGATAGTCTTCGTGTCTATTACTGAAGCCAGCAAGGCTGTCTTCCGAGAGGGGAGATTTTTTTTTTCGCGGTACGCGGGCCTCTCACTGTTGTGGCCTCTCCCGTTGTGGAGCACAGGCTCCGGACGTGCAGGCTTAGCGGCCATGGCTCACGGGCCCAGCCGCTCCACAGCATGTGGGATCTTCCCAGACCGGGGCACAAACCCGTATCCCCTGCATCGGCAGGCGGACTCTCAACCACTGCGCCACCAGGGAAGCCCCCGAGAGGGTAGATTTTGAATAGCCACCATAGGGAATGAAGGAGGAAACTGACACACGGAGATATCCAAGCGCCTGGCTTTGGATGGAGATGTAACCCTGCCATGGCCCTGACCTGTGTCACCTCCACTGTAGCAGATGTACCCACTGTTCTGTCACACAGTTTTGGTGTACTTACGGCTTGCTCTGGATTTGTCTCTCAGAACCCCATGGCTTCTAGGTTCAGGAACTTGCAAAAGCTCCATCTGTGCCTTTTCTCTTTGATACCTGTGCTATCTGATCATGAAAGAGTCATTTTAGGACAGGGGTTTGCCTTGGAATCTGACTTCCTGATGATTTTTGATTGGAGGCCAGTATTATATTCAGTCTGTGTATGAGCATGCATGTGCTTCCTTCCCTTCTACTATTAAGGATTTAATTTACTGGAGGGGAAGCACCTGTAATCGCTGTTTGGAAAAATGTCTGCTGAATGGCAATCCTCCCAGATGGGACCCACTTGACAATAAAAGTTCTAATGGAGTCAGGTCTCACTGTAGCCCAGTTTACGTATAGATACAATTAGACATTTGGCTAACTAGCCACAAATGACTGGGTCCGCCAGAATGCTTAATCCCCCCATACATATCCTCTAATTTTATCAGAATCTCCGATGTTTCCACCCCTCCATTTTCTACCAGTTCAGCATACCTCCTGGCATATTTTCCTTCTACATCCTGCCTGAAATTCATGGCATATCCTCTGCCATTCTTAGCATCCAAGCTCCCTGATTTTCCTGTCCCATCTTTTTTATAGTTCATCACCCTTGGATTAATCTAGCCATTTCCTCTTCTTCTATGTCAGGCCTACTGAGCCCTTCATCAGGGCCTAGGTTTTTGCTCCAGTATGATGAGCAGGGATTAGAGGGGAAGGATTCACCCTTGATGTCACTGGTGGGAATCAGTGACTGCAGAACCAAGGACTGGCCCCAGAGTAGCCAGGGCATTGGTTACATGCAAGGGAATTGAGCAAATATGTTATATATTAAGGATAATGAAAGCCACTCATTGTTAATGAAAAGAGTTACAAATATGAAAAGGGGAAGGCTAAGATAAACCCTGTGATATTGAATTGGGACTGGAGAACTCATGGTTTTTAGTAGATAGACAAACATGGAAATAGATATAGATGAGCATGGGTGTTTTATATGTATATGTGTGTGTGTGTGTGTATGTATACATTTCCTAGCTCTGTCCACTGAGAGGATAGGGGCCTAGAAGTAATAAAGAACACTCTAGGAGCAATGAGCACACTGAATACCCAGATCCTGGTTTATGAATATCACCTTCCACTAAAAGGAATCAAGCCTCCTTGGAGAAATGGCTAATCTGGGGGCCAGGGCAGGGAAGTATGAGTCTAGAGCCTGTTACCAAAAGTAACAAAGTGCTCAGAGAATGATGGGGACATACCAAGAAGACATAGGAGATAACTTGAAGAGATAACTTCTACTGGTCATATGTGTGGACAATTTGAAGATCAAAAAAAAATAGTAGTAATAGATTATAAGTCATTAAATAAAATAGGAATCCATGAGTCTACACAACTGACTTTAACCAAAAATTAACAATTTGTGGGGCTTATAAAGTATGTAGAAATAATTAAGTGCATTACAATAGCACAAGAGCCAGAAAGGGGTAAGTATATTATTGTATGTTTCTTACCTTATACATGAAGTGATATAATATTATAATATTATTTCAAGATATACCTGTGATAAGTTAAAATGCATATTATAATTTGTAGAACAGCCACTAAAATGAACAAAAGTCTCATGAGAAATGCTAAAATGTCAATAGAGAAGACAAATTAGAAAACTAAAAACTTTTTTCTACTTTACACAAAAGGAAGCAGGAAGGGAGTTTAAAGAAAAAGGAACAGAAAACAGATGGGGTAAATTGAAAATAATAGCAAGAGGGTTGACTTAGAGGCCAGCTCTGTCAATAATTACACTAAATGTAAATAGTGTAAACACTACAATTAAAAGGCAGGCTGGATAAATAGAATGGTCTAGGAAGGCTTCACTACGAAGGTGACAACTAAGCAAATACTTGAAGGAGAGGAGGGAACAAGACATGCAGATGGATCACAGTGTTCCAGACAGAAAGAAGAGCATGTGCAAGACTGATCTGGTCTATTTTAAAAATAGAGAGCTGATTACCAGACACTGCTCAGAGATGAAGCTGTCTGGATTCTCAATGACTGAAACATCTAGGAATATTCTTAGGATTATGTATTAGTAAATTATTATGGCGTCAGAGCTTTGCAGGAATATCGCTTAGAACATGACTAGTTCTGATTCTCAATTATGCCTTTTCTGAGCTCATATGTTCTCTACGCTCTAGCTCAAGCCCCGATACTCTACCACAAAGTTTATAGTGATAATGATCACAGAGTCATGGAATTAGGGATTGGAAGGTATCTCAAAGGTCATCTTGCTCCAACCTCACATCTGTGGTATGGCTGACAGATGAGTCAGTCACATCCAATGGAAATGATTTCACACCTCCCAGCGCCAACTCCTCATCTCATGGAAGCCTCTACTAGAAAGTTCTTTCTTCTGTGGGGCACAAACCTGCCTCACTGCAGTTGAATTTTTTCTGCATCTAAGCAACTGTGATGAATGTCTTACCACATGTAGTGAATGAGACAAAGTGCAAGAGTTTCAAACTGACCATAAGTTTCTTGGCTTTTATCACCTTCCCAGAGCCTGTCAAATGGTTTAGGTTTCAAAACTTAAATCCTTGGCCTTCACTAAACCTTCTCAATATCTTCTGTCAAGAGGCTTCCTGGACTTTTGAAGGGAAAGTAAACCAAATGGGCGTTTGTTTCCCATCATCGAAATCTAAGTGCTTGCAGAGGCCAGCTGGGCTATTTTTGTCTGTGGGTGGTGGATGGTTGCCAAGATTGAGCAGAGGTGTTTGTCTGTGGTAAAGACAGAGACAGGGATTGATGGAGATGAGTATTGATGCAGGAGAAGGAAGGTTCATGAATAGGATTCAGAACCTGAGAGCCTTGTTGAGATGATCCTAGCTTGACCTTCAAGCTCAGACCTCTCATTCTCCTCCTCACTTGCACCTTCTCATCTGTGGGCTCGGGACTGCTATGGGATTCATTCCTCTTCTGACAGGAAGTAGATATCAAGCCTTTGGTTGGGCCAGATCATGCAGTACCCTCATCTTACTGCATGATGCTCTGATTGCTGGTACCCCGAGTCCAAAGTATCCTCTCCCTCATCCTCTCTAATGAGGCTCGGCACTGCTTTGGCTGGATGCAGAAGGCTGGGGTGGGAGGATAGAACCACCTGAGGTAGCACAAAATCTCAAAGGAAGTCAGGTTAATCCGAGGGATCTGGGGACAGACTCAGATTCAAAGACTGAGTGTCGTCCAGAGAAACACCACCTCCACTGGCCCCAAAATGCTAGGATTTCAGAGCCATGAATTTGGAAGCAGTTATATCCGGGATTAAACGGAAGCAGTTTGGGAACAAGCCCATGCAGCGTCCTGGGTTATTTTAGCATTTGCACTTTCTTTAAGGGCCCGTGTGTGTTGAATACTTACACATGAATGAGAGTGAATTCAGGGTGATTGTTCTTTTTGCGGTACGCGGGCCTCTCACTGCTGTGGCCTCTTCCGTTGCGGAGCACAGGCTCTGGACGCGCAGGCTCAGCAGCCATGGCTCACGGGCCCCAGCGGCTCCGCGGCATGTGGGATCTTCCCGGACTGGGGCACGAACCCGTGTCCCCTGCATCAGCAGGCAGACTCTCAACCACTGTGCCACCAGGGTGGCTTTTTTAAAAATAGATTTTAAAAATATAGGTTAAAATACAGATTTCTGGGCCTGCTCTTAGAAATTTTGACTCAGGCAGTCTGAGTGGGACCCAGAAAGCTATCTTTAGAAACTTCCCCAGATGACTCTGGTTTGTGATTGGGAATCATCAGCTTAAAGGACTGGCGGTCAGGCAGACACCTGTGCTGAGTCTCTTGTCTGTTGACATCTGAACTTCCTGTCCTCAGCTGTGGTACTGTGTGTGCCTTATCTTTTCTCTCACCTACCTGGATGGCTCCCATGACTTGATTATCTCCCTGCGCAGTTTTAGCCGGCCTCAGGGCTGCTGTGAGCTAATGATAAAGAATACTTAGCACAGGGCTTCCCTGGTGGCGCAGAGGTTGAGAGTCCGCCTGCCGATGCAGGGGACGCGGGTTCGTGCCCCGGTCCGGGAAGATCTCACATGCCGCGGAGCAGCTGGGCCTGTGGGCCATGGCTGCTGGGCCTGAGTGTCTGGAGCCTGTGCTCCGCAACGGGAGAGGCCGCAGCAGTGAGAGGCCCACGTACCACAAAAAAAAAAAAAAAAAGAATACTTAGCACAGTGCCTGGTACTCAATACCACTCAGTAAAAGTCAGTTGTTATTCTACTTACCTCTGGTTAAAATTATATGATGGGCCTGAATTATATGACCTATTAGACCATGCAATCATATCCCTTGAAGACAGTGGAATTAGGTGAACGTCCTACCTCCTATACTAATCCCTGGAATCTCTCCTCCTCCAGGAAACTCCCTGTTTGGCCCTCCTGGGTTCTCACTTGGTGCCAGTCTGATTTTCTTGGGTTTGCTTTCTATTGATTTGGCAGGATCCGGAGCAGGTGTAATCCCCTTTGTGTTTGTTTAGAAATACTCTCCACTGGATGAGAGGAGTTGGGCCTCCCACTCACAGTGTTCTGGTGATTTGTTTCCATTCCTTTGTGGTTGTGTTTATGGTTGTGGTACAACTACTTGAAACTGAACTGTGGTTTCTTTGGAGACAGGGGTATTCTGTAGACATAGTGTGAAATTCCTTGGACTGGGAGGGCCCCAGAATGTAATACAACATCGCTACTGGCTCTAGAACTACCCAGAGTAGATAGGATTCTACTGTTATAACTAGAACTGGAGTAAATGCAGGATTCACTCATTTGTACATTTATTCAGCGAATGTTTTTGAGCACTTTTAGTGTGACAGGAACTATGCTAATACTGGGAAGAAAAAGAGGGCCCCTACCATTTCAGCCCAGATCCTCTTTGTCGCCTTTCCAGTCCATCGATTACAACACTGCTAAGGTAACCTTCACTCCTTTCCACTCATGGTTACTGAATACCTACTGTGTGCTAGGTGAAAAAGTTGGTAGGATGTAGTTCCTATCTCCCACAACCTCACAGCTTGATAGGAAAGCAAGCTCAGAAACACACAACTATTCTATTTCAAGTCCTGTTTGGAATGAGTAAAATGTGTTTATTCTACCAAGAGCTTAGTACTAAGTTAGAGCTATAATAGAAAAGTGTGCAGAGTACGGGAGCATAAGAATTAAATTTACTTCAAAGGAGTCATTCATTTTAAGCATTTACTGAATGCCTACTATATGCCTGGCATTATGCTTGGCAAAAGAGAAAAACAGCTTTTGCTTTTATGGAATAGAGTTTAGAAGTGTGGGCTCTAAAGAGTAAGAGAAATCTGAGTTTGTATTCTGGCTCTACCACTGACTAGCTATGTGATCTTGGGCAAATTACCCACCCTCTCTGAACCTCACATTTCTCATCTATAAAATGGAGGAAATAACATCTACCACACAGAATTACTGGAAAGGTTAAAGAAGTCTTTTTGCATGTTTTTTTTTAAATAAAGAGCTTTCAGTTTAATCGTCCATCGTTCTAATCTCCTACCTTGTATGAGAGTTAGTGCCTGACTGTTGCCCTAGACTGTAATTTCCCAAGGGTGGTGACTGTGTCATATACAGTTTTGTATCTACTGTGACTCCTGCACACATCTGGTTTAGAGTCCCTCACAGCTGCTGTTCCTGCTCCCAGGCCTTGGCCACCATCCATTGATCAGAGGCCTCTGGCTAGGCTGAATTGACTCTGATCACAGAGAAACAGTATAAAACCTGGGGCATGGAGCAGGAAGCTGGTGTGGTTAAGTTTGTTCCTACTCTCCATCAATTTCCTAATGTGTCCCCTTAATTTTAACTTCCACCCACACCCAGCCTCTTGAACCCAGCCCTGCCACTGCCAGTTTCTTGCTGACCATGTCACACTGTCTTGTCTGCCTGCTGCTGGCTTCCTGTCTGACCTGATTCTCCACACTGGCTCTTGGGGCCAGACTGATACAGCACTGCCTGCTTTAGAAACTTGTGCTCACACAGGAGTGACCCCAGCTGGCCTCTAACTCTCCCACCCTGACCAATGCCCTAGTGGAATCCTTGCTATCAGCTTTTCTACCCCAGTTGGACTTCTGTCCCACTCTGACCCTTCAACAAACATGCATTGAGTTCTAAAGTGTACTAGGCTCTGTGTTAGGGAACACACAGACGAATGAATGGTCCCTGCCCTGAACCACATCTTTGATTGCCCTGGTCTTCAACATCCTCAGGCTAAAAAGAGTTCCGTTGGAAAAGGAGTCTCTAGGCTGCACCGTGAGGTTTTCTTGCCCACTTATGAGCAGATAGCAATGTGCCTTCTGGCAGGACCCTAGAGCCAGCTCTCTCTACCTGACCTGCAAGAATCTCACAGGGCAGGAAGCAGTGAATCGATAAACACTTACTGAGTACTTACCATGTTCCAGGTACTGGAGGATACGGCATAAACTATGATCTACTTCCTGCCCTCACAGAGCTTGGAGTCTGTGGTAGGCAGAATAATGGTGTCCAAAGATATCCACGTCCAAATCCTTGGATGCTGTGAATATACTATGCCACCTGGCAAAGGGAATTAAGGTGGCAAATGGAAATTAAGGTTGCTAATCAACTGAATTTATTTTTTTTATTTTTTGGCCATACCACGCAGCTTGTGGGATCTTAGTTCCCAGACCAGGGATGGAACCTGGGCCACAGCAGTGAATGCGCCGAGTCCTAACCACTGTACCACCAGGGAATTCCCTCAACTGACTTTTTTTTTTTAACATCTTTATTGGAGTATAATTGCTTTACAATGGCGTGTTAGTTTCTGATTTATAACAAAGTGAATCAGTTATACATATACATATGTTCCCATCTCTTCCCTCTTGCATCTCCCTCCCTCCCACCCTCCCTATCCCACCCCTCCAGATGGTCACAAAGCACCGAGCTGATCTCCCTGTGCTATGCGGCTGCTTCCCACTAGCTATCTATTTTACATTTGGTAGTGTATATATGTCTATGCCACTCTCTCACTTTGTCCCAGCTTACCCTTCCCCTTCCCTGTATCCTCAGATCCATTCTCTAGTAGGTCTGCATCTTTATTCCCGTCTTGCCCCTAGGTTCTTCATGACCTTTTTTTTTTTTAGATTCCATATATATGTGTTAGCATACGGTATTTGTTATTCTCTTTCTGACTTACTTCACTCTGTATGACAGTCTCTAGGTCCATCCACCTCACCACAAATAACTCAGTTTTGTTCCTTTTTATGGCTGAGAAATATTCCATTGTATATATGTGCCACATCTTCTTTATCTATTCATCTGTTGATGGACACTTAGGTTGCTTCCATGTCCTGGCTATTGTAAATAGAGCTGCAATGGATATTTTGGTACATGACTCTTTGAATTATGGTTTTCTCAGGGTATATGCCCAGTAGTGGGATTGCTGGGTCATATGGTAGTTCTATTTTTAGTTTTTTCAGGAACCTCCATACTGTTCTCCATAGTGGCTGTATAAATTTACATTCCCACCAACAGTGCAAGAGGGTTCCCTTTTCTCCACACCCTCTCCAGCATTTATTGTTTGTAGACTTTTTGATGATGGCCATTCTGACCGGTGTGAGATGATATCTCATTGTAGTTTTGACTTGCATTTCTCTAATGATTAATGATGTTGAGCATTCTTTCATGTGTTTGTTGGCAATCTATGTATCTTCTTTGGAGAAATGTCTGTTTAGATCTTCTGCCCATTTTTGGATTGGGTTGTTTGTTTTTTTGATATTGAGCTGCATGAGCTGCTTGTAAATTTTGGAGATTAATCCTTTGTCAGTTGCTTCATTTGCAAATATTTTCTCCCATTCTGAGGGTTGTCTTTTCATCTTGTTTATGGTTTCCTCTGTTTTGCAAAAGGTTTTAAGTTTCATTAGGTCCCATTTGTTTATTTTTGTTTTTATTTCCATTTCTCTAGGAGGTGGGTCAAAAAGGATCTTGCTGTGATTTATGTCATAGAGTGTTCTGCCTATGTTTTCCTCTAAGAGTTTGATGGTGTCTGGCCTTACATTTAGGTCTTTAATCCATTTTGAGTTTATTTTTGTGTATGGTGTTAGTTCTAATTTCATTCTTTTACATGTGGCTGTCCAGTTTTCCCAGCACCACTTATTGAAGAGGCTGTCTTTTCTCCACTGTATATTCTTGCCTCCTTCATCAAAGATAGGGTGACTATATGTGCATGGGTTTATCTCTGGGCTTTCTATCCTGTTCCATTGATCTATCTTTCTGTTTTTGTGCCAGTACCATACTGTCTTGATTACTGTAGCTTTGTAGTATAGTCTGAAGTAAGGGAATCTGATTCCTCCAACTCCTTTTTCTTTCTCAAGGTTGCTTTGGCCATTCGGGGTCTTTTGTGTTTCCATACAAATTGTGAACTTTTTTGTTCTAGTTCTGTGAAAAATGCCAGTGGTAGTTTGATAGGGATTGCATTGAATCTGTAGATTGCTTTGGGTAGTAGAGTCATTTTCACAATGTTGATTCTTCCAGTCTAAGAACATGGTATATCTCCCCATCTATTTGTATCATCTTTAATTTCTTTCATCAGTGTCTTATAATTTTCTGCATACAGGTCTTTTGTCTCCTTAGTTAGGTTTATTCCTAGATATTTTATTCTTTTTGTTGCAGTGGTAAATGGGAGTGTTTTCTTAATTTCACTTTCAGATTTTTCATCATTAGTGTATAGGAATGCAAGAGATTTCTGTGCATTAACTTTGTATCCTGCTACTTTACCAAATTCATTGATTAGCTCTAGTAGTTTTCTGGTAGCATCTTTAGGATTCTCTATGTATAGTATCATGTCATCTGCAAACAGTGACAGCTTTACTTCTTCTTTTCCAATTTGCATTCCTTTTCCTTTTTCCAATTTGCATTCCTTTTTCTTCTCTGATTGCTGTGGCTAAAACTTCCAAAACTATGTTGAGCAATAGTGGTGAGAGTGGGCAACCTTGTCTTGTTCCTGATCTTAGTGGAAATGCTTTCAGTTTTTCACCATTGAGGATGATGTTGGCTGTGGGTTTGTCATATATGGCCTTTATTATGTTGAGGAAAGTTCCCTCTATGCCTACTTTCTGGAGGGTTTTTATCATAAATTGGTGTTGAATTTTGTCGAAAGCTTTCTCTGCATCTATTGAGATGATCATATGGTTTTTATCCATCAGTTTGTTAATATGGTGTATCACGTTGATTGATTTGAATATATTAAAGAATCCTTGCATTCCTGGGATAAACCCCACTTGATCATAGTGTATGATACTTTTAATGTGATGTTGGATTTTGTTTGCTAGTATTTTGTTGAGGATTTTTGCATCTATGTTCATCAGTGATATTGACCTTTAGTTTTCTTTCTTTGTGACATCTTTGTCTGGTTTTGGTATCAGAGTGATGGTGGCCTCGTAGAATGAGTTTGGGAGTGTTCCTCCCTCTGCTATATTTTGGAAGAGTTTGAGAAGGATAGGTGTTAGCTCTTCTCTAAATGTTTGCTAGAATTCGCCTGTGAAGCCGTATGGTCCTGGGCTTTTGTTTGTTAGAAGATTTTTTGTTTTGTTTTTGTTTTGTTTTTTAATGAATTTATTTATTTATTTTTGGCTGTGTTGGGTCTTCGTTTCTGTGCGAGGGCTTTCTCTAGTTGCGGTGAGTGGGAGCCACTCTTCATCGTGGTGCGCGGGCCTCTCACTGTTGCGGCCTTCTCTTGTTGCGGAGCACAGGTTCCAGACACGCAGGCTCAGTAGCTGTGGTGCGTGGGCTTAGTTGCTCTGCGGCATGTGGGATTTTCACAGACCAGGGCTTGAACCTGTGTCCCCTGCATTGGCAGGCAGATTCTCAACCACTGTGCCACCAGGGAAGCCCTGTTAGAAGATTTTTAATCACAGTTTCAATTTCAGTGCTTATGATTGGTCTGTTCATATTTTTTATTTCTTCCTGATTCAGTCTTGGCAGGTTGTGCATTTCTAAGAATTTGTCCATTTCTTCCAGGTTGTCCATTTTATTGGCATATAGCTGCTTGTAGTAATCTCTCATGATCCTTTGTATTTCTTCAGTGTCAGTTGTTCCTTCTCCTTTTTCATTTCTAATTCTACTGATTTGAGTCTTCTCCCTATTTTTCTTGATAAATCTGGCTAATGGTTTATCAATTTTATCTTCTTAAAGAACGAGCTTTTAGTTTTACTGATCTTTGCTATGATTTCCTTCATTTCTTTTTCATTTAACTCTGATCTGATCTTTATGATTTCTTTCCTTCTGCTAACTTTGGGCTTTTTTTGTTTTTCTTTCTCTAATTGCTTTAGGTGGAAGGTTAGGTTGTTTATTTGAGATGTTTCTTGCTTCTTAAGGTAGGATTGTATTGCTATAAACTTCCCTTAGAACTGCTTTTGCTGCATCCCATAGGTTTTGGGTCGTCGTGTTTTCACTGTCATTTGTTTCTAGGTATTTTTTGATTTCCTCTTTGATTTCTTCAGTGGTCTCTTGGTTATTAAGTAGTGTGTTGTTTAGCCTCCATGTGTTTGTACTTCTTACAGGTTCTTTCCTGTAATTGATACCTAGTCTCATAGCGTTGTGGTTGGAAAAGATACTTGATACAATTTCAATTTTCTTAAATTTACCAAGGCTTGATTTGTGACCCAAGATATGATCTATCTTGGAGAATGTTCCATGAGCACTTGAGAAGAAAGTTTATTCTGTTGTTTTTGTATGGAATGTCCTATAAATATCAATTAAGTCCATCTTGTTTAATGTCTCATTTAAAGCTTGTGTTTCCTTATTTATTTTCATATTGGATGATCTGTCCATTGGTGAAAGTGGGGTGTTAAAGTCCCCTACTATGTGTTATTGTCGATTTCCCCTTTTATGGCTGTTAGTATTTGCCTTATGTATTGAGGCAACCCTATGTTGGGTGCACAAATATTTATAATTGTTATATCATCTTCTTGGATTGATCCCTTGATCATTATGTAGTGTCCTTCTTTGTCTCTTGTAATAGTCTTTGTTTTAAAGTCATTTTGTCTGATATGAGACTTGCTACCCCAGCTTTCTTTTGATTTCCATTTGCAAGGAATATCTTTTTCCATCCCCTCACTTTCAGTCTGTATGTGTCCCTAGGTCTGAAGTGGGTCTCTTGTACACAGCATATATACGCGTCTTGTTTTTGTAACCATTCAGCTAATGTATGTCTTTTGGTTGGAGCATTTAATCCATTTACATTTAAGGTAATTATCGATATGTATGTTCTTATTACCATTTTCTTAATTGTTTTGGGTTTATTATTGTAGGTCTTTTCCTTCTCATGTGTTTCCTGCCTAGAGAAGTTCCTTTAGCATTTGTTGTAAAGCTGGTTTGGTGGTGCTGAATTCTCTCAGCTTTTGCTTGTCTGTAAAAGTTTTAATTTCTCTGTCAAATCTGAATGAGATCCTTGCTGGGTAGAGTAATCTTGGTTGTAGATTGTTCTCCTTTATCACTTTAAATATGTCCTGCCACTCCCTTCTGGCTTGCAGAGTTTCTGCTGAAAGATCAGCTCTTAACCTTATGGGGATACCCTTATGTATTATTTGTTGTTTTTCCCTTGCTGCTTTTAACATTTGTTCTTTGTATTTAATTTTTGATAGTTCAATCAATATGTGTCTTGGTGTGTTTCTCCTTGGATTTATCCTGTATGGGACTCTCTATGCTTCCTGGACTTGATTAACTATTTCCTTTTCCATATTAGGGAAGTTTTCAACTATAATCTCTTCAAATATTTTCTCAGTCCCTTTCTTTTTCTCTTCTTCTTCTGGGACTCCTATAATTCCAATGTTTGTGCATTTAATATTGTCCCAGAGGTCTCTGGGACTGTCCTCAATTCTTTTCATTCGTTTTTCTTTATTCTGCTCTGCAGTAGTTATTTCCACTATTTTATCTTCCAGGTCACTTATCCGTTCTTCTGCCTCAGTTATTCTGCTATTGATTCCTTCTAGAGAACTTTTAATTTCATTTATTGTGTTGTTCATCACTGTTTGTTTGCTCTTTAGTTCTTCTACGTCCTTGTTAAATATTTCTTGCATTTTCTCCATTCTATTTCCAAGATTTTGGATCATCTTTACTATCATTATTCTGAATCCTTTTTCAGGTAGACTGCCTATTTCCTCTTCATTTGTTAGGTCTGGTGGGTTTTTGCCTTGCTCCTTCATCTGCTGTGTTTTTCAGTCTTGTCATTTTGCTTAACTTACTGTGTTTGGGGTCTCATTTTCACAGGCTGCAGGTTTGTAGTTCCGGTTGTTTTTGGTGTCTGTCCCCAGTGGGTAAGGTTGGTTCAGTGGGTTGTGTAGGCTTCCTGGTGGAGGGGACTAGTGCCTGTGTTCTGGTGGATGAGGCTGGATCTTGTCTTTCTGGTGGGCAGGTCCATGTCTGGTGGTGTGTTTTGGGGTGTCTGTGGCCTTATTATGATTTTAGGCAGCCTCTGTGCTAATGGATGGGGTTTTGTTCCTGTCTTGCTAGTTGTTTGGCATAGGGTGTCCAGCACTGTAGCTTGCTGGTCGTTGAGTGGAGCTGGGTCTTGGTGTTGAGATGGAGATCTCTGGGAGATTTTCACCGTTTGATGAAACAGTGGAGGTGGAGTGGAGCTGGGAGGTCTCTTGTGGACCAGTGTCCTGAACTTGGCTCTCCCACGTCAGTGGCACAGCCCTGTCACCTGGCTGGAGCACCAATAGCCTGTCCTCCACATGGCTTGACAGTGGACTCTAATCTCAACAGTCCTGTTAGACAGTGATATGACAGCATCTAGTAAAACTTTATTACATCCTGAGAGAACTTGGGTGCAATTAAATAAAGTTAGGAAAGAGCTCCAGTGCAATAAAATGAAGTAGGATGTCTACACTCTTACATTTTGGTGAATCACAGGACCATTGGTAAATGCAGTCTTATCCAAAGGAAATGCCATACACTCCTTAACTTAGTTCTACGATCCTTTATTTCCTTGGTGCTTGTCCAGTTTCACTTGCTCATAGGGTGCCGTGTCCACAAGCCTCTCACCCAGGACTTCAGACCAGAGTTCCTAGTGCGAAACAGCTGTGCTACCTGCTCAGCTCCAGGCCCGGTACAGAAGCTTTTTTTTTCTTTGTGCTTCCTAGTTTCACTCGCTCATTTGGTGCTGGGGGCAGAGGCCTCACACCTGGCTCTTCAGACCAGAGTCCATAGTGCAAAATTCGCTCAACTCTCTTTAAAATAGGAGGGTTATCCTGGCTTATCCAGGTGGACTCAATGTAATCACAAGATCCTTAAATGTGGAAGAGGGAGGCAGGAGAGTCAGTGTCTGAGTGATATGATATAAGAAAGACTCAACCAGTCATTGCCGGCTTTGAAGATGGAAGAAGCCACGAGCCAAGGAATGCAGGCAGCCTCTAGAAGCTGCAAAAGGCAAGAAGCCAGATTCTCCCATGAGTCTCCAAAAGGAACCCAGTCCTGTCAATACCTTGATGTTTTTGGCCCAGTGAAACCTGTTTTAGACTTCTGACCTTCAGAGCTATATGATAATAAATTTGTGTTGTCTTAAGCCACTTAAGTTTGTGGTAATTTGTGACAGCAGCAATAGGAAACGAATCCAGAACTCAACTAGGAAGATGGAAGTTAAAGAGGAGATTATACTTCAGTGCGAAGAGTACTGTGATGGGAGAAGTATTGAATGCTGGGAGAGTATATGAAAGAGATCCCATACCAGTCTTAGTGGTCATGGTAAGGGGGAGTCAGGCAGTGCTTCCTGAAGGAAGAAGGCGGGGCACCTGCAGGAGAGAAAAGGAGCCAGACAAGAATCTGCTGTAACCGTGTGAGGGGACAGGGATCTAGTCCATCAAGAGTCCAGTGAAGAGGTGTGGGAGAGTCTGGGCTATGAGAGTGAGGAGTCACGTAAAGGGCTGCTCTGGGCTGGTCCCTCTGCCTGCAGTTCCTCCTTTTAGGAGAGGAATTTTGCTAAAGTTTTCAAAATATAAAAGATGGATAAATAAATGGTAGTAAATTGATACAGCAGAATATTATGCCTCAATTAAAAAGTAAATTTAGGGCTTCCCTGGTGGCACAGTGTTTAAGAATCTGCCTGCCAGTGCAGGGGACACAGGTTTGAGCCCTGGTCTGGGAAGATCCCACATGCCGCGGAGCAACTAAGCCCATGCACCACAACTACTGAGCCTGCATTCTAGAGCCCGCGAGTCACAACTACTGAGCCCATGTGCCACACTACTGAGCCCGTCTGCCACAACTACTGCAGCTCACGTGCCACAACTACTGAAGCCCGCATGCCTAGAGCCCGTGCTCCGCAACAAGAGAAGCCACCGCAATGAGAAGCCCGCACACTGCAACGAAGAGTAGACCCTGCTCGTCGCAACTAGAGAAAGCCTGCGAGCAGCAATGAAGACCCAATGCAGCCAAAAATAAATAAGTAAATAAATTTAAAAACTAATAAGAAACTATAAAAAAACAAGTAAATTTAAAAATTATTTTCACAGAACAAAATGTAAAATGCACAAACCCTTTGACCCAGCAAGTTTCACGGCCAGGAATTTATCCTGCATGTGTGTCTTCACGGGAGTTCAAAGATAAATGTACAAGGAAGCTCTCTGCCGAGCAGTATCTAATGGTTAAAATGAGAAATAACTTAAATGTCCATAGATGGGGATTAGTTATATTTGAGGTATCATGGTGTGACATTCCATGAAACTTATTAAAAGCAAAAAGGCAGATCTATTTGACCTGATAAGTAGAGAGATTTATCTAAACCAGGATGCTTTGAGAGTGGGAATCTGTTGATAATTACACAGGATGGACTGTCCCAGGTAAACTGGGACATACAACCATACCAATGATAAAGAATGATCTCCAAGGAAGATCTTTAGGTAAAAAAGCAAGATGTATAACAATATGCCTAGCATG
Source organism: Monodon monoceros (assembly GCF_005190385.1). NCBI lineage: Eukaryota > Metazoa > Chordata > Mammalia > Artiodactyla > Monodontidae > Monodon > Monodon monoceros. Next base: position 38,920,415 of record NW_021703774.1, on the reverse strand, counting down.
ACTCCATTTGTGTGAGTGTTTTAAGGAAAGGATACACTCTCCTAGTTACATATGCATAAATGCTTTTTTATAAGAATATATAAGGAGCTAATCGCCACGGATCTGGGGAGAATGCCAGAATGCCTCCACAACAGGTTCTTATATTCATTTTATGATCTATACTGGGTACTTAAATTACTTTTATAATAAAAACACAATGCTGACTGGGTATATATGTTACTATTATAATAAAAATGCAAATTCAACTAAAGTCATGGAAAGTCAAACACATTTTAATTAGGCGTTTGCTCCCAATTTTCCTCCGGTTCTTAGGGCAGCTCCCTCGCCAGTCTCCTCCCTCTGTTTGGGCCCTGAGCCTTCACACACGACTTAGCCTGAATCCCAACGGCTGCAGTAGAAGATGATGGAAAAGCAAAATATAATAAATAAATAAACACATCAATATCACATATGATAAAAATCCCTCTAGGTTTCCAACTGGGACAATTATAAAAGTAGAGGCTACATTTTCCAGAGAAAATTTTCAGCCTCTTTAAAGCTGCCAACTCTCCACTCAGAGGAAACAGGTGCCCATTTGTAGAAAATATTTCTCTTCTGTATTCTAAAACCTACAGCAGGATAGTAAATCATTCCTCCCACTCCTTTTTCCTTCTGCACTGAGAAAGGAGCACATTTAAAAACTTTCCTCCTTTAGATGATAAGTTCCTTCCAAGAAGGGAAGGGTTGAATTTTAGGTCATTTGTCCACCCACTTCCTGAGAAAAGGTCACTTCCTCAATCCTTATTATGGACCCCGCCTGAGAGCAGGGTGGGAAGGACTGTTCTTTGGCTTAGTGGTTTGGTCAAATGGCCTTAGAGGGGTCATGTTTGGCTGAAGATCTGTTGATTTCCATGGATTTTTATCACCCTGGAAGTTCACTCTCAGGGAACAGGAGGCACCGATGCAACCAGTTCAAGAGATTGAGAGGGTGGATGTCATTTGACTTTCTCTGAACAACTTTTTAACAGAAAGAATCCCTGACGGACTCATTCTGTTCCTGCCCTCTCCCTACCCTCACGACCACTTAACTTTTCTGGCCTTGGAGAGCTTTCCCTCACAGTGAGGCAGCAGGAAGGGGGGGCGGGGTGCAGGAATAATACTAGTAAGTGGTTGAACTAGTGTTTGACCAAGTCGACCTCAAAAGCCTGTGAGATCTCCACACACCTGGCCCATCCCTAGCTCATCCCCCTCTCCTTCTGGGAATTCAGCACCCCCTTCAGGCAGGGCTCTTCTCAGCTCTAACCGCCCCTGCTACTTTTCACCCTCCAGACTGTTCTCTAGACACACACCACCCCCGTCCTTCCCACCCCTACACCCTGTCCAAGTACTCCCACATTTTCAGGGTACCCTTCCAGTCCTATCTCTTTCAGGAAGATTTCCCTGAGCACCCACGTTATGCTAAAAAGATATCGGATTTTAAAAAATCCTTAAAAACAATATGCAAAAGACTATTATTATCATTAATGGTAATACAATCATTGACTTTAGCTGTGGGGCACATTTAAGCTTCAGGCTTAGCCCGGTGGCAGCCTGTGGTAGAAGCAGTGGATTCTCCAGTCTGCTTTTTCCAACTCTGACCTAGAGCAGCAGGGGGGTACTGATGGCCTGGAGGGCCCCTGAGCTCTCCTGCTGAGCAGGGTGAAAGCTAAACCAGCCACAACCAGCCTGATGGCAGGAGGTACCGGGAGAAAGCAGGCTGCAGTTTGCACATCAAATCCCAAGCTGTTTGGCCTCAAATACAAAGGAGTCACTTCCTAAGAGGAAGTCAGTTCTTCCCATGACTTACCTGATGCCACCAAAACAACTCTTGGTCACTCTTGGAGTACGGCAGGGTATACTGTGGTCTCAGGACAGAGCCTGGACACTCTTGCATCCAGCTCCTCTGACCAGGACATTCTGGCCGTCACTGCTGGACCTAGGGGTTCCCATTTCCAGCTGTGTTAGTAGAAAGAGAATCTGGGATTGGGTCAGAGAGTCACAAATTGTTAAGAAGGGATTCAAGGAGAAATCCAACACCCTCTGATAAGGTAAATGAGGCCCAGAGAGATTTCAGAAGTGTTTCCCAAATGCTGATCCTGGTATCTGTCAGTCTTCTGAAAAATGAAGAAAATAAGGACAAAGTAGTGAGTTAAAAAAATAAACAAAATGTATTTAATTTAAAAGACATGCCCTTTATTCTGGTATTAAGGTCTTTCCTTGTTTTTAGTGTTAAAATGCCTTTTCTTTTATGAAGTGATGTTGATAGTAGATGGCGGGTGATTTTTAATGCTCTTAAAAAGAAAGTAATGACTGTACTTGAAATTTCGGATGCTACAAGGTTGGGTTACTCATCAGGGGCCCAGTCGGGGCAGAGCTGAGTTTGCATTTCTGTTACTCATTGCTTTCTCCTAAGTCACAGAGACACGTATGCATGACTCCGGGTAAGTGATTTTACATCCTGGTCTTCAGATTTTGCATCTACAAAATGAGGGATAATGAAATCTGCCCTGTGTCACAAGGGAATCGTGAGGCTAAAACGAGATAATGGAGAAGAAGGAACGTCAAGAAGTAAAATTTTTACAATTAAACAAGGGCTTGGTGTGATTATTGTGTCAGTCAATTGACTTGCTGCTCCAGCTGGGCAGATTATTTGCTTTGAAGACTATATTAGTTTCCCAGGGCTGCTGGAACAAAATACCACAAAGCAGTGGCTTAAGACAACAGAAATTTATTCGCTCACATTTCTGGAGGCTAAGTCTGAGGTGTTGGCAGGGTCATGCCCCCTCCAAAGCCTCTAGGAGATGATCTTTCCTTGCCTTTTCCAGTTTCTGATGGCCCCAGGCATTTCTTGGCTTTTGATAGCTTATCTCCTATCTCTGCTTGTGTCTTCCCATGGCTGTCTTTACTCTGTGTGCCTCTGTCTCTTCACATGGTGTTCTTTTTGTAAGGAAACCAGTCATATTGGATTAGGGGCCCATCCTCCTCCAGTACGACCTCATCTTTATTGATTTCATCTGCAAAGACCCTATTTCCAAATAAGGTCACATTTTGAGGTACTGAGGATTAGGATTCAGTACATCTTTTTTTTTGTTGGGGGTGGGGGACACAGTTCAACCTATAACAAAGATCATCTAGGTAAATTTTAAGTTGCATTTTTTAAGTAGCACCAGCTGCCCTGATTTTAAGAGAAGCAAATTTCGGGACTTCCCTGGTGGCGCAGTGATTAAGACTCCACGTTCTCAATGCAGGGGGCCTAGGTTCAATCCCTGGTCAGGGAACTAGACCCCACACTCATGCCGCAACTAAGAGTTCACATGCCACAACTAAGGAGCCAGCGAGCTGCAACTAAGGAGATGGTGAGCTGCAACTAAGGAGCCTGCCTGCCACAACTAAGACCCGACACAACCAAATAAATAAATTAAATAAAATAAATTAAAAAAAAAGAGAGAAGCAAATTTCATTCTTCCACCCTTCTAGGAAGAAACACTGTGAAGCAGAAACAAAGAGAAATAGGGGGAGAATTCTGGAGGAGAATTAAAGCAGCTGGTTAATCAACACACAAATCTTTGGCTCCTGAGAGATGCAGCACATAGAGCAGCAGTGACCAGAGCTTGAAAGCAAATTCCAGGCTGAGCTTGCTCCTCAAAGAGCTCTTAACTGGAGTGTGGCTCCCCCAGATCAATCTGCACTGCCAGAGAGAGGTGAAGGAACCATAGCTTCTTAGGTCAACATGCCTGGGCCTGAAGCAGTATTTATTCATGAAGGGCCTGAGCTGGGTTCTGCTCTGCTTGACACACTGAGCTGACACACTGGTGGCAGGGGCATTGCTGGGCAGTCCGGCCTCGCCAGGCCCTGGGGCCAGTTGAATCAACACCAGCACTCTTCTTTCCTAGCTGCCAGCCTCCACTTCCTTCCAGAGAGCTTTTTTGTTTTTATCCTGACTCAGAGGTCAAAGGCAGCTGTGTTTAGTTCTCCAAAGGACTGGTCCAAGGACATACGTGATCACAGCAGGGATTCTGCTCAGATCTTGGGAAGAATCCATGCTCCATCAAGTTTGTGGACCTGTTACTTGAGGAAGACAGGGCTGCATTATAGCTTTCACTGCCCCTTGGCACTTTTCCCTTTATGGCCCCCTTCCTCCATTAAAAAAACATATTAGCGAGTTTCCCTGGTGGCACAGTGGTTGAGAGTCTGCCTGGCGATGCAGGGGACATGGGTTCGTGCCCCGGTCCGGGAAGATCCCACATGCCGCGGAGTGGCTGGGCCCGTGAGCCATGGCCGCTGAGCCTGCGCGTCGGGAGCCTGTGCTCCGCAACGGGAGAGGCCACAACAGTGAGAGGCCCGCGTACCACACACACAAAAAACCCCCAAAACATTAAAAATTATATTTTATATAATTTGTATAAAGATGAGTATAATCCAGGCTGGATTCATTATTATATATCCATTATTATTACATTCTTTTTTCCTTCTAGTTTTAAAAGAAGTTAAAATTAAGATGTTTTTGTTGGTCCTTAAAATACCACGGGCCCTTAGCACTGAGCCTACTGTCTTTGGATAAGTTGGCCCTGGGGAGAGGCTGTGATCTTTTTAAGCATGTGAGAGTTGGTTAAAGTGGGGCGTGTGTGTGTGTGTGTGTGTGTGTGTATTAGATCTAGGAGATGACTTAAAATCAATCCATTCTGGACACAGGGGAATGACCAAGATGACCTTTTGAGACCCATGTAGCTGAAGGAATAAGGTTTAGGGTACCATGCCCTTTCTCTATATAGTGTGATGCTCCCTTTCCTCCTAAGGACACAGATATATATCCAAATGGAAAGTATAACTGTCTCGTCAATGGTTCCCTGATATCTAAATTCAATATTTGGATACCTTGTCTGACCTCAGAACAAAAATGTGGAGGAGGATGGGCAAACAGGGTGATGAGATGGGGGAGAAAGCCAGGAGGAATGACTTGGACCACTAGTCTAAACAGAGGCCCAGGGCCTGACATTGTTGCATATCAACAGAAATCCTTCCTGGCTGGGGGTCCCCAAAAACGGTTTTCTCTCAGACCATAACTATTCACAGTTCTGAGTGCAAAATATTTAATCTTCCATCAAACCTAGCACTAACCTACATTCTCCTCCATCAAGGGAAGTTGTACCAATTTTACTGAGCCTGGGAAGCATTTATTGAGTTTTGGGGGTTGGCAAATTTTTTCTGTAAAGGGCCAGACAGTACATATTTTAGACTTTGCAGGCCTTTCAGTCTTTGTTGCAACTACTTAATTCTGCTGTCATAGAAAAAAAACAGCTGTGGATAATACGTAAACAAATTGGTATGGCTGTGTTCAAGTAAAACTTTATTTACAAAAACAGATAGAAGGTGGGTTGTAGTTTGCTGAACCCTAGACTAATCAATCTTTCACTTCCTGACCATATCCTGTTTTTTCTTTTCCCAACATTTCATGAGTGTTTATTATGTGCTATGCACTATGTTAAAAACATTATTAGGCCTTGTAATATTTAAGTTTTCCTGTTTTTATTTCTTGTTTCTTCCGTGACCTCAAAGACCCTATCTTCTTTTGTATCCTCCATGAGGCGTAACACAGTGCTAAGCTGAGCGTACTTTGGTTTCTTATGAGATTTCTTACTTACATTTTTCTGGTTTTGAAATCAATAGGGAGGGCATTAGTTAAATTCACTAAAATCCACCCATTTGCATTTGGTGTTCAGTCACCTTTCCTTTCAGGTTTCTGCTTTCCTCATGGAGCAACCTTCAGCTCTTGCCTGCAAGGCCCATCCTAGGGAGCTTTGCTGGCAGTTAACCATATCCACCACTCGTCAGTCAACAAGTATTTATTGAGCATCTACCAGTATACTCTAGACTAGACTATGCTGGTAAGTGTGAAAGTTTAAAAAAAAAAAAAAGATGCAGTCTCTACTCTGTTTATAAACTGAGGTAGACATTGGTGTCCCCCTGACCCCAAACCATACCTACCCTTTTTTAAAAAAAAAATTTTTATTTATTTAATTTATTTATTTGGCTGCACCAGGTCTTAGTCGCAGCAGGTGGGCTCCTTAGTTGCAGCTCCAGGGCTCCTTAGTTGTGGCACGATGGCTCCTTAGCTGTGGCAGGCGGGCTTCTTATTTGTGGCTCACAGTTTCCTTAGTTGCAGCTCCAGGTATCCTTAGTTGCAGCTCCAGGGATCCTTAGTTGTGGCTCACAGCCTCCTTAGTTGTGGCATGCATGTGGGATCTAGTTCCCTGACCAGGGATCAAACCCGGCACCCCTGCATTGGGAACATGGAGTCTTATCCACTGTGCCACCAGTGAAGTCCCGAGTCATACCCTTTTGAAGCCTTTTCCCACATTGACTCTGGGGTTGGTTGTGTGACTTCCTTGGTCAATGAGATATTAACAAACATGAAGCAAGTAGATAAGTGCTTGCCCTTTGGTGCTCTACTTTTGGAAATGCTACCTTCTGGAACTTGGCTGCCATGGTGTAAGGAAGCTCAGGATGACCGCTGGAGAGAAGGCCACGTGGAGAGGCCCTGGAGAACGAGATACCACATGGAGAGAGGGGCCAGCCAGCCCCCAGCTGTTCTAATCTCCTCAGCTGAGAATCAGACATGGGAATAAAGCCCATCTTGGGTTTTCCCATCACAGTTGAGCCTCCAAATGACAGCAGCTGTGTGAGCGACATCAACTCAACCAGCAGAAGAACCACCCAACTGATCCCAGCTTACATTGTAGAGTTGTGAGTAAATAAACAGTCATTTTAAGTCACTAAGTTTTGGGGTGGTGTGTAACTCAGCAATAGATACAGTTTCCCCTGCCATCTGAAAATAGAGTGCTCCTATGAAATCTTTTGTAAGCTGAAATGGTGTAAGGCGAAGAAGCAATTACCTTTTCTCGTAAAAGCAAAAGTCCCCTTTGAATTTCTTTCAGTTAACGAAAACAGGTACCAGTGTAGGTCTTTCATAAAAGCAAAGTGGTATAAAGTGAACTTTTGAAAAGTGGGGGATACCTGTAATTGATAGACGCACTAATTAGGAAACATGCATGTGCACGCACGTGCGTGCGCGCGCGCGCGCACACACACACACACACACACACACACACACTTACACAGAATCCAGCCAACAAGCCACACAAGACCAAACCTGCTGGATCAAAGACTCATAGCAGCAATACGAGTCCTCCTAAAGAGGGTGGCAGGCTGGAACAGAACCCCTGAGGAAGTGCTCTGGACCTGAATGACAGGCTTTGAGTATGTGGAAAAGAGCAACCTAAGCAAAGGAACAGCCAGAGTAAAGGCACATCTCTCTCTGGACTATATGCCTTTAAAAGAAGACTTTGAGGGCTAAAAGCATCCCTGAGGACTGACTCTAATGATGGACTTCCAGGAACAGTGATGCAAGGAGGCATTTTGGTGTGCAGCTGAGGCACCCTCTCATTTCTCTCAGAACACACACGAAGGTGGCAACCTACTCCACTTACTCATAAGGCTGATAAAAATAATCTATTATCATTTTAGAAAACTCCTAAGGTGAAATCCCTGGGACCCTAATGGGGCTTCTTTCTTAGGAAGAATAGCCAAGAACGGCTAGGTTTATACCTTCTACTTTATAAAATGGCCAAATGCTAGGTCTCAGGGTCCTATGGTTATCTATCTTGGTTCTTCTTGTTCACAACATGATTTGGTTTCTTGTTTTTTATTTATGTACTACCCCATTGAAGGCTATGTGCTTCTCTGCCATCTGACCTTTTGGTTTCCTGATGGCAACACCATCAGTTAAGATCCAGAGCTGGACAACTACCACAGTGCACTGTAGTTGACTGTTCACTTCTCTGCAGTCCCTGCTACAGCATGAGATCCTCAGAGGCAAAGATTTCTTCTACTCAAAGTTGTGTCTCCAAAGCTTACATAGCGGCCAACATGTAAGGATTCAATAAATGTGTAATGAATTAAGGAGAATACTCAGAAATATAACCACCACAAAACCAGGCAAATTAGAGTGGAAGGCACACTAGGCATAAAGCTTCACTAACATTTACTGGCACAACCTGATTCCAGATCCTGTGCTAACCACGTTAGGAACCTTTTGTTCTCTCTCTCTTTTTGTGTTTAGCAAGTTTTAGTTACATTTGGAGGAGTTAAATTTCTTATTCGCAGAGCTGGAATTCAGCTAGGCCCTTCTGTTCCCAAGTCCACACTTCTCTTTCTAGCTTTCCTCCTGGATCGTAAATACTACCCAACTGCTCCTATTTGGAGGTCACCGAACAGGGGTAGAAAATGGAGGAGACTGACAAGGCAGCTCCCTTAGAGAATTTTTGCCTGGGCCTCAGGAAGGAACCTACTTACCCCTGTGCTGGTGCTGGGGAGGACGAGGTGCAGACAGAAGAGGCCCTTAGAGTCTTTGCAGACCTTTACCTGGGCACAAGGAGGGAGGGTTTGGCACCCAGCCTGTGCTGGGAGTAATAAGGACGAGTCCCTCCCAGGCTGCCGTCTTCTCCCTCAGGACCAAGTTACTTTTCTCTGGAAGGACTAACAGGCAGGAGAAGGCAGCCAGACCTGCCTATGCATAGGGTGGGGCATTGCCACTTGACCCTCATTTCCCCGAAGTGTCATGCTTAAGACCAGGAGTCAGGGGTGGGGCAGGGGCTTGGCATTGGGGCTGAGGCAGATGAGGGAAATTTGGGCTCTTGAAGGGCAGGGTGCAGCTGAGGTGACTCAGGGGGCAGGGCCCGGTGTGGGGCAGCCTTTGGCAGGCAGGGGCAGATCTGAGGACAAAGTGTCTAATTCCACATTTGTGCCTGTGGCTTTGTAGGCACCATTTGGCAGCTGCAGGGCAGTAAGGTAGCCTATGGCTGGGTCTTCGATATCCTAGCCTCAAATCTTAGCATGGCCGCTTACTGTCTTGATGGCACTGGCAAAATCACTTAACTGTTCAGAGCTTCAGTTTCCCCTTTGATACCACAGGACTGAAAAGCTGGGATGGGGAGATGAATCAATGAGAAAGCCTGCTGAAATATCATTTCCCCTCCATCTCCCTGTCCTGCTGGCTCTTGATGTTAGCCAGAGCCTTAAAGGTGAGCTGTGTCAGGCAGGGCCACGTTGTGACTTTCGTGGGCCCCTTTCGTCTTCCTGGGTTGCTTCCTTCATAAGAAAATATTAAAAATTCTATTTCATGACTGTATTGGTATAAAGATGAATATAATCCAAGCTGGATTTATTATCATATATTAATTATTATTATACTCATTTTTCTTCTGACTCTAAAAGAAGTTATAGTTAAAGTATTTTTGTGAGCCCCTCATGACCCCCTGCGCTGTGGCTAATGGAGTTTTTGCAGGCTCAGGTCTCTTCCTTTTTCCTGAATCTTTGAGTCTCATTGTGATCCAGATGGTTTAGGACAGTGAATTCACAACTGAGAGGCACTTCCCCCTAAGGTGTTTATTGGGTCGGTGTGTGTTGCACATGACGATGGGTGTTCTGGTGGTGGTCTTGGTGTGTCCATATTTCAAGATGTAGCTGTTTTGCAGTGGAGGGAGGTAGTGTGAAAGCCTAAATTATAAAGCCCCAAAACTTGATTGGTTCATCCAACAATTTTTTTTTTTTAAGTATCTACTATATGCCAAGCCCTGTTGTAGGAACTAGAGATATAGTACACAAAAGACAAAAAGTCCCCATTCTCATGTAGCTTACCTTCTAGTTGGAGGGAGGTAGACAAAAAACAAAAAGAATTATGTCGGGTAGTAAGTACCAAGCAAGGGGGGTTGGGAGAGTGGGTGGTGATAAAGTGGGAATGGAGTTTGCTGTTACATATAAGATGGTCAGGAAACGTGTTGGATAAGGCGATACTGGAGTGGAGACCCAAGGGAAGTGAGGGATGTGGTTATCTCGGAGAATAGCTTTCCAGGCAGGAGGAGAGGCAAGTATAAAGACCCTGTGGCAGGAGCATCCTCAGTGAGCTTGAGGAACAGCATCGAGACCAGAGGCTGGAGCAGGGAGAGGGAGGGGCAGAGTGGCTGGAGAGGAGGTCAGACAGGTGGCACAGAGCCAGATCTTGTAGGGCTGTGTAGGCTGTTGTAAAGGTTTTAGCTTGCAGTCTAAGTGTGATGAGAAGCCACTAGAAGAATTTGTTAGAAGAATGACATCATGTTAGCTCTTAACAGGATCACTTTGGCTGCTTGCATGGAAGAGAGGAAAGGGGCAAGCAGAGAGGCCAGTTAGGAGGCTATAGTATGTTGCAGGTGAGAGTTTATAGGGATTTGGAGCAGAGGGTTAGCAGTGATAGTGCTGAGAAATGGTCAAATTGTGGATATGAAGGTAGAGCCAACAAGATTTGCTGGTATATTATTAGATGTTCAGGAAAACAGAGAGAGAGAGTAGTCAAAACTCCAAGGTTTTCGACTGGACAACTGGAAGCATGGAATTGGCATTTATTGAAATGCGGAAGGAGACAGGTTTAGGGAGGACTCCAAGAGTTTGGTTTCTTTCTTCCTCTTTTGTTTTAAGACTTTGGTTTCGCACAAGTTAATTTTGAGATGCTTCTTGGATAGAGATGCCCCAAATTGAAGCACTGGCCAAGGCCTTGTAGCCCCACATTGACCAGTCTTTGACTGTGAGCTGCCCCCAGTGAGGGGGTGCAGAAATGAGCCAAGGAAGTTCCTTTCAGCTGACAGCATTGCCCAGAGAGGGACACAGCTGTGAGCCATCCATAGGGAACACTCCTGGCTGCTGAGGGGGACATGGACTGAGCATTATAGTATCTGCTACAAACCACCTCTTGTGCCATTCAAATCCACTCTATCTGGGAACAGCTTCTCCAGGATTCTGGCTGGTCTGTTTCTTTGGGGGAACTTAAGGAAGATTAGTGGGATGAACTAGCCACCCCTCCCTCTGTCCCCACTACTGGCAGCTAGTCTTGAGACTATAATGAATGATCATCATCTCCCTCCTGTACTGCCCACTCTAGAGTCCCCTCACCCTTAGCTGGTACCTCTGCTGTTCCAAGCGGTGTGACCCAGACCCTCATCCCTAAGGGATGTGAGCAGTGGGTTACCATGTCCTTCTCAGATCAAGGCTGCTTCACTTTTCCATATACCTTTATAATCGGGAGGGGGAGTATCAGGAGATGCCCCCGTGGATTACATGAGTGCCAGAAATATTCCTCCCTGTCCCCAAAGTGTAACCCAGCCTATCACCTTCTGATGGTCAGGGTCAATCACCTTGGCCAGTGTGGTGATGCTTTCACTGTCTGCTGCTCTCTTAGCTTAAGGAGCCTGAAGTTACCAAGGCAGCAGCCATGGCTTAAAACTTACTGGAGGGGCTTCCCTGGTGGCGCAGTGGTTGGGAGTCTGCCTGCCGGTGCAGGGGACACAGGTTCTAGCCCTGTCCAGGAGGGTCCCACATGCCGCGGAGCGACTGGGCCCGTGTGCCACGACTACTGAGCCTGCGCTCTGGAGCCCGCGAGCTCTGGCTACTGAAGCCCGCGTGCCTGGAGCCCGTGCTCTGCAATGAGAGGCCACGGCGGTGAAGAGGAGCCCCTGCTCGCTGCAACTGGAGAAAGCCCGCGCACAGCAACGAGGACCCAACGCAGCCAAAAATAAATACAATTAAAAAAAAAACAACAACAAAAAAAACACCTTACTGGAACTCCTACTATGCGTCCTCCAAGTGGAAGCATTCTCCCTGTGGGGACCAGGGCCTCTACACCCATACAGCCTAAAGTTGCAGGGACTGGACACACAAATCCCTTAAGGTCGCTGGAGTGACGGTGAGCAGGTCCCTCTATCGGGGACACAGTGTGTATAATGGTGCTTGCTTAGGATGAGACCACATCCTGGAGGACAACACCCCAGCTTTGCAGGATATCAGCTCCAAGGTGGTGTCTCAGCTGCATCGTTAAGCAGTCACTTCACCACTCTCTCAGCTTCTGGATATGAGATAGGACTAGGGGATACCATGTCAGGTACCCACTCCCACACCTCTTTTGCTGAAGAGTAAGGCCCATGGTCCAAAGCAAGGTTACACTCAATCCCATGTCAGTAAATCTAATGCTCTACAAGCTTTTGGATTGTGGTGTTGGCCCAGGCTCTCCTGGCAAGAAAAGCACATCCAAATCTAGAATATCAACCAGGAATATGTTGTTTCAAAAATTAAACCTTTATTTGATAATTATATATGCATATGCAGTTGTAAAAAATAATACAGAGAGAACCCATGTACTCTTTACCCAGTTTCACCCAAGGGTAGCATCTTGCAAAACTATAGTATAATATCACAACTGGGATACGGACATTATTACAATTCAGACTGCCCCAATTTTACTTGTCCCCTTTTGTGTGTATGTGAGACTGTGTGTGTGTGTTTAGTTCTATACAATTTTATCACATGTGTAGGTTTGTATATCCACCACCACAGTCAAGATACAAAACAGTTCCATCCTCATAAGATTCCATGTGTTGGCCTTTTATAACCACACTTGCTTCTCCCTCCCTTTTCCCCAATCCCTAGCCTCTGACAACCATTGATCTGTTCTCCATGTGTAAAATTTCATCATCTCAAAATGTTTTATAAATGGAATCATACAATGTATAACCTTTTAGAATTGGCTTCTTTCACTCCGTATACTTCCCTGAAGATTCATCCAAGTCGTTGCATTCACCAGTAGTTCATTCCTTCTTATTGCTGAGTATTCTATGGTATGAATGTGCCAGTTTGTTTAACCATTCACTCATTGAAGGACATCTGGGCTGTTTCCAATTTTTTTTTTTTTTGGGCTGTCATGAATAAAGAAACTATGAACATTTGTGTATAGGTTATTGTGTGAACATAAGTCTTCATGTCTCTGGGATTAATGCCCAAGAGTGCAATTGCTGGGTCATATGGCAATCGTATGTTTAGTTTTATAAAAAAAAGAAAACCTGCCAAGCTGTTTTCCAATGCAGCTATACCATTTTACATTCCCACCAGCACTGTGAGGGAGCCAGTTTTTCTACATTCTCACCAGCATTTGATGTCACTAATTTTTATTTTAGTAAGTGTCTAGTGATATCTCATTGTGGCTTTACTTTGTTTTTCTTTAATGGCTAATGCTATTGAACTTTTTTCCCATGTGTTTATTTTCCATCTGAATATCTTCTTCAGTGAAATGCCTGTTGGTACCTTTTGCCCATTTTCTAATTGGATTTTCTTTTACTGTTGAGTTTTATGAGTTCTTTATATATTTTGGATACTAGTCCATTGATAGGTATATGCTTTGCAAACATTTTCTCCCAATTGTAGCTTGTCTTTTCATCCTTCTTACAGGGTCTTCCATCGAGCAGAAGTTCTTAATTTTAGCGAGGTCAAATTTATCAGTTTTTCCTTGTGTGGATCATGCTTTTGGTGTCAATTCTAAGAACTCATTGCCTAGCCCTAGATCCCAAAGATTTTCTCCTCTGTTTTTTTTTTTCTAAGTTTTATAGCTTTATATTTTATATATAAGTCCATGATCCACTTTGAGTTAATGAAATATGTTTTAATCCCACTCAAGATAAACTGTTCTCTCTTCCAGGGTGAAGAAGGACCAATGTAATCAGCTTGACACAAGTGGCTGGTTTATGTCCTTTAAGAATGGTGCTGTACTGGGGGCCGAGCAATCTGAAAATTGCCTCCACAATTGAGGGCTCACCTCATTTGCTTCCCTTCCCTTAGGGATCACAGTCCTCTCCTGCCTCTGGTCCAATGTCTGGAAATAGTTGTTCTATATCTTTGATCCAGTTTTTCCATTTTTTAAAAAAATAGATTTATTTTTATTTATTTATTTTTGGCTGCATTGGGTCTTCGTTGCTGTGTGTGGGCTTTCTCTAGTTGTGGCGAGCGGGGGTTGCTCAGCAGTTGTGGCACACAGGCTTAGCTGCTCTGCAGCATGTGGGATCTTCCTGGGCCAGGGCTCGAACCCGTGTCTCCCGCATTGGCAGGCAGATTCTTAACCACTGCACCACCAGGGAAGTCCCTTTTCCATTGTTTATAGTGAGATAGTTAAGTCCCATTTTTCATGGATGAAAGCAAACCCGAATCTATTTTGAAGATAAGGCCAACAGGATTTGATTATGAGTTGGATGCAGGTTGTGAGAAAAAGAGAGACGTCAAGGATGACTTCCAAGTTTCTGGCCTGAAACTGGAAGAGTGGCATTGCCATTACCTGAGTTGGAATCAGATTTAGTCAGGGATGCAGGGAGGTAAAGTTAGGAGTTTAGTTTTACAAGTGTTAAATGTTAGATGCCTGTTAGACATCCAAGTGGGGATGTCAACTTTTCAGTTAAATATATTGGTCAGGTGTTCAGGCGGGAGGTCAGGCTAGAAATGTAAAATTGGGGATCGTCTCTGTATAGATAGTACTTGAAGCCATGAGTCTGGGTGAGATCACTAAGGAAGGACAGATAGAGCCAGTAGGAGTCCAGGGACTGGGCCCAGGGGCACTCCAATATTAAATACTTGGGGAGATGAAGAAGAGCCCAAGTTGTTTGTGCCAACTCTCCTCCTCTTCCCACAATTTTCTTTCACTCTCATGGCTGTGCCCCATCCTGTCTGCTCAGTCAGCCTACTCTTGCTGCTTTCCTGGCACTGACTTTTGCTGACCTATTTGTCCTGCAGCCATCCAAGTTCAGGCCTGACAGATCAGTTCCAGGACTGATCTCAGGGCTTGGAAACTTCTCCAGTCAATCCATGTCCTCAAAATCCTCTGAAGTCATTTAAGATCCATCTGGCTCTATCAGGACTGACTCCTCTACCAAAGTATAAAGTGGGAATAAGACAAAGGGCCCATGGCTTCCAGAGTGAGCAACGCCTTGCCCAGAACCTCTTATCATGTGTGGTGGTAACTTCCAAGTTGAAAACTCAGAAGAATAGGGAAAGAGAAGATACATCTTCCTAGACCAAGCCAGTTTCTTCTGCCCAAGATTCTGTCCTTCTCAGTATTGCTGCATGGGCTACCCTGGCAGTGTTCTTCATGCTACTGACTTCAAAAGACTAAGTGTACATTTTCCAAATATCCCCAATTTCCACAAAGCAGTTTATTATTGACTGGATAGTAGTAATTAATATTAGCATCATTTATCTAATCACATGCAACGAGTTGTATAAGGATGTTTGTCATAGTGCTATTTATAAAAGTAAAAGTATTAGAAAGGACCTACATGACCAACAATAGGAGACTGAGTAAATAAGTCATGGTACATCCATAATATGCCCTCATTAAAATAATTTTGCAGATGTGGGAAGATGTTTATAATATAATGCTGATTTAAACATTTTAATGAAGCAGTTCAGTGTAGTGTGTAAAAGCACTTTAGAGTAAACGGACTTGAAGAGAACTCCATGCCTTGAACTCTAACCATGAATGGCTAGGTAGAGAAGGATGAGCTTGTAAAGGAGACTGAGCAAGAGTGGTTAAAGATTTAGAAATTAAACAAGGAGAGTGTTGTATCATGGAAGGGAAGATTTTTTTTAAGAGAGAGGGAATGGTCATTTATAACCACTCAACAGAGTCAAATGCTGAAGAGGAAGATGAGAACTGAAAGATGAACACTGCATTAACCATGGATATCACTGATGACCATTGCAAGAGCTTCTTCAGTAGAGTAATGATAGCAAAAGCCAGATTGGAGCGTATTGAAAGTTAAATGGAAGGTGAGAAAGCAGAGCTTTATTTTGAGGAATTGATTGTGTAGAGGCAGAGAGAAAGAAGGCCATAGACTGAGGAGTATGTATGTTAAAGGATTCTTTTTTTTTTTTTTTTTAATGAGAGAGATAGGAGTTTGTTTAAATAACCGTAAGATGGGCCCAGTAGAGAGGGAGAGACTAGATACACAAGAGAGAGATTGGATAAATTACAGATAAGGTTCATGGGAAGGTGGGGGAGGATGGGATATAAAACCCAAGTGGTGGAATTGTTCTTGGTTAGAGAGTAGAAAGGAAAACTCTTCAACTGTAATGGGAAGCAAGAAGGAAGGGTACCGTAGATAGGTTTAAACACTTGGTAACACAAAAGAGGAACTCGAAGATGATGACTTCTGAGAAAAGTGAGGGTGGAGGTGAGGGCACCAGAGGTCTCAGGAGAATGGAGAAGGTTTGGAACAGTTGTTGATAGGAGTGTGAGCTGACCAGAGAAATGTAGTAAAATTCTCAACCACCCTTTGGTCCACGTGGGGTTAGTGATCCTGAATTAGAGTGGAACCAATCTGCCTGATGGTGAGACTTTCCTCAGTAGTGTTTGGTTGCTTGAGTGCAGACAAGAAGGAGGCAGATAGATCAGCTCCTCCGGGGTTGAGATTTAGCCATACAAGAGAGGTGAAAATTTCTGCCACCTGCTTGCAGGCCTGGGTGGATGGGGATGAGCCAGCTGCCTGGCTCTTCTGTGGAAGCACAGCCAGAGGGAAACGGGAAGAGGGTGGTTCCTCTGTTTCCACTAAACGAGTTTCCCTGCAGTCACCTTCCAAACTTCCTGTCCCTGGGAGAGCTGGCCCTTTGTTAGCCTGACAGATTCCCCACATAGAGCTCAGCCTCCCTGAGGTGTTTCTGCAGGCCTGTCAGGAACAATCCCTTTCAGTCTTCAGAAAGGTCTTTTTATACGTGCTGCTTCTTGATCCATACTGTGCTTGCGAGTGCATGGGAGGGACAGGGCTTGACCCCTGAGGAAGGTCACTGTCAAGGTCTAGTGAAGACAGAACAGCCTTCTTTAATGCTTCAACTCACTCAATACTCTGGTGCCCACACTACCTAAAAGAAGCAACGGGGCTGCTCTTTCCTCTGGCCCTTGGCTTCTGTGGAGAGCAAAACAGAGTGGAGGCATTTATTTCCCTCAGCTCTGGGCATTTTACCCATGGAGGAGAAACAGGGCAGCCAGGTTATAATTTGTGCATGTGTGACAGTCCTAACCTGGTTGCTGGGCCAGAGTTGGTGCTGAGAAAGGAAGGGCTGGTGAAGGAGGATGGAAGGAGTGGTAGAATCAGGTTCCAGCTTGGGCCCAGGCCTCAGCTGTGGCTTCTACTGCTTGGAGAACAGAGGAGAGAGGCGAACACAGGGGCGAGCCACTGATGGCTCTGCTGAAGAGTGGACAGTGTTCTGCAAAAACCAGCTGAACTTGGGAAGATAGCAACCCCCACTCCCACCCTGACATACACACTCCAACCAGGGAAAAGTCAACACATGTTTCCTGTCATTGCTTGCTGGGCAGGGGAGCATTTAAATGATAAGCCAGTAAATTCTCAACAAACTGGGTATAGGGGAACTTACCTCAACATAATAAAGACCATATATGACAAGCCCACAGCTAATATTATACTTAATGGTGAAAAGCTGAAAGCTTTTCCCTTAAGATCAGAAACAAAACAAGGATGCCCACTCCCACCACTTTTATTTAACATAGTACTGGGAGTCCTAGCCAGAGCAATTAGACAAGAAAAAGAAATAAAAGACCTCCAAATAAAGGAAGAAGTAAAATTGTCTCTATTTGCAGATGACATGATATTATGTATAGAAAACCCTAAAGACTCCACCAAAAACTGTTAGCACTAATAATCAAATTCAGTAAAGTTGCAGGATGCCAAATCAATGTACAAAAATCAGCTGCATTTCTATACTCTAATAGTGAACTATCAAAAAGAGCTATCAAGAAAACAATCCTATTTATAATTGCATCAAAAGAATAAAATACCCAGGAATAAATTTAACTAAGGAGGTGAAAGATCTGTACACTGAAAACCATAAGATATTTATGAAAGAAACTAAAGAAGACATAAATAAATAGAAAAATATTCTGTGCTAATGGATTGGAAGAGTTAATATTGTTAAAATGTCCATACTACCCAAGGTAAACTTCAAGGTAATCCCTATCAAAATTCCAACGGCATTTTTCACAGCAATCAGACAATCATAAAATTTGTATGGAACCACCAAGAACCCCAAAGAGCCAAAGCAATCTTAAGAAGGACAAAACTGGAAGTATCATACTCCCTGATTTCAAACCATATTACAAAGCTATAGTAATCAAAACAGTATGATATTGGCATAAAATCAAACATGTAGATCAATGGAACAGAACAGAGAGCCCAGAAATAAACCCATGCATGTATGGTTAATTAATTTTTGACAAAGGGACCAAGAATATATAATGGGGAAAGGACAGCTTCAATAAATGATGTTGGGAACACTGGACAGCCACTTGCAAAAGAATGAAACTGGACCCCTTTCTTACACCGTATACAGAAATCAACTCAAAATGGATTATGGACTTGAACGTAAGATTTGAAACCATAAAACTCCTAGAAGAAAAGATAAAGGGTAAGCTCCTTGACGTTAGTCTTGGCAATGATTTTTTGGATGCGACACCAAAAGCAAAGGCAACAAAAGCAAAATAAACAAGTGGGACTACATGACTACATCAAACTAAAAAACTTCTGATAGCAAAGGAAATCATCAAAAAAATGAAAAGGTAACCTATGAGATGGGAGAAAATATTTGCAATTAATGTATCAGATAAAGGGTTAATATCCTGCAAAGAGTTCCTCCTGGACCCAATTCCAACGTGTGTGTGTGTGTGTGTGTGTTGTGTGTGTGTGTGTGTTGTGTGTGTGTGTGTGTGTGTGTGTGTGTGTGTGTGTAGGCTTCCCCACACCAACAAGCAATTCTCAGATGCCAGGAGAGTGTCCAAAAATTCAACTCAGTTCTGACACTATCTACTCGGAGATAGGATCAGAAAGCACAGGTGAAGGGCTCAGTCCCACAAGGCCGCTGCCCTCCATTTCAGTTGTTACCTGTACTTCTGACCTACTGGCTATAAATAAGAGGTTCTCACGACCATCTCCTTGGGCTTGATTAATTTGTTAGAATGGCTCACAGAACTCAGGAAAACCTGTTTACTCACTATATTACCAATTTATTATAAAAGGATAATAAAGAATATGAATCAACAGCCAAATGCAGAGATACAAAGAGCGAGGTACTGAACAAAGGAGCTTCTGTCCTCATGGAACATGGGGCCTGACATGGTGGCACATGGAAGTGTTCTGGTTCCCCAGTGTGGAAGCTCAACAAAAAGGACAAAAAAGCTGTCCTCAGAGACATGATTGACTAAATTGTTGGCCAATGGTGTTTGGTTTAACCTCAAACAGCTCTCTCATTTCTGGAAATCAGGGGGTGGGACTGAAAGGTCCAACCGTCTAATCACAGGGTTGGTTTTCCTGGCAACCAGTCTCCACCCTTAGGTGCTTCTAAAAGTCACCTCTTTCACATAACAAAAAACACTTTTATCACTCTCAACACTTAGGAAATCCCAAGAGTTTTGAGAACTGTGAGTCAGGAACTATAGATGAAGACCAAATATATATGAGAACTATATTTTGGTCTTCTGAATAACCAAATGTATATTTCTTAGAAATCATAATATCACAATCCAAAATACATAAAGAATTCACAAAACTGAATAGCAAAAAACCAAACAATCCGATCAAAAAATGGGCAGGGACTTCCCTGGTGACACAGTGGTTAAGAATCCGCCTGCCAAAGCAGGGGACACGGGTTCAAGCCTGGGCCCAGGAAGATCCCACATGCAGTGGAGTAACTAAGCCTGCGCTCTAGAGCTTGCGTGCTACAAATACTGAGCCTGTGTGCCACAACTACTGAAGCCCACACACCTAGAGCCCATGCTCCACAATAGAAGCCACTGCAATGAGAAGCCTGCACACTGCAACGAAGAGTAGCCCCTGCTCACCGTAACCAGAGAAAGCCCGTGCACAGCAACAATGACCCAACACAGCCAAAAATAAAAAATAAATAAATTTTTAAAAAATGGGCAGAGGAACTGAACAGACATTTTTTCCAAAGAAGACATACAGATGGGCCAACAGGTACATAAAAACATGCTCAGTATCACTAATCATCATGGAAATGCAAATCAAAACCATAAGGTGACATTACTTCATACCGTTACTGTTGAATGACTATCTTCAAAATAAGAGATAACAACTGCTGGGGAAGACTTGGAGAAAAGAGAACACTTGTACACTGTTGGTGGGAATGTAAATTGGTGCAGCCACTATAGAAAACAATATAGAAGTTCCTCAAAAAATTAAAAATACAATTACCATATGATCGAGCAATCCCAGTTCTGGGTATATATCCAAAAGAAATGAAAACAGGTTCTTAAAGATATATTTGCATGCATTATTCACAATAGCCAAGATATGGAAACAACCTAAGTGTCCATCTACAGATGAATGGACAAAGAAGATGTGACACATATATACAATGGAATATTATTCAGCCATGAGAAAGAAGGAAATCCTGCCATTTCCAACAATATGGATGGACTTTGAGGGCACAATGCTAAGTGAAATAAGCCAGACAGAGAAAAACAAATACTATATGGTACCACTTATATGTGGCAACTTAAAAACAAAGTCAGACTTATAGAAATAGAGAGTAGAAAAGTGGTTGCCGGGGTCTGAGGAGGGAGGGAATACGGGGAGACTGGTAAAAGGGCACAAAGTTGCAACTATAGGATTAATAAGGTCTGAGGATCTAATGAACAATGTGATCACTATAGTTGATAATGCTGCACTGTAAAAATGAAATTTGCTAAGAGACTGGAACTTACATGTTATATTAAAAAAGACAAATATGTGAGGTGATAGATGTGTTAATTAAGTAGATGGGGGAAATCATTTCACAATGTATATATATATATATATATATATATATCAAATCAATGTGCTATACATTTTAAATATCTTATATATGTCTATTATACCTCAATAAAATTGAAATTTAAAAAAGTATAAACTATAACATGCTCCTAATCAGAAGGCATTCCTTTTTCTATCAATAAAAAAGTTTTTAATTAGAAACAAATTTTTTTAAAAAGTTATGACCCAAACAAACAAAAGACTAGACAGATTGTCCATGTAAGGTATTTAGCATAATGCCTAACACCTAGTTAGTACTCCATAATAATCCCTTTCCCATCCTGACCCCCAAAGAAGCCCAGAATGTGATTCCAGATTAGGGGGGGCTGGGGACAGTTGGCCTGGTCTGATATGACCCTGGCTTAATGCAAGGTCACCCAATTGAAAGTCTAAGGTCGTGTGTATGTAGGACCTGCCGTGGCAGGAGTAGAAGGAGCACAGCATTGTCTAGGCCTAAAGGTGAGTTCTGCTCTCTCAGGGAAAAGCTCCAGGTGCAGGTGGAGTCAGATCAGGATGAGAGAAAGTCTGCATGTAAGTGACAGAATGTCAGGCAGTGAGGACAAGGGGGAGCAAGGTGGTGGGGTACACAGGGTAGGATCAGAACGCTTGCTCAAGCACATGAAAGAGCTAGTTCTGCCTACATTTAATATGGGATTGTGGCTGCCTTTTTGAGTTTTAGGCGTTTAGTTCTCATATTTAGCCAGACTTTTAGAGTTGTTCTATTCCAGACTCACATGCTCACCCAGGATGAGTCTAGAAACGAACTGGCCATAGATGGTATAGCACCTTAAAATTACCTCCCTCCAACTCAATTCACAATATGAAAAAGACCTTGAAGCCACGGCCAATGGAATCCCTGAGTGTGTGGACAGCATCTGAATCGATATCTGTGGGCAGTGAGAAAAATAGTGTCATAAAAGGGGATGTTGGCACCAATTGTGTGTGTGTGCTAATACTACGTTAAGGAAAGCTTGAGCCTTATGGTAAACAGTATCTAGCAGGGTGCCTGGCACATAATGCACATTAGATATACATTTTTTGATAACTGAATAAATGAACAGATGCATGACAGACAGTTAATACTGACTGCCTATCTTGGTTCATGTGTTTAAAAATGAGGAGACTATTGTCATGTGCTTTCCTCCATATATAAAATTATATCCCTGATTCACCATTAAAAGACCATTCACAGTATTATGTGGTGTGGCCTGGGCTCCAGTCCTAGCGCTATAACTGCCATGTGACCTCAAGTAAATGACTAATTTTCTGTGTGGTTTTTTTTTTCTTTTTAATGTATAAAAAGAGGAGGTTGAACTGAGCACACGCTAAACCTCCTTCCAGGTCTGAACTTTAGAGATTGTTCTGTGGTTCTGAGATAAGAGCTCCTGTGTGTAAAGTCAACTCATCCACAGAGGGACTAAACCTGTGAACCCTCTTCCACTAGTGTTGGGCTGGAGCTGAACTGCCCTACAGTAGCTTGAGCCAGGCATCCTTAAACACAAGACCTGCAGAGTCCCTGAGTTCCATCAGTGGGCTTCATAGGGTCTGTAAACTTGCAGCCCCACCTCCACTCTTATAAGCAACATTTTGTGTATAAGTATCTTGTGAATTTTTCTGGGGTGCGTGTCCCTAGATTTCAGATTCCCCAAAATGTGGATAAGCCCCAAGTGGTTAAGAAATCCTTGAGCTTTTCAGAGAACAAGTGTAGAAACTTATGCTCCCAACACTATAGCATTTAATCTGATAAATGATTAAGTCCTGGTTGTAGCCACAGAAAACTAATGAAATTCAGAACAAAGGTCTGAGCATTTCTATGCACGAGACAGTCATTCTGACTACAGGTGGGTCATTGACAGATCAATGACAGGAAAAAAACCATCAGAAGCCATGACTGCAGGACAATAATATTTGAGCTGGGTAGAATTCCACCCAGGTAGGGTTATCACAGAAAGGTATGTGTCAGAAAGTTTTCCAGTGTAATGATAATCTCTACCTGATGTAGTGATGTCCAAGACTGTCCCAGAGAGACAGGTGGCAGTGTTGCAGAAGGGGTGCACGCCTGTAGCCATCCATAGTTTGGTTCTTAGACTGGCACAAACCAGAGGTAAGCAGGTGCAGGGCGGGCCAACTGAAAGAGGCAGGGACCCTGCTGAGCTCTAACCACTGCTGTGCTGTAGAGCTATGATTCAGTGCAAACCACTCAACCCTGCTGGATCCCAATTCCTTTATTTCATAGGGCTATTTAATATGAGAAGAGAGAACTTGAATTCCTAAGAAGAAATCCCAGAGAATTAACAGAGTTTACTTTTTAAGAAAAGGAGGAAGTATATAGGAAGTCAAGATAGGGGATTCACCTAGAGTCCAGACTTGGAGTCCCTGAATGGATCTAAGGGAGTTTGGGGGTTTAAGGTAACTAAAGACCTACTATAATAGAACCACGAGTGTCCCCAGGGCAGAGTCTTTGGAGCTATGCATTCAGCAGCAACTAATCCAAAGGCTTGTCCCAGAGGCTCGCAGGGCCAGTTAGCTCAAGATGACATGGGGTCAGAGATTTGACCTTTGTGTTTATGTGACTGTTTCCACATTAGACTGAGCCCTAGTCCCAACCAGCAGAGTCACACATATGCATTACTGGGGACACACAGAGGACTGGCTGCGAGAGTGTAGCTGGCATCCCCACCTTTGGAAACTAGCTCAAATACACTCTAACTCAAACTACACACCTTGACCCCTAAGGTTTAGAACAGAGTATCTGTAAGTATCCCGCAGGTCATGGTCATTTTGCAGTCATTTTAAAGAACGTGTGAGCAGGGAGAGAAAACAGGGTTCACTCCTGAGGGCCTTAGGCTGAGGCACTAGCCTCGTTGTATTGACCAACTGGATTGACTGTTGATCTCCTTCAGGAAGTAAGTACTCAAAATTCCCTGTCTTTGGGGAAACCATAGAGCTTTTCTTTTCTTACAGGGCCTTTCTCTCTCGGCACCTCTCCCTCTGAGCAGGGCTGGTCATCTAGGCTCCAAGTGAGAACTGTAGAGGAGTGTCAGACACACAAACCAGAGGGCTGTGCCTTTGACGACAGCTCCCAAAATAAGGTGCCAAGCCCTACTTCTCACTTTCCCCTTGTGCCCTATGAGATGCTGGCACTGCCTCTGGAGCCATTACTCAGCAGCCTGAATGTACAGAAATAGGTCAGCT
Source organism: Monodon monoceros (assembly GCF_005190385.1). Classification (NCBI taxonomy): domain Eukaryota; kingdom Metazoa; phylum Chordata; class Mammalia; order Artiodactyla; family Monodontidae; genus Monodon; species Monodon monoceros. Next base: position 38,896,479 of record NW_021703774.1, on the reverse strand, counting down.
CTTCCCTCTGGCAGGGTCCTGTCCTGGCGTGGTGGGCCCAGGCAGGGCTGTGTGGGGACATCTCTTGGCCTCCCAGTCTCTCTTCCTGTCAGGCAGTAATCCTATTACAAGATGGAGCTTCACTTAACTGTTCCTAGGCCTTTGAAGTGTCTCCTTGCCCCTAGGCTATAGAGTACCAGTTAGCTGGTGAAGGCACTTCCTCACCTCCGCCATCTTTCCAACACATATGCTTTCCATCTTCTTATCCTAATGGAAACATGGCCTGCCCTGTTCTCTGGCCCTCTCCGGAGCAGGCAGCTTCTCTCCCGCCCCTGGGTCTCGGGGTCAGGAGAACAGGCTGGCATTCTCTGAGCTGCTGGTATTTCTCCAGGTCATGGCTCCCCAACCCCTTGTGGGCAGACCATCCTATCTTACAGGCTGCCCTGTCCATTTGATTGTCTCCTGATCTCCAGCACTCTCTTATCCTCCTCAGTGGCTTAACACCAGCCTCTCAGCTTTCCTGGCCACTTCATCCCGGGCACCTGTTTTTTGATCCTTCTAATACCCTGGCTTCACCATCATTTTGAAAAACTACAAATTTGACCCTAAATTCTCCCAACCTGTCACTCACTGTGATGAACGCAACCTGGGTACGGCATCAAAATGGCCCATGGCATCTCAAATTCTCATAACCTTACTCTGACCACAACCTACTTAACTCTTTCTACCTGTCAAGGTATTTCATTCCTCACCTGCTCACCCTTCCCAGAAACTCTTGCTTCCTCCACATCCAGCCTGGACCTCCAGGCTGCTCACGGATCCCGCATTCTTTATTCTTCGCTGGGTCCTTCCTTGTTGACTCCCCATCTCAGGTAATCCCTAACTCAGATTTCTTTGCCTCTGCTCCCAGATTGCTGAGCTATGCTGGAAATTTACAAGCTTTCTGTGGTGTTTGAGCTCTCACAAACCATTCCACTGAGACCATGTGTGTCTTCAAATGAATTTATCTACGAAACAGAAACAGACTGACAGATATGGAGAACAGACTTGAAGTTGCCAAGGGGGAGGGCGGTGGGGGAAGGATGGATAGGGAGCTTGGGATTAGCAAATGCAAACTAATTATATATAGAATGGATAAACAACAATGTCCAACTGTATAACACAGAGAACTATATTCAGTATCCTGTAATAAACCATAATGGAAAAGAATATGAAAAAGAATATATACATATACATATATATAACTGAATCACTTTGCTGTACAGCAGAAATTAACACAACATTGTAAATCAACTATACTTCAATAAAAAAAAAAGACCATGTGTGCCTGACTCTCTTCCCTACTATTTGCTCTTCAAGGTAGGAATTTTGGCCCCTCAGGGCAACTGTAAAAAGTTAAAACTTAGCACTTGCCTGGCACTTGTCTGAGGACTTTATACTTACTAACTCATTGAATTCTCCAATGACAATGAAAGAATTACTGTTATTACTTTTCTCATGTTTTTGATGAGGAAACTGAGGCTCAGAGAGATTAAGTAAATTGCATAAGGTCACAGAGTTACTAAGGGGTAGAGTTAAGATTAGAATCTCAGTGAGGCATTATGCTATGTCACAACATAAGATGATCATAAACTCTGGGAAAAGTCTGTTGACTTTCATCAGAGCTCCTCCTGTAGTTCAACAATCTTTTAAATCATCCCTTGTTCACTCTTAATTGGAGGTATGTATATTTCAATTCTGATTCTATCATTTTTGGTCAGTTGAGACCAGAGACCAAAGGCATTGCTTCAGGAGTCCTGGTGAGCATCTAGAATCTTGGGGTATTCTTCCATTCTCTTCTGCCTCGTGTCTGACTGAATCAGTGCCCACGTGAGCTTCCCTCAGGACTCCATATACCATAACCCCAGATCCCTCCAACTTTTAGCTGGGCCACAGTGTCCTAGTCTCCATTCTCTAGGGAAGGGAGAAGATACTGCAATTCTCATAGTGGTTATTTAAAGCCATTTCCATGTGATCTGGCTTTGGAGGCCAGGACTTAAAACTCTCCTCCACTACTCACTAGCTTCCGTGGGAGAATGGTTTAAACTCAAAGAGGTTTAGTTTCTTTATCTGTAAAATAGGAATAATAACAATCCCCTTAGTAGGGTTGTACTTATTGAAGCGCCTAGCACAGACTGGGGCACAAACAGGCACATATTAGTTCCTTTCTTTCTCTTCCCCACACCCATTTGTTTCTTCATCCTCTGCAGATGACCCTGAAACTTTCCTTTTTAAAAAATTTTTAAATTTTAATTTTATTTATTTTTGATTGTGTTGGGTCTTAGTTGTGGTTGGCGGGTTCCTTAGTTGCGGCTCGCTGGCTCCTTTAGCTGTGGAACGTGTGCTCCTTAGTTGCAGCTCGTGGGCTCCGTAGTTGCGGCACATGTGCTCCTTAGTTGCGGCCAGCGGGCTTCTTAGCTGTGGCTCGCTGGCTCCTTAGTTGCAGCACGTGTGCTCCTTAGTTGTGGCATGCGAACTCTTAGTTATGGCACGCATGTGGGATCTAGTTCCCTGAACAGGGATCGAACCCACATTCCCTGCATTGGGAGGCAGATTCTTAACCACTGCGCCACCAGGGAAGTCCCTGACACTTTCTTTTTGAGTGAATTTCCTCAGTTTCCCTTATATCTGTATCAGAAATTTCTCATTCAAAGTACAACTTTCCCAAAAATGAGTTGGCACTTTTAAGGTAAGGGCCTTAATGTTTTTCAGACCCTTTGTCATAGTAATCCCACCTCTAGGAATCATTTATGAAGAAGTAGTGGAAATGTGTATATGTATTCTATATATAAGATTCTATGTTCTATGTTTTTACACACATGCAAACATGTCTGTTGTGGAAATGGGACTTCCCTGGTGGTGCAGTGGTTAAGAATCTGCCTGCCAATGCAGGGGATACTAGCTCGAGCCCTGGTCCGGGAAGATCCCACATGCCGTGGAGCAACTAAGCCCATGAGCCACAACTACTGAGCCCGTGTGCCACAACTACTGAAGCCCGTGCGCCTAGAGCCTGTGCTCTGCAGCAAGGGAAGCCACTGCAATGAAAAGCCCGCACACCACAACAAAGAGTAGCCCCTGCTTGCCACAACTAGAGAAACCCCACAGCAACGAAGACCCAATGCAGCCAAAAAGTAAATATAAATAAATGAATAAATAAATTTATTAAAACAAACAAAAAAAGATGTTTGTTGTGGAATTATTTACCCTTGGGGGGAAAAATACAAAGCTTCTCTGTATTTTTGCTCATTATTTCTTCCTTCCCTTTTGCTTCTGAGAAACAAGTAACTCTTTTCCTCCCTAGATTCAACTAAAAAGTATTTTGTAAAATAACTTAAAAAAAAATTACAAAACTAACATATGCTTGTAGAAAAATCTAGAAAATAAATCAATCACTTGTGAGTCCACTCTCCAGTGCTGACTACTACTACAGTACCTTTATATTCAAATTTGTTTATACCTGTAAGAACAAAATTAGATATTATACCTATTATTTGGTAATATATTATTTCCTATCTTTTTTCTATCATTACAATAACATGTTTCCTAACACTCATATCTTAATTTATCTAACCAACATCCAATGATTGTTGGAAAATCTATTTTATTTTTTTAAACTTTAAAAAAATTGAGGTATAGTCGATGTACAATATTATATAAGTTTCAGGTTTACAACATAGTGAATCACAATTTTGAAAGTTATACTGTTTACAGTTAGTATAAAATATTGGCTATTGTCCTGAGTTATCCAATATATCTTTGAGCTAATTTATTTTATATATAGTAGTTTATACCTCTTAATTCTCTATGCCTCTCCTGCCCCACCCGCTTCTCTCTTCCCACTGGTAACCACTAGTTTGCTCTCTATGAGTCTATTTCTTTTTTGTTATATTCACCAGTTTATGTTTTAGATTCCACATATAAGTGATATCATACAGTATTTGTCTTTCTCTGACTTATTTCTCTTAGCATAATACCCTCCAAATCCATCCATGTTGCTGCAAATTTTCATTCTTTTTTATGGCTGAGTAATATTCCATTATATACATATCATATATATATTCCACTTTATATGTGATATATATATATATATATATATCACATCTTCTTTATCCATTCATCTGTTGACGGGTGCTTAGCTTGCTTCCATATCTTGGCTATTGTAAATAATGCTGCTGCAAACATTGGGATGCATGTATCTTTTCGAATTAGTGTTTTTGATTTTTTTGGATTAAACTATTTTTTTTTCAAGTTTATACATGGGACTGTGGTGACTGCAGCTGCATCTTTGGGCACTTCCTAAATTATATCCTTGCCTGTCTTTGTTTCTGATGCCATCCCTCCCAAGCCTCCATTTCCGGGACCCTGAGCCATAGCATAGGTCCTCGCCTCTGGGCAGGCCCCTTCCCGTTGGCTTACAAATATTACAAACCTACTCCAGCACATCTAGGCTTCAAAACTCCCCCCCTTGATTCTTCTGGCCTTTCCCTGCATCCTGAAGGCTCCTCTGGCCTCACAGGTAGGGCTTCTTCCTCCTCCTTAAGGCGAAGTTCCCTGTGTTCTGGATCCCCTTCCTTCCTGTTATCCCCACTCCTGCCTGTAAACACTTCTTTCCTGCCTCCTTTCTCCTAGCCCACACATGTAGTCTTTCCCAACCACAGGTCTCGTCCTGACCATGACCCTCCCCCTGCCCCCAGTATCCATCCCTTCTCACTTCTCTTCTCAGCCAAACCCCTTGGAAGTGGAAACTGCGTTTGCCATCTCCCCTCTCCTCCCTGACACGACCACCTGGCTCCAGTATTACCTTCTAAATTGTCAAATGCAATTGGCATTATTTGTTCTTCGTCTTGCCCAACACTGTTCAAATTTACTCCTTGAAACTCTGTCCTGGGCCATCTCTTCCTAAAACGGTTCCTTCTTAGTCACTCCTGTCAGCTCTTCTTTCTCTAATCACTCTGAAATGCTGGCTTCTCTCCACACTAATGGTCCTCAAAGTGTGGTTCCCAGACCAGCACCATCAACATGGCCTGAGCATTTGTTAGAGATGCAGCTTTTCAGGTCCCACCTCTGACCTCCCTCCTGAATTAAAAACTGGTGGAGTGTCCACTCAAGTTTGAGAACCACTGCACTACACATTCTCCCTGGCCCATCTCCTCTTTAAGCTCCACTTTAACTATTCTTTTCACACCTAATACTCCTAAAATTCTTTCCACCTCAGACTGCTCTCCGGAGCTCCAGTTCTATACATATAACTACCTATAGGGCATCTCTACTCTCCCATCAGGGGTTTACAGGGAAAATAATTTCCTCCCGTAATCCTGTCATTTCTACTGTATCCCTTTCTCCCCAGATGATACCACCATCTACCCAGTTGCCAGTGTCAGATCCTTGGATTCGATTCTTCTCTCGTTTACTCACCTAAAAAAAACACTAGTTTGCCATTTCAGGAGCATCTCTTAAATTGACACTATCCTCTAGTCTGCACTGCCATTGCTTCCTTCAGGTCCATTGCCTTTAGTGCTGGGATTACTGCAATCACCTCCTAACAGGGTCGACTGCCTGAAGCCTGGTTCCTTACCAATCTACTTCCCACACTGCTACCAGAATCATCTTTCTAAAATAAAAACCAGATCGTGTTTATCTCCTGCCTAGTCATTCAGTGGCTGTCTAGTGCCTTCCAGATAAAGTCCAAACTCCATATAGTGGCACAGTGGGGGCTTTTATGCCCCGACCCCTGCTTACCTCCACTGCTACATCTCCTGCTGTTCTTTATGTGCTCCCCGTGCTCCAGCCCTGGGGGGAAACTGGAATCATCGATACTTACAGTTCCTCCAAAGGGCACTCTTTCTCACACCCTCAAACCATTGTTCGTGCTATTGTGCTACTTCCTTTATGAGGAATGCCCTTCCTTCACTTACCATCTGGAAATTTTCTTTCTTCTCTAGGGCTCAGCTCAGAGTCAACTTCTGTATAAAACCTTCCTTGGATGCCCAGGCTCAGCTGGATGCGCCCCACAGTCCGCACATCATGCCTTGATCAGAGACCTTATCACGTTGTGTTTTGTTCTCTTGTTGTCTGCCTGAGGAGTCTGCGAGTAGCTTGAGGACAGGTCCTGTCATCGTTTAGTGCAATGCCCGACACATAGTAGGTGTTTAGCACATAGCTGTTTAATAGGAGAAAGACTGCTTTCTCTTTTCTTGAATCTACCCTTACTACCTATTTCCTAACCACCCCTATTTTTTCATTCCCAGCCATCTTTCATCCCTATCATGCTACTGAAATAGCTCTGGAGAACAAAGATGTGCTGGCCTTATCATAAACTTCTGAGCAGCAGTTAGCTACCCAGTTCTCAAAGAATTCTCTTCCCTGGGCTACTGAGCAGACGCTTTTTGAATTCTCTTTACATTTCGGTCTGCACTTTCACTGGTTCCCTTCCTCATGCTTTTTGCAACTGCTCTACTGGGCACTGTAGCAAGCACAGGGGTTGATGGCGACGGTGGGAAATGGGCCCGGATGTGCTGATAAGCTGGCTCTCTGGGGAAAAAAAAGGCCCTGATTTGTAGCTTTTGTCTATTCCATGGTATAAATACTCTCACCAGACTGATTTCAGGCTACCAACATTTTAACAACCAGCTCACAAAATTCTTGAATATCTAATAATTGGCTTTCATGAGTATGAGCCAGCTCTAGCATACCACTGGGTATGCAGAAATGAGTAAGGCCAGTTTGACAACTAGGAGGGGATAATCTAGTGGTGGAAACAGAGGAATACTGGGTTGGCCAAAAAAGTTCGTTCGGGTGTTTCTGTAACATCTTATGGAAAAACCCAAACGAACTTTTTGGCCAACCCAATAATTCTAAGACAAATGTGATAAGCACCATTTAGTGTTTAAACAAGGCACTATGGGGTTGAATGGAAGGAAGGTTTAATTAGGAAAATCTGTGAATACTTCCTATAGGAAGAGAGGGGTGTCTGAACTAGACCTTAAAAAATGAGGACTTTAAAGGCAGACATAAGGGGTTAAAAACTATTCCAGGCAGAGGAGACGCCTTGAACAAAGGCAGGATAGTACATTATTTGGAGGAATAGCTAATAGATGAGTAGGACTGGGATGCAAAGAAAGTGGGACACCAGAATGGATTCTGACACTATCTAGTTTTGTGATGTTGGTCAAACTGGTTAACTTCCCCAGGCCAGTTTCTACACCTTTAAAATAAGAATCTGATTTCTATGTCCCATTTCTGTCTTGATTTGATGACCCACCTTGGGAAGAGAAAGAAAATACAAGAGTGGGAAAGAAGGAGAAAGGAAGAAATGTATATAGCGTGGAGTTTTTAGGTGGCTAAAGGCTGCAGTGCTGGCAATGCTGCAGGATTCCCTCCCACTGTCAGCTCCCCCCGCTAACTTTTGGCTTAATCCCAGTTATGAAAACCCCGACCCCATGTTTGAGCCATTGCACTGTTAGCTGAAGGCTCAGTTCTTTTCTTTTAAACTGAATGAATATACTGAATCCTGACAGTATATGTAGAAGCAATTTAGTTCATCCTTCTGCTTTGAGGGAACAGGGGATTTCCCTTTTTCCATAGAAAGTATCAAGATCCCACAGGCTCCCCTAGTAACTCATTCCCTTTGAATAACTGTTATTATTGTTATTATCCAGTCTATCTAGAATTTCTCCATCCCCACCTCTTGCCTGTCTTCTCTAGAGATCTCATCTTCATTCCTTTAAACATTGTGAATCATAAAACATATACAGAAAAGTACATAAAACATAAATGCAAGGTATAATCAGAGCAGATAAGCATGTCACCACCAAGAGCAAGAGACAGAGACTTGCCATAACCTAGGAAGCCCCCCATGTATTATTTCCCAAGCACAACCCTCCAGAGGGAACCACTGTCTTGACCTAATGTAATAATCATCTTTGTTTTGCCTCTTACCATCCATATATGTATCCCTCAAATACTAGTTCAGTATCCCGTTTTTTAACACTTGATTTGAAAGGAATCATACTGTATGCATTCCTTTGTTCTTGCTTCTTTTGTTCAACATTCTAACATTCATTCACATTGTCATGTGTAGCTAGTTCATTCTTTTTCATAGTCTTCCATTATGAGTATCCCAGTTTATCCATTCTACTGTAGATGGACACTTGGGTTGTTTCCAGCCTTTGGTCAGTGTAAACAATGCTGCTATGAACATCCCTGTACACATGCCCAGTGCATGTGAGTTCCCCTAGGGCACAGGGGTAGAATTATTGGGTCATAGGCTCTGTGTATCCTCATCTTCATCCTTCATTCTCTCCCTTATATTGGTGGGCAAGCTTTATTCCACTTTTTCTTTCCTAAAGAATTTTAACTTCTGTGCCTTTGTTCCTGTTTTTCTAGCTTTTGATCCTGTTTGTCAGTCTTCTTGTGTTCTTATAACGTTATCAGTATTGGTTCAAGCTTCTCGACCTGTATATCACCTTCCTTCTGTAGTTAAGAATGGTTTCCTCTCCCAAAGAGTAATTTTTTTATTATTCAAGTAGGAAATGTCTTTGGAGTATTTTGAGAGTTCTCTTTCAAACGTGCACAAAATGAAAAGCATATATATATATGTATATATTTACATATATATATATATATTTTTTTTTTTTTTTGCGGTATGTGGGCCTCTCACTGTTGTGGCCTATCCCGTTGCGGAGCACAGGCTCCGGACGCGCAGGCTCAGCGGCCATGGCTCACGGGCCCAGCCGCTCCGCGGCATGTGGGATCTTCCCGGACCGGGGCACGAACCCGTGTCTCCTGCATCGGCAGGCGGACTCTCAGCCACTGCGCCACCAGGGAAGCCCGAAAAGCATATATTTGATTAATAGAGGGCCAGGGACAGGCTTCTTTCTGTGACTTATTATAGTATGGGAATTAGTACTGTGGGCTTTTGAGTCAGACCAATCTACAAGCTGCCACTTGTTGGCTATGTGTCCTTGGGCAAGCTACTGAACTTTCATGCTTTAGTTTCTGTCTAAATGTGGATCTGTCAAAATGTAGATAACAATTATAGTCACTTATTGGGTTATTGTGTGTATTACATGAAAGAATCTATAAGTTTGATTAAAAGAGGTTTATAAACTTGGTCATAAGATAGGGAGAAGTGAGCAAAGACAGGAATTCAGAATGCCTTCAGGATGTGTGTAGTGAGGGTACATACTATGAGTTTGTTTATACTGAGCCTAAGCGCTCTAGCCACCCCTCTGTGGGGTGGCTTGCTAGGGGAGGCATGTGACAGGCTGCCTGTGGCCACAGAACAAAGTGAAGTGAATAGGCCATTTGGGAATCCAACTCACAACCCTGGCTTCATTTACTGTTCAGCTGGCCAAAATACCATGAAAAAGTGAATGGGATTAGAAATGCTGTCAAAGTAAACAGGAAGGCATGAGGACACCACAGGATAACTCGAGTTAACAAGCTGCTCTAAACAGCATCCTCTCTTTGTGCAATTTATTGTACAGGAGAGTTGGCTGGAATAGAAACCATTCTTAATCATTAAAAAACCACATTCTAATTTTCCTGGCTCTACAGGCATTCCATGTATAATTCCAGACTTTTGTTGCTTACATTTCTTAGTTTTAGGAGGTAGTTTTCCAAAACCAGATACTTAATTATAGCTGCAACACTTAAAAGCCAATACCTCATTACCTAACTAGGAAGCTGAGAAATGTTTATCATTTCTCTTCCCCACTCAAAGGTTATTAATATTCATTTCGACTTGTCTGCTAGTCAACCTCTTTGTGAAGACATTGAGTTTTGGACTTGGAATCGTACTCCCACATAAAGCTAGAAAAATCTAATAAGGCTTTTATGGAAGTAGCATTTCCAACTTGACACTAACTGTTGGACCAAATATTGACCCATTACCGGGGCAACAATGCCTACTGGATTTTAACTTTTCAGTTCCTATACCGCTATTATTTCAGTTACACTTCATAAATCCTATTATGCTTCTTTTCAAATAATTCTTGGAAAATTGTGTTTGAGTGTACTGTAGGTGATGGGGAAAAGGTGGAAGAGAAATTAAAAAGAGGAAAAGACTGGTGCTGAATGATTATCGAGTGACGTATGACAGTATGTGCTAACTTCGTATCAGCATAGCAAGGCCAGATGGTTTATTTATAGTTTGTTATTTCAATAACATATGTTATCTGGTAATATAATAGGGAAGGGCCCACTTGTATAATTACTTTTAAACTCTGGATTTAAAAGTAAGGCTGTTAACAGAAAGAAAAAAAAAATCAGCCCTTTACATCTTCACCTGAATTGATAACTCTGGCACTAACTGATGAAGGGGTCCAACATGGAGGACTGTTCGGAGAGGAAGGTGCCAACTCCTAATAAGAGAATGCTACATTCTATAAGTTCTCGTAATTGGAAATCACGGTCTTGAACAGCAGCAGTGGCAACACAGATGCCAACTGAAACCTCAATGTTGGGTTTGTCCACCAAAATGTCAAACCTTCATGGCTGGTATTTTGGCACTGATGAAATAAAGGCACTAAGTATTATTGGCATTGAAAAAGAGCTCAGGGAAGAATCTCACTGAAGTGAGGGAAAAGAATCTAGAGACTTACACAGTACTCCTCAACCAAATGTTTGACTCTAAGTTTCTTACAAAATCAGAGCTACTAATACAGCAGCATAGCCTGTTTTGAGCTTTACCTCTTATTTGCCTACTCACTGGCGAGGGAACACAATAGCCCAACAAATGATCAAGATTTGGCTCTAAATGTCCCCCAGCAGCAGCTTCCTCCCTAAAGGTGAACCCATCTTAAACAATGTAGCACAGCTGGGGGCAGCGGTCAGGAAATGGGAGGGTGGGCTTTGTGTGAGCAAAGTCTTTGGCTTACTTGAGAGTCCAGGATATAGATTTGCAAACCACAGCCTCTTTAAACAGTGGTTGAGGCTATATATGAAATAACCTCTGTAATTTTCATGTACACCTGGTGAGAAAGAGTCATGAATCTCAAACACCTGGGGAAACAGAGATTTTTTTTCTCAGAGGCCCATTTGCTCCTTTTGAAAAGTGCTAAGACTGGAGGCCCAGGCGGAGCTTCCCACGTGATTCTGATTTAGTTCCCCTAACTGAGGATCACATTTGTAGTAGAACAGGAATGTCAGAAGAACTGAAGTTACTTAAACCTTTATGTCCATTTATCAAATATGGTTAACAACCCCTGCCCTCCCTACCTTATGAGAATAATAGGTAACAGTAATCGTTCAATAAATGTAAGCTATTACGTGCTATTAGGCACTGTCCTAAGAACTGTACATGTAATAACCACACATCTCATGGAAACTGATTCACAGAGAGGTTAAGGAACTTGCCAAAGGTCATACAGCTAGGGCTGGAATTCAAAGCTATGCAGTCTAGAGATGTTTTTAACTGTTATTTACAGTGTTGTAAAGAATATATGAAACATGCATGAGGAAAGCATCTTACTTTGAAAAGTTAAGGGTGCTTTAAGTGGCAGTTGAATGAAGTTCCTGGAGGGAAGAGTCTGCATCTAGCCAGCACTTGCTACATCGTAGCTGCTCACAACTTCATTCAAAGGACCTGAAAATCTGATCTTTGCCTGTTTCCCTCAAATGCTGACTTTAGCCTATTGAAGCGCCACAGATAAAGTGACTCCTTTGACTACTGAAAATGAAGGGAGGAACTCTGCAGACCAGGTGCTTCACACAGGGCTTGGCAGGAGTGAATAAATAAGTGTTGGCTGAATTGAACATCTTCCAGGTGATGGATGTGTTGGCTGAATTGAATGTCTTCCAATCAAAGGCATTTGAAATGTGCTATTCATATTCTACAAAATAGCTTGAATTATTTAGAATGTCAAAACGGGAAAGGGCAAGTGGCAAGTTAAGGAAATTAAAGAGAAATGGGGTATAAATGGAATATTAAACCTTTGAAATTCAAAATTAAGAACCTGGTTATATATCCTTGAAGTCCTCTTTCCTGGCTTAGCAGGGAAGTGGGAGGGATGAGCTTCAGGGATGGAATAAGCCTATGCTTTAATACTGTAACACCTCTCATTTGTGTTGTACATACTTGCTGTAGGCATACTGATACAAACAAGCTGCCTAACGTTTTTTTTAAAGGCTGACTTGACTTTTCATAATTCTATAACAACCCTTACACTTTTTAGCATGTGCTCAAACGTAGCTCAGAAATAAAACAGGTTTTTCTACCCCTTTAGATGACAAAGTGGGTCCCTTATAGCAAGCTGGGTTTGTATTCCTGGCATTGGATCTAATGAAGTATTTGACTCACTTCACATCCAACAAAATGTTGTTTGGCTTGCTTATAACATGCAAACAATCTCTAAAGAGCACATGCACAATGCAGGTTTTTCCACAATTCCTAGGAATCTGATGCGTAACCGGTTAATCCGTGATGTGGCATGATCCGAACCGAGGGCAGGCAAAGGATCTCCTATGGAGACCTGTGTGGGAAGCGGTGTGATGCTCAACGGGGCCAGCATTCAGCCCTGTATATAATTACAAAGCAGACACCTGTGCTGAACTGTCACAAGGAGGACAAGAACTCAGGTTCTCTAGTACGACATCCTCACCCAGTTTCTCTTCTGATGCGCATCTGTAAAATGTTGCCCACACCACCTAGGTGTGGAATGGATTCTCTCTGTGAGACTGCTTGTCCTTTGCTTTAAGATCAGTGTGAGAGGAAGTCCTGTCCCTTTTGGGACTAGGAAAAGCAGAAGAACAGACCTAAGAGCAGCAGTGTGTCGGCTACAACAGGCTCTCAAAAAGCATATGTTAAACGCTGTGACCTATACAAGATCATTGCCACTGGCTAATTTCAACGTGAGGGTTAAAGCAACTCACACACACACCCACACACACTTAAAAAGAAAAAAGTAATGTCTAGACATGCATAATGCACAGTTGAGGTTTTAAAAAATGCCTCCTACACAGGGTGTCCCAAAAATCTTAAAAGTTTTAAGTTATTAAGGCTGGGGATAGGGATGGTGGGCTGAACCTGCCTTCTGCCACCCCAACGGGGTAAGCTACACATGATTCTGATTTATCACCAACTGGAAGTGCAGCCTAGATTAAGAGACATTTTAAAGGACTAATTAGTCAACCCTTGCAAAAGTAAATTAAGGGCCTGTGTTGAAACAGCTAAACGGAAACTCTAATACAGCTTTGTAGCAAAAGTGCTTGGAGTGTATTCAAATAGAAAACCTTGGGCTGGAAATACTTGTTTCTAAAAAGAATTACACCACCCCACCCTCCTTTATCAAGTAATCCAAGCCACCTTAAACACTCAAGGTCTGATCAAGCAAGACGTATTTTATGAAAACCTTTCAGCCTGAACTAGATCATGTCCTTGGGAATAAACAAATTTTATTCAATGAGCAAGTAGAAGGGATTCTTGATTACTGCTATAGTTCTTTTGTGTAGACAGACTGCTTCTAGGTTAATGCAAAAGCTCAGAAAAGAACATCAGATAAGGTAAAAGGCTTTATTATTCAGGAGCAGCTCAAAGTCTGACACTGACACAAGCAGGGATAATTATTATCTCATTACATTTGACCTTTGGCACCCATTTGAAGTACTAGTTTTCCAAGTGGGAATGTTACACTCAGTAGACTCTCAGCACAGTTTCTGACAGCCACATTTATCCCCAATTTTACTCAGCAGAAACTGTCAGATGAGCAGGGATACAAAGAAGAAAACCACCTACTTTAGTTCTCTTTTTTATGGATCCTTTTCCCCACTGGCTTTCAAATCAAGAAAGATAGATTGCATTATTGGCAGGTATTGGTCATAAATAACACCTTCCCACAAACACACAAAAATCAAACATCAAATATAAGTAGAGTTCTTAAATATTCAGTTAATGCTACGGCATACTTTGTTTCGAAAATAGCATTTCTGTGGCTTTCCTTTATTTACCTTTCTCCTTGGATAAAACCAGGAGAACCCATGCTTAACTGACCCATGCAGTTCTTGTTGTTACACCTTCGTTTATAACAATCAAAGGAATTAAAGAGTTATCATTAAGAATAGATTTTAAAATGACGACAAAAGTATGAATAAAGTCTACACAGTCCTCAGGGATGTGGATAAAATGAATCAAGTTTCATGACTGGAAGGGGACTCCCTTCCAAGGACATAGTACATAGAAGTACACGGAGCTTGTTTCTATGAGGTTACAAAGGGCTAAAATATAAAACAATGGTTCATTTGAAGCTGATTGATACGTAACTGTTAAGGTAAGGGATACTCAAGATATTTTGCACACTATTAACTGAGAGTCAGTCTGTACACTCTCTCTATTAAATACCTAGAGAAAATTCTATGATGTTTGGCTCAGGGCTCTACTAGAAGATCATTGCTTTTTCGTATATAAAGAGAATCTAAAAAATCAAGTTAAAGTCAAGATTTACTCTTTAGGTTCTGGATTTTCAGTTAAGAACTACCTACTTTTATAAAAATATCAATAAAAAATCATTACTTTTTCTTAAAATCTGATGACTTATTTTTTAAAAAAGTAGCAGCCCCTAGAGAACTGAAGACTGAATTCAAACTCCAGCTTCAGTGTCTACTGATTCTATAAACATCTTCCTCCAGTAAATGGCAAAAACTATAACCTCTTCTAGAACGTGATGTTGGGTTGGAAACAGTAGATTGCTTGGTAAAAATATGAGAACCTTAGATCTCATGTGGGAGATATATACGGGGGGGAAAAAGACAAACATTTCTAGTGTTCTCCAAGTTTCTCCAACGAGCTGATATTTATCACTGCTTTTAAAATAAAGATGATTTTAACTTGAGATTGTATTTTAACACTGAATCAATATAAATTTGCTTATCTAAACATCACATTTTACTACATACTTAAAAAAACCCACAAAAATGTAGTGAAAAGATTATATATATTTTATATGAAACTGTATTTGTTGGAAGCAGCAGAGACCCAGGGTCCTCTTCAGCAGCTGACCTTCACAGACAGGCCTCCTGCTGTGGCCTGCAGATACTTTCCACTGTGCCCAGAAAGTTTCAGAGTAACGAGAGACAACACTTGTTTTTTTGCCTCTATGACATGGGATGTCATTATTGTAGGGAGGATGCATAATTTAAAAAGTAAAGACTACTCATTCAAAATGTTACACAGTGACAAACTTACTTTATGAAATTTAAACACAGCATTCATTCCGAGGAAGCTGCACGGTACACCATGGCAGTAGAACCAGGCTAGGTAAATTTCGGAGTTGAAAGGATTTTCTCTAAAAAGGAAAAAACGGTAGCTTTCTTAAAACCAGAGTTACAGAGTCACTCTGTTGAATTTTTTATCTTGTTTTAATGGGTCAAAGTTCAGTTAACTCACTCAGATGAGAATCTATAATTCTGTTGACTGTTCTGGACTACAGTAGCCATCTTGGGACTTTCTATGGAAATATGTACAGATTTTCCGCATGGAGCTGGGAGTAATGGTGACCTAGAAGAAGAAAGTTTAGATTCTAAAGATTTTCTAAGACAAAGTTCAGCTGTTACCTCAGCAAGTTATCACTAAGGGTATTTTAAGTTAGGATGCCTAGAAATTTGCTTATTTAGTCAGATTTCAGTCTCAAATACTTTGATGGCAATGTCTCTTTTGGTTGATTTGTACTAAATACAGAAAAATTTAAGGCAGCATGCAAGGAAGGAGGAAACAGATTTTTCATGTGAACAGAAAATATTGCCAGTTAAGCCTCGTAATAGGAACCAAAGAGGTTACAATTACCATCCTCTTTGAAATACGTGAGTAAATCACCCTCCCAAATTTACAAACGAGATAGGTATTCAAATGGCAGATACTACCCTTTTCTGAAGTCTACATTATCAACATGTACATAAAGAAAAAAATTATTTTAAAGAAACGTAAGCTTCAAAGATTGAAATTATAAAGCCAGAAATATCTTGGACCGGCACACTATTTTTTAAAGCCTTTAAGGTGTACACATTCATGAAAACAATTTTTTATTGAAATTGCTTTTCTGCTAACACATAGCTCGGACTAGCTCCCTGAAATAAAATTCCTGTAATAATAGGAATTTTAGCTAGGGGCAAAGATCAACTACAGGGATAATTTTGAGAGAAAAAAGGAAAGACTACTTATAGTTTTTTTTTTTTTTAATATTCTGTAGCAGGTCTTGGAATTTGTGTTTGAAGTAATCTTTAAAATATTTCTACCTCCACCATATGATGATATAGCAATAAGACAACTCATCTGCAAGCCAAGAAATGGACCCTCACCAGGATGAGAATAGCACCTTGATCTTGGACTTCCCAGCTTCCAGAACTGTGAGAAATAAATGTCTGTTGTTTAAGCCAAAAAAAACCCCAAAAACTTCTACTTTATCTTTCCTAAAATTATGGGATAGGCTTCATGACAGTAGGAGGGGGATATGAACACTTATTAAACTAGAACTGGCCTAAGGTTATCTAGCTTCTGCCCTTTAAATGGGCAGATGTTACTGATCATGACCCTAAATTGGGTTTCAATCGTTCTTCCACCTTCTCCGTAACACAGAGAAAGAGCTACTATGAACTACAGGAGAAACTTCCTTAACCCACCTCCATCCTTAACTTGCAAACTGAGTAGCAGAAGCTTTCTATTCCCTTTGAGTGGAACCCATAGCTCACCCAATGCTCACAGCTACTTCTGCCTCCACCATGAGTCACTTGGTTTTCAAGGTTCACAAAGCTATTTCTGCCAGCAATATCTGTTTTTGAAATTATCTAAGTTAAATAAAAAGATAAGTAAAGTTAAACTGAATGTTTAAAAAAAGGCAGATACAGGTGAGTTGCCAAAAATACCAGTGTGAGCAAGATGATCGTAAAAGACTGGGGAAAAATCATAAAAATCTAGAAGGATTCTTCACTTAAATTGCTTTGTAAGTATCTTAATTTTGCTTTAAATAATTATAAGCTGTAATTACATATTGAAAATCTATTTATGGATGTTGGCAACTTGTCCATGAATTACAGCTTTGTCTATAAAAAGGGGAGAGAATCTATAAAAAGAGGCTGCAGGGGCTGGGGGGTAGGGGAGGGAATAATGTCAAACAAAGGAAAGGGAAGATATTTTTGAATTGACATCCTGGAGGATGAAGAAGTCTTTGATGAATCAGGCAATGGGGCTGAGGGGTATGGACCTTGACAGATGGGATTTTTTTTTGTGTGGTACGCGGGTCTCTTTCACTGTTGTGGTTTCTCCTGTTGCGGAGCACAGGCTCCGGACGCGCAGGCTCAGCGGCCATGGCTCACAGGCCTAGTTGCTCCGCGGCATGTGGGATCCTCCCGGACTGGGGCACGAACCCGTGTCCCCTGCATAGGCAGGCAGACTCTCAACCACTGCGCCACCAGGGAAGCCCGACAGATGGGATTTTAATGGAAGTAAATAGGATTGCCAGATAAAATACAGGACATACCCAGCTACATTTGAATTTCAAGCAACAAATAACTTTTAGTATGAAAAACTTTTAGTATAAATATGTCCCACAAATATTTGTCCTGCATTTTTATGTGCTAAATCTGGCAATCCTAGGAATAAATAGATTTACTTTAAAAAAAAAAAAAAAAAAAGCATTCTGACTTTTGAGAAGAGATCTGTGCCTGCCCTGGCCAAGTTGGGAAATGCATCTTCTACCACTGCCAACTTACCGGGCCTGGAGAAGTCTTTCCACTCTGCCTCCTAGGGTTGGGGGTCTGGGATGATGGACTTCGTGGAGACGAATTCTCAGCCTTCCGTTTGGCTGCCATGGCCAATAACCAGTTTTTATTCTCTGGGGAGCTATTCTCTTTGCCTACCACTTCAGAGCCTTCTCCACAAGATCCCAAAGGAAGAGGTAGCGTTCCACAGCCTTCTGAAGCATAAGGACTGGCAGGAGAAGGAGGCTCTGTGACACTCATACTAGTCCCTTCAATCTTGCTTGGTTTGGTAGGACCTAGAGAGTCCTTACCAAGGTCTTCCTGGTTACCAGCAAGGCAGCACAGATCCAAATGAAGCTTTTCAACTGGGTCATCAAGCTCAGTCACACAGTTGCAGCTCTTTACACACTTTTGTTTCACATTCTCCAGACAACTTGAGTCTAGCCTCCTCTTTACTCTATTTCTAGACTCAGAGCAAGTCACTGCTTGGGATGATTTCAGGCTCACAGGTATAAGGGCTTTTCTTGGAGACATGATCTTGGTCTCAGAAGCAGGTGGAGTCATGGGTGGTGATAAGGAAGGTGTCCGGGTCATCCAGTTCCTAATGGACATCTTGAAAGATGAGGGTGGCTTGGGAGAGACAGAGGACACGGAGCCTCTTCTGCTGATGGGAGATCGGGTCTTGGCAGGAGGGGTTTTAAGAGAGAATGTGGCAGTATTTGAAGGAAGAGGGAGGTCTCCAGCACAGCTTGGAGCACAAGCTGCTGATGACGGGGAGGAAATGCATGGACTGCTCTTTACTCTGGGGGCTTTGGCAGGAGTACTCTGGCTACTTGTCACTGTTACTGAAAAAGAAAAGAGGGTCACAAAAATCAGAAGTGAAAGCCATAGAATACCCCCAAGTTCTCATCAAGGAAAATTATAGCTAACTTAATCATCCAGGGGTTGATTTCCCAGTGAGCAGATCACATAAGTCATTTGATTCTTACTGGACCCTTTTAGCATTTTCCTTCCCTTTTCCTAACTGCCAGCCCCCCAAACACCCTGCTGTAAAATACATACTTGTAAAAATCTAGAAATTACAGAAAAACTTAACAGCATCCAAGTGAACCACTTTTAATCTTTTTTCTATACTTGTGCATGTGATATAATACATCTTTTTCTACACCAAAATGGGACCATGATGTACCAAATACTTAGTAACCTGCTTCATAACATATCATGAACATTTCCCACATTAATACAGATTTATATCACTTTTAACAGCTACAAAGTATCCTAAGGTAACAGTAAGACATTAGGGTTGTTAATGATATTTTGTTTTCATAAGTAAAGTTGCCATTAGCATTCCTGTGTATACTTCTGAGCACAGGGCAGAGAGGCACCGCACACTAAGGAGCATACAGGTCTACAATCTGGCACAATCACTATGTGACTTGGTACAACCGTTCACCTCTGCCTTGGTTTCCATATCTATTAAATGGAGATAGTTTTTAATCTCCATAAGAAGTAATTCCATCAATTACTTGTTATCAGGCCTCATGTGGCTTTCCACCTTAATTTACAATTTATGATTTTCCACAAGCCAAAGAATGTCAAAGAACATTTCAGAAACTCAATGCACGCTCTCTGTAAAGCAAATCAAATAGTGGATAGAACTCTTCTCTATGTGTCCTGTCCCTTGTTTACAGGCAATGACAAATACTTCAGGCAAATTCTTATAAACTGGGACTTTCCTGGTGGCGCAGTGGTTAAGAATCCGCCTGCCAATGCAGGGGACACGGGTTCGAGCCCTGGTTCGGGGAGATCCCACATTCTGTGGAGCAACTAAGCCCTTACACCACAACTACTGAGCCTGAGCTCTAGTGCCTGCGAGCCACAACTACTGAGCCCGCATGCCACAACTACTGAAGCCCTTGCGCCTAGAGCCAGTGCTCTGCAAAGAAGAACAGCCCCCACTCGCTGCAACTACAGAAAGCCCGGGCGCAGCAACAGAGACACAACACAGCCAAAAATAAATTAAAAAGAAAGTTATAAAAAAAAAAGACTACAGCAAGCACTTGAGATAGAACAGGTAAGGTTTCCTTCTCTTTAAGATAACCATTTTTGTCACTTAGTAATACTTGACCAGAGGTTCTCAATCTGGCTGCATAGCGGACTTAATGTGGAGCTTTATAATAATACAGGTACTTGGCCCCTACCCCAGGCCTACTGAACAATTTCTGGAGACAAACTTTTAAAAAGTTCCACAAGTGGCTATGATGCACAGACAAGGCAGAGAACCATTCGCCCTGACGGTGCTATGAAATCTCTGGCTGAAACAGTGAAAGAATAGTAAACAACAGAGCAGGTGCTGACTGCGAAAAGTAGGACAAGGTAAAAGGGGCCGCGCCTTGGGATTTAAAGCCTTCTAGTTACTAGGTTAAAAGGGCCAGAAGAGAAGGCAGGCAGTCCAGGACAGCAGTGAAGGGTTGGGGTGGCAATTAGAGGCTTGGGAAAGCATAGGGACATAATTTTCAAAATGGCAGTGTGATTAGCAGCAGCCAATCCATTGCTGCAGGTTGGCTTACAGGGCCGAATGGCCAGTGCACCAGCCTTTGGCCCTTGCGTCAGGTTGTTGCTCTGTAGTGCTCTTCAGAGTTAACTCTAGCATCACCCAGAGACAGAGAAATCTAGGTCTAGCTCCTGGTCCAGGCTTAGTTTGAACTTCGCTTTGCTGTGCTGGGTTAAAGGAGGCAGTACTGCAAGGTGTTTCCAAGCATGAGCTTTAGAATCAGACTGCAAGGGTCTGAACTCTGATTCTACTACAACTTCACAGCTGTGTGATCTTAGGCAAGCCTAAGTTCCTTGAGTTTCAGTTTCGGTTGTTTGGGGAATTAAACGAGATAATCCAAGTAGGTCCTTAGAACAACTGTATTAATATTCAATAATGGCTAAATGTTATTAGTATGGTACAAATTTGGTCAACGTATGTAACTTTTTTGTGACTTGACCTCCAAAACTAAGAATAATTAATGACACACTAAAAACACCTAGTTAGGGACTTCCCTGGTGGTCTAGTGATTAAGATTTCGCTTTCCATCGCGGGGGGTACAGGTTCGATCCCTGTTCGGGGAGCTAAGATCCCACATGCCTTGTGGCCAAAAAACCAAAAAACATAAAACAGAAGCAAAACTGTGACAAATTCAATAAAGACTTTAAAAATGGTCCATGTCAAAAAAATCTTAAAAAAACAAAAACACCTAGTTAAAAGAAACATAATTTTCATCAAAAATGTTATAATGTTTATAGCCATTAACACAGAAATTCCACCTCTGGGAATCTATTTTAATGGGAGATGGGGACCCTAAATTCAGAAAAAAATTTTTTCCCACAGAACATTGGAAATAAGATGTCCAACTACAAAAGAAAGAATAGCTAGGTAAACTGGAACATTTACCCAGGGGATGATTCAAAATGTTTTGCTAAAAAGATAACACGGAAAGTGCTTAGAATATCATGTTCAGTGAAAAAAATCCTCAAGAAATCCAAATATATCTGTAGTATAACTATGACTGTTAACAAGAAAATCTCTATGGATAAGGGAGTAAAATCTCAAAAAATAACTCTAAATGTTAACTGAAATTTTGTATGAGTGGTGGCGATGCTGATGGCTTTTTCCTCATATAATTCATTTTTGTTTTTCAAAATTAGGGAGCAAAAAATACATATAAAGACAAGGCAGCAGAGGGACTTCCCTGGTGGCACAGTGGTTAAGAATCCACCTGCCAAGGCAGGGTACACAGGTTCGAGCCCTGGTCCGGGAAGATGCCACGGAGCAACTAAGCCCATGCGCCCCAACTACTAAGCCTGCATGCCCCAACTACTGAAGCCTGGGTGCCTAGAGCCCGTGAGCCTAGAGCTCGTGCTCCGTAACAAGAGAAGCCACCGCAATGAGAAGCCCACGCACCGCAACGAAGAGTAGCCCCTGCTCACCGCAGCTAGAGAAAGCCCGCGCGCAGCAACAAAGACCCAATGCAGCCAAAAATAAATAAAACATTAAATTACTGAAAAAAATTAAAAAACAAACAAACAAACCATATGACTGGTTAAAACCAACTTTCCACCTACAGTGTACCTGTACCTGTGCAGCAGACGCACAACCATGCTGACTGCTCACTTTCAATGAGTGAGTGCTAGCCTTAGGTTGACTCTTATGCCCAACATCATATTTCCCTGGTCCATTTACTCTTCTATTCTCTATATGACTATTCCAGACTTTCTTTTCTCTCCTCAAATCTCTATCACTTCCACCCCTCATCCTTATTCTCAGTTGATGATCCTCATTCCTATCTAAGAAAATAGAAGCTGTCAGAACAGTTGGAAACTTCCGCAAGTTCTGACCATCCCATTTATCCACCTACCTTCACTGTGCCTATATTTCTGCCTTCTGGTTACTATGGATGAACTATCCACACCCCTGACAAAGGACTACACTTCAGCATGTATATTAGATATCATCCCCTCACTCGAGGACACTGGTCCAGCAAACTTCCCTGCATTGATTTTCTCCTTCACTATAGGATCCTTTCAATCACATACAAAATGCTATATTCTCATTAAAAACAAAACAAGGGGCTTCCCTGGTGGCGCAATGGTTGAGAGTCCGCCTGCCGATGCAGGGAACATGGGTTCGTGCCTCGGTCCGGGAAGATCCCACATGCCACAGAGCGGCTGGGCCCGTGAGCCACGGCTGCTGAGCCTGCGCGTCCGGAGCCTGCGCTCCGCAACGGAAGAGGCCACAACAGTGAGAGGCCCGCGTACCACAAAAAACAAAACAAAACAAAACAAAACAACAAAACAAAATCAAAACAAACTTCAACACAGCTTCCTCCTTCAGCTACCACTTCATCTCTCTTCTTTCCTTTCTAGGAAGACTCCTTGAAAGAGCCTTCTCTTCTCCCATCCTCCTGAACAACACTAATGAGGCCACCAACACACCACCAAAAACTGCTCTCACTAAGGTTGCCTGCACTGCCAAATCTAAAGGTCAGTTTTTAGCCTTCATCGTACATTGCATGCCAAAAACATCTGACCTCTCTTAGTTTACACAATACTCTCCTGGTTTTTCTCTTACTTCTCAGGTTGTACCTGCTCCTTCACCTCTCCAATTTCTAAATATTAGGATGTTCCAAGGCTCAGACCCCAGACCTATTCTCTTTTCCATCTATAGCTACCTTTTACCAATATGATGATGAATCCCAAATTTACAACTCCAGCCCTAAATTGCAGAATTAAACATCTAACTGCCTCTCTGACATCCCCACTTAGATGTCTAACAATATCAAACAACATACCCAGCTGTTCCCTCCCCCAAACCTGTTTCTCCTGCAGTGATTCCTATATAGGTTAACGGCAACTCCACCCTTCTAGCTTCTCAAGCCATAAATTCTGAAGTTATCCTTGATAACTCTCCCTTACGTCCCACAGCACATTCTGTTGGCTCCATCATGTAAATATATCCACATTTTGAAGACTTTTTGTCCTACCATTTGCTACCTCTTTGGTCTAAGTCACCATCATTGCTTCCTGCGTTATTTCAATGAGTTTTTAAATTAGCTTGCAGCTTTTACCCTGATCCCCTTACAATTAGTTTTCAACACAGAAGTTAGAATGATCAAGTTAAGAAAAGTCAGATCATACACTTCTCTATTCAAAACCCTCCAACAGCTTTCTGTCTGTCAGAATAAAAGCCAAAATCATACAAGAACCTTATTTTCCACTACTATTCCCCTCTTCTCTTTTGCCCGCTTTAGCCACAGGGACTACAGCTACATTAGCCTCTTTGAGGAACACAAAATATGCCAGGCCTGCTCCTGCTTCAGGGCTTTGGCATTTGCTGTTTTGTCTGCTTAGAACATTCTCTAAAATATCCATATGGCTTACTACTTCATTACTTCAATTTTTTTACTCAGATACCATCTTTTCATTGAGGTCTCCCTGGGTACCTAATTTAAAATTTTAACAGCATGCTTTGCTACTCTCTCATTCCTTCTTTCCTTTTTCCCTACACATATTGTTATCTGACAAATTTTACTTCTTTAACTTGTTTGCTGACTCTCACACTAATATGTAAGCTTCATTTACATCTTTGGGATTTTGAATCTTTTGTTTATTGCAGAATCCCCAGGAACTTAGAACAGTGCCTAGAACATAGTAGATGTTCAACAAATACTTAAAAAATAAATCTACTGGTGTATTCCAGTGCCTTGTGTAGATGATAAACACAGTAGTGTTCAGAAAACATATATTAAAAAGAATGTCAATGAGACGGTGCTTTCCTCTGAAAACATACCAAAATAAGATCAAATCTAGCTCACCATCTGTACTACAGAACTAAATCAATCAAACCATTAAAAAACTTAGAAAAATGCATGGGATCCTTACCTAGGTCGGCTCTCGCCTCTCTCTTCTTCTGAGAGGCCCAGCCCACTATGGAGAGTTTATCTCCTCCTGATTTCTCTTCTAAGTCTCTATTCAAGCGCCAGACTTTCAGTGTATTGTCATCAGAGCAGGTAGCAATCTACAGAGAACCAGGAAGGGAGTTAATAAGTTTCAATCAAAGATTCACAACAAAGTAAAAAACAGGTATGTCTTAAGGGCTGATGATTAGAGAATTATTCTGCCTGATGTAACAGGATATAGAAAATGTTATCTGAAAGGTCAGATACTTTCATTCCTTGCTTTCAGGAATCATTCCAGATTTCCAAAGTAGTGAATCCTTTAGTTTCTTCTTTATATACATTCTGCTGGTATGACTTTTGTGACCAGTGGTTTCTTAGCTACCTAAAGCTCTACTATAAAACCAGGTTCATTTCATTTTATTCTCAAGAAGTTGGGCAAGTCATTATCTTTATCACCTTCTGTGTAACTACAAAACATGTAATTAAATTAAGATGTCATTTTTACTCTTTCTCTTAAAAGATCAGTCAGTGTATGTCACTGACATTTAATTTGTATGACTTTCCTCTGACTTCCTCAAGTTCTGGCTTATTGTTAAAGTAATGGGATTATTCCCAAGATCTGATTTAGTCCATGACTCTAGTATGCTGTGGCAAGTAGAATGAAACCTTTCCCTAAGATTATTTTTCAGATAGGTAAAGGAGCAATCTGGGAAAACGACACGTTCACTAGACTGAAAAAAGTTAAAAATAACTTTTGCCCCTTTAAAAATATCTAACCATTCCTGATCTTGGTCCCAAGCCTTTTATGGCAGAGAAAGTCCAGCTTGAAGAGCTTGTGGCAAATGGCCACTGGTACCAGAGCTATTCCCCAGCATTTGTTTATATAATTTCTCTATTTCAGTAACTAAAGAGAGAGGAAAAAAAAGAACACACGTTCTCTTAAGTCTTGGTCCCCAAGAACCTGGCAGCTTTTTCCTTTCCTCACTGGGAGGCCAAAAGAAGACACACATATTTAACTGCTCAAAAGAAATGCCTGGAATCCCCAGTTATTCTATAGTCTATAAACAAGTTATTATTTACAGAGCAACTACTAAATCTGAGTGTCTGAAAATTTATGTTCATCTTATTTAATTCTCACAATATAAAAAGCCTTATACTCAAATAACCTCATCTACAAAATGGGAATAAAGTTATTTGCCCAAGGTCACCACAATTAAGTGGCAGAGCTAGAATTTAAATCCAAGTTTTTCCAATTTCAAAGTGTAAATCTTTTTTTTTTTTTTTTTAAAGCAGTATTTTATCTTCCTAATTCTAGGCTCGGGACAAAATTATTTTAAAGAACCTTTTAAAAAGGTGGTCGTTAAATTGGTATGAGTAAACAGCCCTGCTACTTCCTTTGAGTCTTTTCTGTGCAAAGAGATAAGGGCAATATATGATGGATGGAAAAAGATGATAATTAACTGAATAATAAAAAAAAATCATCTCAGTAAGTTCTATGAAGATATAAAATTCCACATTAAAAGCAGACGTTTCACTGGAAATCACAGGGAATCTTTGAGGGAAAATGCCATTAGGGTGTAATTTTTGGTGATTAAAGCAATGATTTCAAAAAAAGTCTATCATGAAGCTCATCACAGAAATGGTTATATAGGGATATAGAAATAAAAGGAAATCCACAGCGGTACTGGAAAGCTAGCAGGGATGCCATGAGTAGATCAGACCATGAGAAGATTCCGGAAGATAAAAAAACAGATGGGAATAATAGGCAACAAACCTTCAAAACATAATAGATAAAAAGGAGCTCTCCACAGAAGGGACATCTCCTGCAAACCCAAAATAACCCAAAGACCAAAGGTAGGCCCTGGAGAAGTGAGTGGAACTCGGGCCACTATTATATGAAATCCCTACATGTATGTGGAGTTTGTTTATGTTTCTGGGATTTCTACCTTTCAGGTTTTTTACTTGTTTTTAGTATCACTATTAAAATAATTTTTAAGTGAGTATATTTTCTTCTTTTCAAAGTGTCTAAAATACTTTGGAGCTACTTCTCTAGTTTAGTCACAGACAGCCTAACACGTTAAGACTTCACAGTAAGCACTTTTCAGGCATGTGAGAACCCAAACTGGACTGTGAAGAACAGTCAAGGTGTTACCTTTAATACACCACATTGATAATATGTAGAAAGTTAGAAACACTAGTTTTCACCTTAGATTTTCTTTTTACCTTCGATTTAAAAATGAAATTTTATTAATGTTAAAAACTTAAATCCTATGTTTAGGAAACGAATGACTCTAGGGAACTAAGAAATCCACTTATTCTTTAGTGCATAATACAGTTTACCTATTGGTATAAAAAACAGAATATGTGTGATTAATGATGATACAGATTCTGGATGGCCTCTAGATCTTTTAAATGTCTATATAAACATAAAAGTCTGTATTAACTCTCAAGCTAACCTTGGAAAAACCTACAAACCTGTGATCTACTTTTTAAACCAACCACAGATTCACCTACAAACCTTTGTGAAGTCTGATGGACACCAGCACACAGATGTGACCTCTTGAGAATGACCCAGGAGCACAGTAGGAGGATGCCAGGGTATGGAGACCTATCACAACATCAGAAAGAAAAAAACAAGTCAGCAGAGCAGTGGTAGGTCTCCCAGACAGAGGCTTCGAATCTCTCCATATCTGTACCTTAGAGAGCTTTAGGGTTGTTACCAAAAGCCCCTAGACATGCCTACTTATACCTCAGAAAAAGTCCCAATGGGCAATGAAAGTATTTCTGTCATTAATCTGAGAAAACAGAATGAAAATAGCCAAAATAAGTAAACAATATGAGCTTAGATACCAGGACAGGTCTTATTTCAAATCAGGAAAACTTAGCTATACGTATTTTGACTAAAATTCAAGACTGAAAGGGTAAGGTTCAGCAACTAGGTAGTACACTTCAAGTGGAGCCTAGACAACTTTAGATCTTCTCTAGTCAGCTACTTCCAGGAACGCTGCACTTACTAAGTCCTGAAGGTACCTGAGACATGCTAGCAGATCTCTTGGGACAAGAGGACAGTCTTTCTTCCAAAAGAAGACTCACTGACTTTTAAGAAAGCCCAAAGTTATACTCCTTCATTTTGAAGGGGTATAAGCTATATTCCACATGGCACTTTTTATCCATTTTGGAAAAAAAATTCCTCTAAAATTTTATTTAAGTTCATTTGCTTAAAGAAATCTTGAATTTTCAAGTTAAGTATTGCCACATCTCAATACATTTTAATGTATAAAGAAGGGTCACATTGTGCAGTACTACACATGTGACTAAGAATATTTTCACGCTCATTCGATGCCATTAGTGATGTGCATTTGACAGCTGACTCATTCAAGAGCTGTCAATCCCTATCAGAGGCCATGGGCATTAATCAGCACAACATGGAGTACAAACTCACACAGCTATTACTAGCACATGTTTGAAAAAGAGAAATTATTCTCTTTTCATTTTCCTGAGGCTCTGAATCATTGCTCATTTGTATGAAGAAAGTGGAGGCATTCTGGGAAGAATATTTGTGAGAATTACTAAGTAAGCTTAATGGACTCCTCAGACTGTAGTTAAAGAGATTGGACACACTGATTCATAAGGTTACCCAACTCAATTATTACTACTCCTCTCTTGGGTTAAATGGCACATATGTAATGATTCAAAAAGCCGAAGAAGACAAAGAGCAGAATCTAATTTGCCTTGATGGGCTTTTTCTTGAGATCTAAAAGGACCTCACTTGCTGCCTACTCCTACAATGCCACAGAGAACAAGAGCTCATTCTTTCACAAGGTAGCACGTTTTAGAAAAGACTTTCAAGACAGTCTCTATCTCAAGTCACAGAAATTCTTTATGGCCCCAGCCCATAAAGTTTCTCTACCCAAGGCCCAAGGAGTACTGCAAGCAGCAAGTTAAAAGGAAGAGGAAATCCTCATGTCCTCCTGACCCTCCCTGGTAACAACACATTATTTTACTCCATTGGTTTACTTGCCTGTTGCTTCTAGCTCTTTATTTCATGATCCAGCCCCTTCCTCATTTTCCTAGGCATTAAAATACCTAGGAAAACCTGACTGTCTATACCAAAGATTAAAATTAATGTCAAGAAAAAACAAATATCCACCAATAGAATGCATGTACATTTCTGCATTTATCTATAGGATTTAAAAGAAAAAAAACACAAAGGGTAGACCTGTTAGAAAAACTTTTTACAATTTGATAATAAGGCAGGAATAATAATAGTAACAAAAGTCAGCATTTATTGAAATGATTACCATGAGCCAGGTACTTTACACAGCGTTAAAAGTGAGGGGAAGGTTCCTCAAACAGTTAAACACAGAATTAATTACCACATGACCCAGCAATTCTACTCTTAGGTATACACTCCCAGGAGAACTGAAGACATGTTCAAACAAAAATCTGTACATGAATGTTCATAGTAGCTTTGTTCATAAAGCCAAAAAGTGGAATAATTTAAATCTCCATCAACTGATGAATAAATAAGTAAAGCAAGGTCTATACATACAATGGAATATTCAGTCTTAAAGAGGAATGAAGTACTGATACATGCAACAACATGGATAAACCTTGAAAACATTAAGTGAAAGCAAAGCCAGGCATAAAAGATCATTTATAGGAAATGTTCAGAATAGTCAAATCCCTAGAGACAGAACATAGGTTAGTAGTTGCCAGAAGCTGAAAGTGACTCTTAAAGGGTATGGGGTGATGAAAATATTTGGGAATGAGACAGTGGGGATGGTTGCACAATACTGTGCTTATGTGAAAAAAAAAAAATCACTGAATTGTACACTTTAAGGTGACTACAATGGTGAATTTTACATTATACAAATTCTATCTCAACAAAAAAAAGTGGAGGGAAGGGCATGTTGTGGGCTGGAATGAGAACTGATGTCCAACAAGTTTTTATGAACGTTAGTAACAAGTGCTTTCACAGTTGAGGACTATCCTAGTATGGTAAACTATACTTGGTGACTACTTCAAAGAAGATTAATTTCTTCTAATGAAACTCAGGTGACTTTTAAATCCTTCATTTTTATTCAAATAAGTTTTTATTTATTGTCACTTCATTATTATAAAAATATTATCACAATGATAATTTCATTTTTTAAAAACCTCCCTCTACTTTCAAACAAGAAGAGGTGACTATTAAATCCAAGAGACATTTAAACATCTATGCATTCTGAGAATGGTCAAAACACAGAAAATTGTCCTCTCTTACAAATTTTAGTTGTTATAGAATAAAGACTAACTCAAGGCATGAGAAATTCTGAAGTTAAAGCTCCCAGAACTATGAAGTAACTGGCTCTAACCTACAGACTTCATAAAACATTTTGTATACTTGAACATGCAAAAAAGATCAGCACTTTTCCTCAAAAAACCTCCTTACTCTGCCCAGTTAGAAACCAAACCTAATCTTCATTTTTGCCATGAGATCATTTACACTTCCTAAAGTGTCAGGCTCAATGTTTTGCCAATCAGTGGTAGAATGATGGTGCCAAATCAGTTTATTTATAACCACTTCAATACTATTCAGTGGCTCTATCAGAAATGAACCAGGGAAGGGGAGGTGGGTAGGGGTGAGAGGAGGACAAGGGGTAGGAAATTAAAAAAGAAAAATAACATAATATTAAATCTTTTAATTCTTAAGTCTTAGGCCTCAGTGTCAGAAAGTCTAATTATGTTATACCTCCTCTTTGCTGGCCAGTGGTGAGGATTAAAAGGCCATTCTCTTCTGTCTTGAGATCTAAAACTCCCTTCTTTCACCCTGTTTTCTTGGGCCCATGGGCTTTTTTGGCATAGGAGAATCCTAACACCTGAGAGAATTCTGACCTAACAGCCTGAATACTCAGCTTGTGTGCAATTTTTTTTAAACTACACCCCTCCCACTTTTCCTTATCATGGAAAAGAGAAACTGAGCCACCTCACTAGGCACATTCAATTTTAGGAGCAGTAAGTTTGCCAGGATCTCAAATATCAGAACCTGCACACTGAGTTATGTGTGGACAGGCAGGAGAACATCATGTTTGAACCACATCATTCAGCACCGACATGTGACCCAGCCTAGAATTCAGAAAGGGTCACCCATGTGTGTGATACCTACTGATTGTCTGAAAATGGGTTACTAATGAACTACCAAGTATCTTTACTTCATGTCTTTAAAGAGAGGAAGCATCCCTCAACCCTGATTTACTGAAACCAAGAAGGAAAAAAAAAAAATTGGCAATAAGACTATACATATACACATACATAATATATAATTATATATATATATATATAATTAAGAAGCTGATTTTAAATGATTTAAAAAAATGATCAGTGCCTAAAGTTTTTTTGTTTTTGCATAATCCTTTATTATACTTTTTGGTATGTCTGAAATTTTGTTTTTAAGAAAAAACTTAAAAAGATACAGACCTTGGTAGGAATAAAATCCTCTAAGTTGGGAACCAAAGTAGAGAAGGGCAATGTAGGTAAAACAGTGAGGGAAGGGGAAAGGGAAAACAAAAAGACAATAAATACACAGCATAAGACCAGATTATGAGACAGAAACATTAGTGCTAGTCACATAAAGTCTAAAGCTCAAGTCAGAAGAATTTTATAGACAGGAAGCTATGCAAAAACTCTTACCATAAGAGGGGGTTCTCAACTGTATATTTTATAAGCAAATTTTTCATTTTAAAAGTACAACAAATGTGCTTGAAGAAAAAGAGGTAAGGTCAACACAAAGGCATCTTGGATAGAACAATATCTCCACCTTGTGGCCATCTAGGTTATTGTTACTAAAGCTTTTGATAAGGTAGTGTTGCATTTTTGCAACTAGAGTTGCAAACCTAGAGGTATATAGAAAAAGCATTTTTTAGTACCTCCCTCAGGACCAGATGAAATTAAGCTGAAGAATTATGCTTCATACCTGACAGGATCTACCCCGTCCTGCATTAAAGATATGGCTTTCTAGAGATTGGCAGTACTAAGAATGATACAATTTCCTCCTGAGAAGGAATTTGATAATATTGAACCTATAGGTCTATGAAGTTTTAGACATTATGACTCTAAAATCCAAAATGTGTGAACTCTGATCATTCAATTCACCAATATCAAGGAAGTTTATGATATTATAGGGCAATCTGGAAGATAATAATTTCTAGCCCTAGGAAAACAATGCCTTAATGCTCTCATTCCTTCTCTGAACTCAGACATTTCTATAATTAATTATTCCACAAGAGGCATTTTCCAGTGGTCAGCAAGTGCTACTTATATTTCAATTTTCTCCACTTGACTTCAAATTGACAGCATTAAGTTTCTTAGCCTAGAGTAGTCACTTTAGAACCACTGTTTATTTAAAATGTAAAAAAAGAAATTATAAATTTCTGTAACAGAAGTGGGAAATCTGTAAAATAAATAAATAAATGAATAAATAATGCTATTAAAGATATACAAAACTAACAAAGCAACCACATCTATTTCAATAGCCTGAAGATTGGCCACTTAGAGGAGACTAAAGAACACAATTATTATATGAATATTTTTGAGTGAGTGTTTTTTGCAAGTGTGATTCGGGGGTAGGATTCTAGGATCCAAACACTGTGTTTTGAATGAGAGTTTGAAAACACAGGGCAGAAGGGCAGAACAGCATGTTTTTCCAGGAAGCAGGACAAAGTATTTAAGATTCTTTCCAGTCTTCTGAATTCTCAACTTCCTGATAATCTGTAAAACTGTTGGAGGATATGGATTGTCAATTTCTAAGAAGCTGACCATGAAAGTGTGATATCTTCTGTCAGAATCAGAGTGAAGTTTTGGCTATATTAAGAGGCAAGAAGCAATTTTTACTAAACATCTGATACAGAAAAGTTAAAGTATGTGTTTACATTAACCTTACCTCATCTTGGACAGAAGAAATATTTGCAAGAATACTTCAGCCTCACCTTTGCGGGGAAAGTCTGGTAACTTACCTTCCAGATGTAGGCAGCTTCATCACTTGAGCCACTGACTAAAAACTGGTCATCTGGACTAATACTGGACTTAACATAAAAGGTAGAGTTCTGATGTCCATTGAAGATAGCCACTGCCAGAGGGAAAAAAATCAAATTACTTGGCTCTTGTTATTTCCAGTTTTCAAATAAATGAGGAGTATACATGTTCTAACAAGTTTTATTAGTGTACTGATTACTGAAGCAGATGGTCAAGCTAGTCACCAAATAAAAAAGAACTGGACATTGGCAGGGAAAGAATGGAAATCCTAGAAAGAGGCTTTATATTACACCCAATCTCACAATCTAAGCCCAAATACTTGGTATGGAGCTGGCTGTAGAAAAGAAAGTGATGCAAAATATTCTTAAAGGACAAGAATGGAGCTGGGGTCCAATCCTTTAGTAAAACGCCTTTATTAGACCCTCTCTCCCCACCCTAGGCTAGGTTTCTTCCGTTGCATTAAACATTCGTCTTTCCTCCTCTTAGACTTATCTTAAGGATAAATTTCATAAATATCATTTTCTTTCCTCACTAGACCTTATAATGCTTTGAACAGAGGAGATCTTCAAACATTTGTTGTATGAACAGGTAAAAATCAATGAAAGGAGAGTTAAGATTTATGGATAGCTTATCTGAGATGTGGTAACCTTAAATCTAGCACTTTAAATAGGCTGAAGTGGGGTAAGCTATATATTCATTTGTAAGATACTCCAACTAGGTTAGGTTTAGACGTCTCACTATCCAATCTAGCATAATGTGCTTGACAAGTTCTTTTATCCTAAGGAGACCAAAACCTGAGGCCTCTGGCATCAGAATACTACTAGGAAATAAAAGAAAAAAATCTCAGTCATTAGAAAATTTAAGGATACATTTAGGCAGGAAAAAATATTTCACTCCAATCTTCTAATGGAGGGGAAAAAAGAATTATTAAGGGACTTAACAGCTTTCTGTAAGTACTCACAAAAATCCCTTCCTTTTGCTAGAATAACACTGGAAAAAAACTTTGTATTTATAGGCCTTTAAGAAAAAGCCTGCACATCAAATAACCCCCACATCAAATACTATTACTGTGAAAGTTAAGCAGGATATGAATCAATTCAGATACACATATTATAGAGCTACTATGATAGATAAATCCCCACAAAATAACCAGGCTCCTTTATTCTGACTACAACTCCAAAACTACAATTGTTCATCTTTCTCAACTCTTAGCTACGAATGGAAAACTATAGACCAAATTTCCCACTAAACTCGTCAGTATTCATTGCCCTCTGCTGGTCTAAGAAAGCCAACATAAAGTACACAGTAAATGTTTCAAACCATGTGAAAAATCCTTCTAAAACCTATATTGGCTTTAATTAGTTTAATTTAATCTTTGACAGCTCGGGCTTTTAAAATGCTTCATTAAAGTGCTTCAGAGTCATCTTTATGAACATCACTTAGTGTAATAAAATTCTGTGAATTAAAAGTATAGGAGATCAAGTATTGAGTCCAGGACCCTTTCTAAAGTTTTGAAAAAGACGAGCAATTACCAGATGTGTCACACTCACACTCACACACACACACACACACACACACGTCTGACTTTCAATTTCTAAGGAACATACCTATGTATCTACCTACCTACCTATCTATATATGAGAGCCAATCAAATTATTTCAGGAGCACAGGAAAAAGGTTACTAAATTATTAGTAAAGTGGCCTTGGGCATATTTGTTTTAATGGCAGAAGGACAACTAAATTCAAAGCCCCTTTTGGTGCCACACTATAACAAAATGATACAGAAAGAGCTCTTGGACATCTGATAATATAATTAGGCTTTTATCTTTTAGGGAAAAATTTGAAAGAGTCTGTTTTATACGGCTAAATAAATTAGAAGTTGTCCAAGTTCTAATTCTATTCACGAAGACAGCAAGCAAAGTTATAAAACCTCTTCCCTTTTCCAAATACTCTTATTCTTGTTTAGACAACGTCAGACCTAACCCAGGGCACTGAAAATACCAATTGGGTAACTGCCACAGATACCAAAGTCCTAACAATGGCTAGGGGTCAGTCTTTAGAAACTTCTCTAAGAGCCCAGCTAAATTCTGTACAATTTTAAGATTTCTTTTTTATCAACACATCTTACTTTACTGGGAACTGGGTAGCTCTAGGGATTGGTTATAGAATTCAAAGTCAGTTTCTGACAGAGCTATACCTGAGAAGTAGGTTACAAAATATGCAGCTTGCTTAAATAATTGATAATGTTCTTAAAATGATGAAATTCAAATAACCCTCTTAGAGTATGCTTGAAAAACTCTGATTTTTTAAAATGTTATTTATCAGCTTTAAAGTCAGATTCCACTTATAATTTTCTTGAAGAAAAATAAAAAGGTGAGGTTAGGGAAAACATCCAGAGGTCCCCTAATTTTAATGAACAGCTCCCAAACAGGACAAAACCCGGGCAGAACAGCCTTCTCTATCCCACAAAAATTGAGATAATTTTAAGTATACCCAAAGGGGTATAATTTCGGGAGAGACTCACTATTAAGTTACCACACAGAGCAGGATTCTGTTCACTTGTGAAATCATCACAAGGTAAATACATCTATAAAAACATCACTGGAACTAATCAAAGACCCCAAAGTCCTTATATGTCTTCATAAATTTGGTACAGAAAAAAAAAAAAAAAATCAACATTAAATTCTCATTAACAAAAAAAATCCTATTAGTTTCCAGGAAAGAGAATCTGAATGACTAAGCTCCTACCTGGAGAAGTCTTTAATCCAGTCATATTGAACATGTAGATGTTGTCATCTGTGCAGTTAGCAAATAAAGTAGAGCCAGTAGAATCCAAAATCAGACTTGAGTATCCTAGAAAAAGGAAACTTTAGTTAGCATGTGCTGATGAAGGAGAGTAGAACTGAGGTGAAAATGATCTTTTTAGATCACTTCACAAGAATCATCAGAATTCTTCTTCCCTAAAGTATATACAAACCAAAATTATTCTTAGGAGTTTCTATCTTTTGAACTTCAAAAAGATACTTCCATATATTAGTTTCTCAAGTCAACAGAGAATAATAGTTGCTGAAAACTAGCTTGATATTTACTTTAAAAATTTTAACAAAAACTTACATATCCAAAAAAGCCCTACAAAAAAGTCCTAATGAATACGCAAAGGCTTACCTAGTTTTCGAGTGCTGCTACCTGGGTACAGGAAAGACTTGGATGCTATGGGTTCTTGCCGATAAGCAGTATAATTCTTACGTAAATCCCATATTTTGATTACCCTAAAAACCAAGGTAAAGAAATAGTTATTTTATAGTCCTTCTCCAAGACCAATCAGTTTCAAGTACATATGAATGTGAAATGACTTTTAATCTAATTCCTCTGGCACATCAACCAGGTACAGTGAGGATATGTCATTGGGAAACAGATTGAACTATCTTGTACTCTTGTCTCCAATGTCAGGCTAACAATTCTGGCAGAACGGAAACAGATGTGATCTGACCCACTGATGGGTTGCCCTGAGTTTACTTCAAGGGAGCGGAAAAGGAAGATGAAGGTTGACTGCTGATAGTCATTGTTTCATTGTTTTCAGAAAAAAGCACTTCCTAAGCCTTTAACATTCTGCATGTAACCTTTGACATCATTAAGTGTTAAGCTCTGTCCCTATGGTTATATCTCCATATATTAACTCCTTAAGTAATCTAGTCTAAACAAATTTTCCTGTGAAATAAAGTATTTCTTCATTTCATCTATTGGAATAATTTTCTTAATTTTCTACATCTACTTTGTAGGCAACTTGAAAACACAAGCTTGGTTATAAAAGGGAAGTATCCTTGGAAGCAAAGCTTTCACAGCCATTTACAAATATAACTAATGACCTTTAGATAATTCTACATTTGTGCCTGAGAATTCAGTCCACAGAAGAGTTTAAGTGTCCAGAGGACACAACAGAAATTCTAGTTTATTAAGCCATCATATTTTAAAATTAAAACTTTTGAAGGGAGGGATGTCTTGGGAGATATGGGCAAAAACGGGGCAAAGAAGAGAATTTTAAAAAGAAAGAGCCCCTATACTCAATGAACTTAAATTCCAACAAAGCAAACAATCAAGAAGTATCACAAACTTATTTGGAAGCCAAAAATTCAAAGCAATCATAGAAGGAAAGTATATGAAAGTCTTTAGGGCTATCAATCTAGTTAGATTGCTCCCAGAAATGCCAGTTACATGTCCAGAATCATATTCCTCCTTTTAGGATATTACTAAACCAGAAAAGACAAAATCCAAAATGCAGGCATACCTCATTTTACTGTGCTTTGCTTTATTGTGCTTTACAGATATTGCGTTCTTTTATGAATTGAAGGTTTGTGGCAAGTCTATAGGTGCCATTTTTCCAAAAGCATCTTCTCACTTCATGTTTCTGTGCCACATTTTGCTAATTCTCCCAATGCTTCAAACTTTTTCATCATTATTATATTTGTTATAGTGATCTGTGATTGGTGATCTTTGATGCTACTATTGTAATTATTTTGGCATTTTTTAGCAATCAAATATTTTTATATTAAGGTCTGTATATTGATTATTTTAGACATAATGCTATCACACACTTAGTAGACTATAATGTAAATATAACTATATAGTAATATAATAAACTATAATATACTAATATAAATACAGCATAATATAAATATAACTTTTATATATACTGGGAAACCAAAAAAAATCGTGTGACTCGCTTTTTTGCGATATTAGCTTTATTGCAGTGGTCTGGAACCAAACCTGCAATATCTCTGATATATGCCTGTAACAGAAATTTTGCTCCTCAAAATAAGAATCCTTGATTAAATTACACTGCACAGGCAAGCAAGTTACCCAGCCAGCTTCTCTATAATAGCAGCAGCAGCCAACACTCCTATGTGCTAGAAATGTGCTAAGTGTGATACATTATCTCATTTAATTATTTGAGCAAGAGTCCTAACTAGATATTTTCCAGTGTGATCTGTAATTCCTCTTCTCAGCTGGGTACTCACTATGTTGAAAGTTAAAAGCACACACATTGAATTATAATGGGTCTAGGTGACTTCCCCATCCCAGTTCATGAAAGACAGCTCACCAAAAGAACCAAGAAATAAAGACTCGTCTTACCCATCCACGGCTCCTGCTGAGACTAATGTATTCTCATCTTGAAAGAGGACCACAGTAACACTCTGCTGGAAATCCTACAGCACAAGGGAGAAAAAGAAAGAAGGAAATCCTATTTTGGGTATAACAATCTTCACTATCAAGAGACCAAGGTGCTAAAATGATGGCTTTTTCCCCTAAACTGAGTATGACTAGATCTTGCCCTTCCAATAATCCTAGTCAGATATATATGCAGACCAAGAAGGAATTTTAGCAAGGAAGTGACCTAAACATCATGTTATATTATATAGTATGAACACTTTGACTCATATTCAAGAAAAAACTGGTGATTAACACAAGATTTTAGTACTTGTCTAAGTCTACTAGCTCTATTTGAAATCATCCCTACTGTCTATCCTTAGGAACCTCATTTAACCTGTACCTGTTTCATCTATAAAATGTTGCTGTCTATCCAGATTGTCATATACGAGTGTCTAAAGAATTGTGAACGAAAGATGGTTACATGCTATGAAAACTCTAAAGGAGCTAGTAGAGTTTTACTTCCTAATTGCTGTTAAGTTTTCTTGGCTAAGAATCTGATGAAAAGTCTGAAATGTTACTCATTTTAACTTCATCTGGCCTCCAAAAATCACATGCTAACCCTGTCAGTTTCCATTCATGCCCGTGTAATTTTAAGTCCTAATGTTCTAGCAACCACACGTCCCCAAAATATTAACTAAGACTCTACACACCAAGAATACTAGAAAAATAAACAAATTCAAGTAAGAACACTGGTGATTTTTCTTAAAGAAAAAAGCTGTATTATGGGCATTGTTTGAGCTTTGACTATAATATGCTAAAGAGGTACTATATTTTACCCCAATATTTCTCAAAATACTTTATAATCTTTTGCCAAATATTAAAAAACAAAAATAATAAAAAACCCGTATCTTTTCTGCAGTTTGTATTATGAAAACAACAACAGGGATTCCTTTCCCCTACAGAATACTGTATCATGGTACTTAATACGCTTCTTCAAACTACCCATCTCCCTTTCCTAATGAATCACATCATACTGTAGATGATGTGTATGCATGGAGATCTCTAGGGATGAGTCTCAGGAAACTGAATTTTTAACATATTCCCCAAGTGACTCTGTTGCACACTAGAGTTTGAGTACCAGTACCATAGGTACTGAACTGGTATTAAGCAATAAGCCAGTGACATCAAGAGGAAATGAAGATTCTCATTCATTGACTGAATCTCTAGCTCCTATTTTATGCCCAACGACTTCCCTAAAGTAAGACTCTATGCTACTGTCAAGATCTGCACACATGTATACAGCTATAAAACCTTACCACAGAAGGAGCAAGCCCTTTTGAATTCTGTTTCTTCTTAGGTTTTGAAGGGGTTTGCTTGTCTAAGGTATTGTGAGCTCCACTGATTTGATTCACTTGCCTATAAAATCCATCTGAAAAATATTCCAAGGTAAATGGTTTAGGTTTCAGAACTTTATTCCCATGCTGAATGTAACATTTATATATAAGATGTCAAAATTAATTATATTCTTTATTAAATTAGTGAAATTAGAAGCCAGCAGG
The DNA here is from genome assembly GCF_005190385.1 of Monodon monoceros. NCBI lineage: Eukaryota > Metazoa > Chordata > Mammalia > Artiodactyla > Monodontidae > Monodon > Monodon monoceros. The sequence continues at coordinate 38,857,610 of NW_021703774.1, read as the reverse complement.
GCTACTGTACTACATCTCTTGTGGTGAGATTATGATGTATAAAAAGGAAATAAGCACATGGATATTTATAGCAGCTTTATTCATAACTGCCAAAACTTGGAAGCAACAAAGATATCCTTCAGTAGGGGAATGTATGAATAAAACTGTGGCATATGTAGACAATGATATATTATTCTGTGCTAAAAAAAAATGAGATACCAAGCCATAAACAGACCTTAAATACGTATTACTAAGTGAGAGAAGGCAATCTGAAAAGGCTACATACTGTATGATTCCAATTATATGACATTCTGGGAAAGGCAAAACCATGGAGATAGTAAAAGATCAGTGATTGCTAGAGGTTAGGGGGGCGTGCAGGATGAAGAGGACAGAGGACTTTTAGGGCAGAGAAACTATTCTGTATGATACTATAATGGTAGGTATATGTCACTATACGTTTGTCACAACCAAGAGAATGCATAATACCAAGAGTGAACCATAATGTAAAGTACAGACGGACACTGGGTGATAATGATGTGTCAGAGTAGGTTCACCAATCGTAACAAATGTCCAACTCTGCCTGGACGTTGGACATGTCGACAGTGGGAGAGGCTGTGTAGGGACAGGAGGTATATCAGTACAGAGAGAACTCTTTGTACATTCTGTTCAATTTTGCTGTGTATCTAAAATTGCTCTAAAAAATAGTGTATTAAAAATAATGTTTTTTAAAAAAAGTGAAGCAGGGAGATGATCATTGCTTTCTGCTTAATGGCATCATGGGGCAATGTGAGTATAATTATATTTAATTTAATCCAATTCTTAAAAGTTCCCAAATTTTTAAAATTAAAATAAAAGATCATGTACTAATAATTTCAATTCCATCAATAATTTAGGTAAATGGCATTATAGTTCAGAAGACAATATGAGGTAAATATGGAGGGTAATACTTAAAACAATCACTAAGATCCTGAGAACTGAACAGAGCAGAATTGGGGTTTATGAACATGTGCCCCCTGGTGGTAATCAGGTGAAATAGTTGATTCTTTCATTCAGAATTATTATGGGACAATCCCACATATATCAAAATTAAAATGGAACTAGATTACCTTTTTTGTTGCACCTGGTGTCCCAGACCATAATGTTGCCATCTCTTCCACCTGTACAGAAGACAGCTGCAGACACACAAACAGTTTATCAAGAAGTTAACAAAACCAGTCAGTGACACATATATTTCAATTTAAATTTCCTAGAGTATCTATTATATGTTAGGTACTGTAATTGGCACTGGAGATTAAAAATGATAAAATATATAGCTCAACACAAATAAGAAAACAAAGCTGTGAAGGGAAAGGATTATAAAGAACTCAAAATGCTTATGTTGAGCAAAAGCTTGATAGAATAATCCCTCTCTGTAAATTTTCTTTAAAACCACATGAAACACTATACTATAAAGTTGTAGTAAGAATAACGATAAATAAGCAATAACCAAAATATACTGAGTGCTTATTAAGTTTTAGACACTATCCTAAGTGCTTTTTTATAAATGACCTCAATCCTTGTTATCAACCCTATTAGGTGGGAATTATTATCCCCATTTTACAGATAAGCAAAACTAAGGCATAGGGAGGATATGTAACTTGCAAAGGTTATTATTTTTGGCAGTATGTATCCAGAGCCCATATTCCAAACCTCCAAGCTGTATTGTCTCAGTATAAAGATACAAACCAGATCCACATAAAGTTTGTGAAAGGCGTTGCCTCTGGCGATGGAAGGAGAGCGGTGAGATCAGGGGAGGGAACACAGGGGAACTCCAGTTTATCTGTCATTCTTTATTCTTTAAAATTAAACCAAAAAATTCTGCTTCCTGTATGAAAGAGGGAGCACTTATCAAATTGTAGGTGGATTAATTTGATAAGTACTCTGGTCAAAATACAAAAAACAGCTACTTGAGGGTCATATAGACATTGACCAAAACCATACAATTTTTGTAAGGGAGTCACACCTGAAGCAAGTGACTGGCCTAGGGTAAGTTCCTGATTTTTTGTGGTTTTACCTTGAGGGCAGCCACAGTTGTAGCATCAGAACCAGGCAGCCAAAGTGCCAACAAAAAGACCATCTTTCAAGCCAGAGGAACTAGGAAAAGAGGACAGGGGCAAGAAGAGCTGCCAGAGGAAGTGGGGAAGCCTGGAGACAGCAGAGAAAGGGAAACCCTAATTCTGTGTTTAAACTTAGCTCAAGTCTCTGGCTGACCCCCAAACCATATGTGCATAGGAAAGCTAAAAGCAGCTTCCAACTAAGGCTTAAAGAACTGAATTGAGATCCGATCTTCTGAACTGACTGCCTTCCCACAGGTTTGACATTATGCTATTTGAGTCTAAATGATTTAACTGCCTGTTAAAACAAAAACACCAACTCTTCCCTGAGCAACATAACAGAATTCAGAGTCCAACACACCATTCCCAATGCCCAGGGTATGATCTTAAGTTACTTGCCATATACAGAGCCAGGAAAATGCGTCCTTCTCAAGGGAAAGGAAATCAACAGAGGCCAGCCTCAAAACAACCCAGATGTTGATTTATCAGGTCTGGTTGTAAAAGAGATATTACTGTCAAGTGAAATAAAGAGACACTCATAATCAATGAAAAGATGAGAAATCTCAGCAGAGTAACAAACAGAACTTATTGAAAACAAATGGAAATTTTAGAACCCAAGCCCACAACTTCTGAAATGATAAAATTCACTGGATAGGCTTAAGAGCAGAATGGAGAGAACAGAGGAAAACGTCTATGAACTTGAAGACAGATCAACAGAAATCATTCAATCTGAGGAAGAGAGAAAAATAAGATTGAACATTATGCTAAGTGAAAGAAGCCAACAACATATTGTGTGGTTCTACTTATACGAAGGTGCAGAAGAGGCAAATTATATAGAGAGAAAGTAGTTCAGTGGCTGTGTAGGGCTGGTAAGACGGAAAGTACTGCTAACAGGTTCTGGTTTCTTTTTGGGTTGATGGAAACATTCTAAACTTAGATTGTGGTGATGGCTGCAAAACTCTATAAGAAAATTAAAAACCAGTGAAATGTACACATTAAATGGGTGAATTTTATGGGGTGTTAATTATATCTCAAGTTTAAGAAAATTGAAAAAGATGAAGAAAGCTTCAAGGATTCATGGGACAATTTCAAAAAGTCTAATACATGAGTAATTGGAGTCTCAGGAGAGAAAATTGGGCAGAAAAAAATATTTCAAGAAATCATGGCAGAAAAATTCTCAGATTCAGTGACACATATTTGTAAATTTACAAATTCAAAAAGCTCAGCAAGCCTCAAACAGGATAATTTTGCAGGGAACCATGTCTAGACACATCACAGTCAAACTGCTGCAAACCAAGACAGAAAACCCCAAAGGCAGTCGGGAGAAACAACATAGTACATACAGGGAAAGGATTCAAATGACCAGAGTTCTCCACAGAAACCATGGAAGACACTGGAACAACACCTTCAAGTAATGAAAGGAAAAACCCCGTCAACCTGGATTTTATATCCAACAAAAATATCCTTTAATAGTGAAGATGAAATAAAGGCATTTTCATATAAAGGAAAACAAAGGGGGTTAATTACAACCAGACTCAAACTGCAAGAAATGTTAAGGGACTTTCTTCAGGCTGAAGAGAAATGATTTCAGAGGACAGGGGAAAGATGGTGCTGCTGGGGGAAATCATGAGTTCAGTTTTGGGTATGCTGAACTTGAAGTGCTTGTAGGAAAAGTGAAAGCTGGAAATACAATCTGGTTCAATATAAGTGGAGCAAAAAACAAAACAAAATTGGAATAAATGAAACTGTCCAGGGAGAAGGTACAGACTGAAAGGAAAAGATGGCCAAATACCAAATCTTGGGCCATGTCAACACTTCAAGTTAGGTAAAGAAGTGGAGTTCACAAAAGCAATTATGAAGGAATAAACAGAAATACAGAGAACCAGAGGGAGTGGTATCACAGATTCCAAGGAAGAAAACAATTTTCATGAATTTTAAAATAACTTGCCAGGAGTGTCAAATATTGAGCAAGTAGAAGGCAGGGTGGTTTCAGGAAGAGAGATGGAATGGATTGAACCAAACTGAGATGAGGACATTTAACCAGGTTTTGATTACTCTTAAGAAACTTAGAAGAGATAGGAAGTAAGAAAGGATGATAGCTGGGCTTCCCTGGTGGCGCAGTGGTTGAGAGTCCGCCTGCCAATGCAGGGGACACGGGTTTGTGCCCCAGTCTGGGAAGATCCCACATGCCGCGGAGCGACTAGGCCCATGAGCCATGGCCGCTGAGCCTGTGCGTCCCGCAACGGGAGAGGCCACAACAGTGAGAGGCCCGCGTACCACAAAAAAAGAAAAAAAAAAGAAAGGATGATAGCTGAAGGAGAATACAAGGTTAAGATGTTTCTTTCTGGACAGGCCACAGATATGCTTGAGTTTTTCCTATGGAGAAAGAGCCAAGAGAAGGAAAGCTTGAAGACAGAGGAGCTGTGGGGATGTAAGTGATAGCATAAGGTTTTGGGGAGGATCAAGAATGTTTCTTAACCTTAGCTGCACACTGGAATCCCTTGAGGAATTTTAACAAAATAGACGCCTGGCCCACCTCCTAGAGATTCACACTTAATTGATATTTTAAAAAACCTCCCCAATGTGTATAACTGAGTCACTTTGCTATACAGAAGAAATTAACACAACGTTGTAAATCAACTATATTTCAATCAAAACAAAACAAACAGAACACCTCCCTAGGTGACTAATGAGTCAGGGTTGAGAACCAGTGCCCTAGGAAGAAGGATTCGCCTTAAACTGGAGAATGAAGAATGAGAAAGAAGGTGCAAATTTGAAGATAAGTTTGTAGGAGGGGAAATAGAAAAACACTTATAATTATTTTTAATTACTCACTAGAAGTTCTAACACCCATTTTACCACACAAAACACACATCTGTGAGCAACTGATAATTAGAGATGAAAACATTTTCCATGTTTTCAGGTGGTAGATATTTAGGGAAGGCAAATTCCACTAGTATAACTATGTCCTTTAGGATTATTTGTATCCTGCCCATGTAGGGATGAAAGAACTGGATCGTGATCTTTCCTACCATGTTACCTACAAAAAACCGCCCCCAAAAAACCCAACCCACTAAGCATTTATATGCTCCTCAGTTTTGTGTTTGTTTGTTTTGGTGTGTGTGCATTCACATCTCACTTCATGTTTTTTTTTTTCCCTGTACGCGGGCCTCTCACTGCTGTGGCCTCTCCCATTGCAGAGCACAGGCTCCGGACACGCAGGCTCAGCGGCCATGGCTCACGGGCCCAGCCGCTACGCGGCATGTGGGATCCTCCCGGACCGGGGCACGAACCCGCGTCCCCCGCATAGGCAGGCGGACTCTCAACCACTGCGCCACCAGGGAAGCCCCTCACTTCATTTTTATGCTTACAGTGTTTTTGTGAATTTGGAAATGAAGGTCCTGGGAGATAAAAATGACTTTGCCCAAGAATTTAAAGGCAGAAAGCAGAACAAAACACAGGACTTCTATGTATGGCTGTAAAAGTATGTCCTGCACAAGAACACTTGGCTGAGGGGGTAGGGCCTAAAATCTGTGTTTTAGCAACCAAACGATGAGGCCTTGGGGGCAGTGTCCAACCAGACTAATTCACACTAGGGCACCTGTGAACTACTGGGAGCCATGATAAAGGTTACCACTTTTTCTACTAGACCACACTGGCATAGATTCAATGCACAGTTTTAAAAATTAAGTAAAGGGACTGAAAGATATGGTGTTTCCCTTTTCTATTACCCTTTAAATAAACAAATTTAAGTACATTTTCATGACTTTAAATTATTTTTATAAACTTACAATGAACTCTGACACAGGAGTGTAGTAAACTAGAACACAAGCATACCTAACTTTATACAACAGATGTGTTAATGAAAAGTTATGCAGAGATAAAAACTATGTCATGTATTTCCTCTTCAAGGTTCCAGTCTCAACAGCAATCAACTGACCTTTTTTTAAAGTCCAAACCAGCTCAACAACTCAGTTTAGTACTCCTGGGTGCTCAGGGGAATAAACAAAAACATTCCTTTTAAAAATAGAATATTTTTTAATGATGAAGGGAACTATACTGTTTATTTCTATTATTCCGAGATTAAAATCAGATTGATCAGCCACTTCTTTGAGATGAATGTTTGTTGTCTCACTCTTATTTAGTGAGAAACAAATGGAGGAAGGAGAAAAGAAAACAAAAAAAACAGAAATGAAGAGCTCATTCAGATACCCCTGCTAAGTTTTTCCCCGGCTACTATAGTACTGTTCTGTATTATAGCCCTCTTTCTTATAATCCTCCTTCTCCATTATAATAGTTAAATAAATATAGAAAGATTGTGAGTAAATAACAGTTGAAAACATACCAGGGAACTGGGCCATTTAAAGTAATTATGTGGTAAATTTTTTAGGTAAAGAATCATGTCCAGTTTATCAGGTTTCCCACCCAGCCTCATACTCCATTTAAATTTTACAAGTAGAGTTAAAGTAACTATTTTACAAACGGAGTTAATCAGTGTCCAGTACAGGCTTTGACCTCAAAGGCCACTCAAAGTTGAACAGAGGGATTGTGGCTATTTGTGAATTTTTACCTTATCTGCAAGATTACAGAAAAAAATTATCTGAAGACACTTGACTTTCAGAGACAAGCTGGAGATAATATCCATTAGAATGGGACTAAAATCCAACTTAATTTCATTGAGGTTTCCAAGTCATATTAAGAATCTCAAACATCTACGTAGGTAAAGGAGCAACTCTGACAGGGGAAAGGGTGGAAACAATTACAGTTTATTATTACTTCACCATGAAAGAGGTTAAGGAGATGAAAGAGGGTAAGCATATACCTACCTTTCTCAAACTTAGAAAAGGCAACTGACTTGAGGCTGCACTGATGACCTTTGCACGTTCCAATCAGCTCACCAGCTTTTACATCCCAAAATTTGGCCGTTTGATCACCTGCTGCTGTAACCTTTCAAAAATAAGGTTTCACAGTTTAATAAAGCAACCCTTTACCAGTGTTTACCCAGATCCCAATAAAATGAAAGTCACTTACAAGCTTAAGTTCACCAGGGACCCAGGCCAGGTCAAAGACAGCATTCCAGTGAGCCATCCATTCTAAACAAAGAAAATGGTGAATGTGAACTGTCTAAACTATGTCTTGTGGTAGCCATACCAATAGCTGTTGAAGTGCCTTGAAAGCTGTAGTGAAAAGATCAGTGGTCAGCACACTAAGATCCATAGGCCAAAGAGAATTTGTGGACTTGCACACATAGCACATTTCCTTCATTACCCCATAAAACTACCGTTTGATATCAGATTGTTTTCCATGAGGGTATATATTCTCTAAAATGGAATCTTTATGAAACATTCTCAAAAATCTTCATCATGCTCTCTGTATGGAGTTTAAAATACTTTGGTTTGACATTCAAAATTCTGCTTGCTTCGGCCGTATCTCTTACTGTTCTCTGTATATCCTATTCCAACGAAACTGGAGCGCTCCCTATATGCTCATTATATCCTATGGTTTCCTATCTCTAGGCCTTTACTAATGCTTTTCCCTCCACCTGGAGTGTCCTATTCCACCTCCACGGGTCTAAATACCAGAGTCTGCCTCAAATGTCCCATCCTTCATGAAAAATTTTCCTCACCTTCTTTGATACGTAAGAGCTCTTTGTGACACCTGTGGCGTTTTCTTTGTATTTCCTCTACATCATCTATAGCCTTTGTTTTACTTTAGTTATCTCAACACTTGACTTACTAGTTCCAGATTATTACCTTCCTAAGTCAGTAGAACTTTGCCTTATGTATGTAAGATGTTTGTTCAATATAAATATTTTAAAGCAACATTTCCCCACATTAAGTATAATATAACAAATTTTAATTTTTTAAAAGAAAAACTGTTTTTAATCCTAAAATGTATTTTTCTTAACTTTCAGTAAAGGCTTTGCTGCCGTTAACAGTTATCGACAGAAAGGCAGTCCACCATTTACTTTCAGCCTGGCCCCTAAACAGGCTTAATCAGAAGTGAGTATCACTGAGAATTTATTCAAATAGTAACTTCCTTGAGGCTTTATGAATTAAAAATGTTCAAACAGATATTTTAGACCCCGACTTACCTTTGATGCACTTCTTTCTACTGGTTTGTGATTCTGTGTTATATAACCTAACGAAGCCTTCTTCATTGGCAACTGCTAGTATATGTTCCATATTGGGAGCTAAATAAGAAATAAAGAATAAAATATATAAAGAGTAACAAAAAAATTTAAAGCTGAGTTTAAATCTATACAAACAACAAAATATAAATTAACTGAATAGCTACAATCTATTTGAAAAGAGGTAAGATGATTCTACCCAAATAACACCTGCTATGGTAGAGAGGTTTTTCTGAATTAAAGATGGCTGAGGGATTCCCTGGTGGCGCAGTGGTTGAGAGTCCGCCTGCCAACGCAAGGAACACGGGTTCGTGCCCCGGTCCGGGAAGATCCCATATGCCGCGGAGCCGCTAGGCCCGTGAGCCATGGCCACTAAGCCTGCGCGTCTGGAGCCTGTGCTCCGCAAAGGGAGAGGCCACAACAGTGAGAGGCCCGCGTACCAAAAAAAAAAAAAAAAAGATGGCTGAAAATTTGCCATAATACCTAATTAAGTAAGTGACTCAAAAACACCAATCCTCAGGTTTCCCTGGTGGCACAGTGGTTGAGAGTCCTCAGATAATCTCTTATTTAAAGAAGGGCTGAATCAAGCATGGTAATTAAACAAAACAAAAGTGGTACTGGCCAATAGCAAATAAAAGGATATGATATATGCATGGCAAATAAAAGCATACGATACAAGCCACCAGCAGGCTGAACCTATTAATTTTATATTCCCTTTTCACAATTTTTTACTTTTCTTTTCTTAAACTTTTAACAGCAGGGACAAGTACTCTATTTCTGTTAATATGTTCCCCAATGCATTGTAGAAAGAGATAGATTCAAACAGGTCAAAAGGGGCAAAAGTTTTCATGATGGCTGAACCTTTGCAACCCTTTCCGGATATCAGTTATAAAAACAAACAAACAAACAAGCAAACAAAAAATGGTGCTATAAGAATCTTATCCCTTAGCAGAAATATGTAATTATGCATAGAGATTAAGAAAAGTCTATTTCATAAATCAGGGGAGAACAGTTATTAGAAAAACTGTATCATCTATCTAATTTACTTTTTCTTGAAAGGGAGACACCCCAAAATATTTCCCCTCTGAAGAGTGAAATAGATCATTTCTGACCAAGCCTAGCTTATACAGTAGTTCCCTTACCAGAAGAGAAGGTGCATCCAAAAGGAGGAACTGGGGCTCCTGTTTCTCCATAAGAAGTGTGCTCATCGTTATAGTTGCACTGATAACCAGTAAGAAGGGACTGTAGAGGGTATTGTGAAGACCATCCTAAGGTAAGACAAAATTCCTTATAGAGTTCCAATATATCACATTTCAGTACTTTTAACAAATGCAGAGGTTATAAATTCATTTCTAAAAACTTTATATACTTAAGTATAGATCCACTTATTATCCATGGCCCTCTAGAACACAGTTTCAGGTATTTTCCTAAGGGGTCCTAAGGAAAAAATGAAAGAGCACTCTCAGCTTCTGGTGAGATACAGCTTTGGGCTTATCATCTTAAATGGAGACTCTTGCCAATACATTTAAGGCTGCAAGAAACAAGTGGCCTTTGCACATTAGAAAAGATCTTACCCCTTCCCCCACCCTTTGGAGACAATCACAAAGCACAACCACAAAGACTACCACAACCATTAAAACTGCCATTCTCGTCAATTAAAATTTTATGTTTTCAGAGTTTCTAAATCATTACTGCAAACTCAAGTTACTAGCAACATCACACATAAGCCAATGGCCAGAGAGTTAAAGGAAATAAGGTATGTCAATGTGCCTACTGTAGCCCCTAGTATACGAGTATACGAGAGAGGAAGAAATTCAGGGTGGAGGGAAAGTTTATTCTGCTTGGGTCAGAAAGCTGATGTGTACTATGGTCCTAAAATAGTAAACCAGCTTGATTTGTTTTATCATTTTGATACGTGGGTCAACATATTTTAAATATATAAAAGAAACATTCATTCAATATATAGTTACTGAGAACCAAATGTTTAGTAAGCATGGGAGGAAACAATGAAGTTACAATCTAGAGAACTGTCTAAATAATTAACAAACACTCTCATACTTTAGGGTACTTTCAATTCTCACTTTTCATAAAAAAAATACCATTTGGAGAAGAAATCTTAGCCTGATATAACCTCAGATAAATCTGGTTTTGCGTGTTCATAGAAATAACCTGAAGAAATGCAAACGAGGCAAATAAATTCGGTCCAGATTTAGTAATTATTCCTGGGGGTATTACCTTAAGGCTAGATACGATTGTAAACAAGCCATTAAAGACCACTAAAAGAAGAATATGAATACAATAATTAGTTATGTGGTCGAGTTCACAAATATCCATCTACAGAATGAATTTTAAAACAAAAGGCTCTGTTCTAAAGTTATATAAACATACACTTGTAGTTTGGGATTAAAAAAAACAAAACCAAAAACTAATGATCACAACTCATGAATTCAAAAGGAATCTTGAACAGTTTAAGTGGAACTGAAGATGATAAGCTCTGGAGACCTAAATTCTTTACAATTAAACAGTGACCCCTCAACTCTGTCTCATTGCCTACAAACTATATCCAAACACCAACAAATGGCCTAACGTGGTTTAGTAACTGGTCCCTATTTACCCCTCCACCTCTGTGATTGTGACAACACACACTTCATGGACAAGCCCCGTAAGCTACTTTTGGATCCTTATTGTTCTATTCTGTTTCCAACATGAGCGTTTCCCTCACAACACTCATTTGGAAAAGACTATTATTTCTTCAACGCACAACTTAAGCCCCTGGGGTTACATGCAGATTTTTCAAGGAGAATGAGAGCTGTCGGAGAACTAATTTCCAGATACTCAACTTCCATATATATAGTATTTCTAAAACTGACCTGTCTACAATGTCGAGGTCAAAGCTTTTCCCCCTCTTCATCACTACCTTTCTTCCACTTTTCAAAAGAAAGGCATTTCCATGACCCAATCTTATACCTTGCGTTGACTCAAGGTACAAAAACTCCTGGGACCCCATTAACAGACAATTGGATAACTCCTTTAATAAAGGCATCATAAACACCCAAATCCATCTCTTTAAAACATAGACTTTCAATAAATTTTTATTTTGCTTAATTATTTATTGAAATTAGTAATCCATATTGTTTTGATCAACGACATACTACTAAAAATAGTAATGATAAGTCAACCCAGAAGAAACTTTTAACACTTAGAGCTTTATGATCACAGAAAACATCAATTTAAACATATTTTTTTACACAGAGAAATAAGATAGCGTGATCAGTAAAATGACTTTTCAAGCTTAAAATCAAATCACATTAGGATAAATTCTGTGGGAGAAATAAAGTGGTAATAAGCTCAAGGGGAAAAAACAACTATGTAGAACATCTAGCAGTTAGAATTAGTTCATACTTTTCAAAAATGATTGATGTGATTATTAAGTCACTACAGTATTTACAGTCTATTAGATACATTTTAAAGACTGATGTAGCAGTAGCATTTTTATTTAAAAAGGTCATCACTCACAATATGGCCAGAGATGACATCCTTTGCATCTGTTTAAACTTATGATAAAAACTTTCAGATACCAATTTAAAAACACACAGAAGAGTAATCAGTTTCCATGTCAGAAAGATCATTGGCAGCAATGTGGAGGATAAACTGGAAAGAGGGAAACTAAGAGGACATTTGGGAGACTTGTCACAGTTCAGACAAGAACATATTATGGCCCAACCTAGGGAAATAGAATGGTAAGCATAGGACAGATCCAAGATATGGTGAAGAGGCAAAATCAGTGGGGATACCGAGGAGGAAGGATTAGAGATTTTAAGGGGACTTCTCTGAATGCGTATCTTGAGGAAAATGGAGGAATTCTGATTGACTCTCAGGTTTCTGACTGTGAAGACCAGTTTAAAATAATGAGAGCATTTCCTAAAATAGGTAATATAGCAGGTTTGGGGGAAAAGTGAGTTCGGTTTTGGGTATTTGAGTTTGAGATGCTTACAGGACTGACCATCTGGATGATACAACTCTCACAGGAATGGATGTAAAGTATAAGGAATGGAAGGTTGCAGGTAGTAATAGAAGAAACCCTGGTTACAGCTATGATCACCCATGGGAGTAGGTAGAAATAGAAAAGGGGCCTAGGATGGAACACCCTCATGGAAGGGGAAAGAAGAAGATGGTCGTATAAAGTTCAGTGCATTATATATAACAATGAATGAATTTCAGCGCCTAACACATAACAACGCATGAGTATTTGGGGGCTCAGGGTGGGCTGTCTCAAAACATGCCACAATGGCATATTGATTATTTTGCATTGAAGTTGTTTGAGAGGCAGCTGATGCAAGAAGGAAACTCTGACCTCCCTGTCTCCCTGAAAAGCAGGAAATAAATCTCTTATGAAAGGTGCACTCCTTGCAACTGGAGGTAGAAGGACCCCCTAATACGTCAGAGATAGGGAATTCAGAGCCAAGAAGCATGTGTAAACAAACCTTGTTACTTCTTTTATTTTACTACCTGAAGCCCAAACTCTGTTTAGATTCTTCACTTAGTAAGCATCCCAAACCTAAGTTTCTTTGTCCTGTCAATTCCTCACAAATTTATTGTTTGTTTTTTTTTGTCTGAAGAGTATAAAAGCTGCCTTGCTTTGGCCATTTCTTAGTCCCATTTCTATGAGACCTCCATGTACATGAATTAAAATTTGTTTTTCTCTTGCTAATCTGTCTTGTGTCAATTTTATTAGTCCAGCCATAAATACTCAAGAGGGGTAGAGGGGAAAATTTACCCCTCCCTGATAGGTATTTGTGAATTAGAGGGAAAAGGAAAGTAGACAGAATGTAGAATTAGGAGAAAATCTGTTACAAAATAAAGGCTTCACAGCTTGCTCCAAGTCACACAGATTAAGTAAGGAGTGGAGGTGGAATTAAACCTCAGCAAGTTTAACTCCAAAGACAGAGATCATAACTACTATGCTGTACTGACACTCATGACAGAAGATAGAGAAGTATCTTAAGCAAGGTCACAGGAGAGACAGAAAGAGAAGCATTTAGAGTATAATTTAAAGAGGTAAGGATGGTGGGGTTTTAGATTGGAGGCAGGAAGTGGAGGAACTACTCTCCAGTCTCCTTCTCAATATCCTTCTCCTAGACCTATGCCTTAAATACAAAAAGTTCACTTCTCACATTATTTTCTTTCTGTTTTTCACATGGTTTCAAGCGGAAAGACCTAGTCCATCTTTAAATGAATGAGATTTCATTTGCAGCCAAGCTTAGTCTGGGTAGTAATTCCCTTATCAGAAACTTACCAGAAAGTTTCAGGTTGATGACACCCAAACCTAAGCTCAAAATTCTTATTGCCAATGTTTTAACATAAGGAACTTCAAGAACTGGAGAGAATAAATCAGTTATCTATACACTAACATGGAAGTATTTCCAAGTTTTACCGTTAAAGAAACAAAACATTTTTATCCCATTTCTGTAAATAACAATACTTACTACCTCTGGCATTGAAGAACATTTGGAATAAAATACTTCAGTCTATTAATAATGGTCATTTCTGGGAAATGTGCTTATGGGCATTTTTCGCTCTATAACTACGAGTTTTTATGCTCATGTATTAATCAGGAGGAAAAAATTCTGACCATACTAGAAGCAGATGTTCTGTCTTCTCTGCTTGACTGAGTTCCTTAACAGCGGGTCATAGTCACTGTTATATATAGCAAAGAGTAGGGCTCACTAAGGTTCCACAACAAATGAATGAATTAATCAATGAATATGAGTCTTGACGATCTCACATAGCTGTTGAGAAAACCACACATACTCCCATGAACGCGTTTTCCAGTTAATGTGCAAAACAGACATAGCCGTAATGGAGGCCAGTTAACTCAGCGTCCCTCCCTCCGTCAGCCTACACTACAATTGAAAAAATCCCGATTACGACTAAAAGTGTCTCGAGAGCACGAAAGTGCAGCTTTCTTCAGTACTCTTCGCTAACACGAACTCACTCTGCCTGTGGGAGAACTCGGCGGCTGGGAAACAGAACTGGAGTCGGCGTTGGTCCGAGGTGTTGTTCGGGGGGAGGTGAATCCCGCCGGCAACAGGCAGCGGTTAGGGCCGTTACTCACCATTTCTCGGGACGCCAAACTGGGGCTGGCGGAGTACCGAATTGAAGAGCATCTGGGCCGGAGGAAAACTTTCAACTGAGAGAAAAGCCGTGGAAACGCCCCCAGATTCAGCAGAAATCTTATGTGGCGTCCCTTAGAACACGACTAGTTATTGCCTCCAACTCCCGCCACCGTAAGCCCCGGCCACCAAACTCCCCGCCAAACTGACGTCACGCCCTCTGATTGGCTCCCGCCGCGGCGTCCGGGCGCGTCCGAGTCACTTCCCCCTTCGAATCCCCGCCTCCTTTTCTCCCAGCCGCGGGAACCTGGAGTTCCTGAGCTCCCTGAGCGCCTGCGCGGGGGGGCGCAGAGGCACTGGCGAACGGCGGGGCGACCAGAGCGCATGCGTAACACGGCTTGACAGAGCGCGGAGGAAAAATCCGCGAGAAGGTGGTGGAAGAAGATGGCGGTGCTGGGGAAGAGTTTGCAATCTTTCTGAATAGGCTAGTCGAGTAACTGTTCGGGTCATGGCGTCAAACTCAACTAAGTCTTTTCTGGCAGATGCCGGCTATGGCGAACAGGAGCTGGATGCTAACTCTGCCCTTATGGAATTAGACAAAGGTATTCGAAAGAGCGGGCTGAGCGGGTGAAACGCATGTGGGGGGAAGTGGCGCCCCCAGGCGGTGGTAGCTTCGGGAGAAGCCGGGAAGGCGCATGCGCCTATCTTCCCTGGGCGGGGGCGGGCGCTGGCGCCAGTGCTTTTGGTGAGTCCAGGGCTTTTGCCGCTTTGCGAGATTGCCGGGAAATTGCAGCGTTGTTAGATTGGCCTCGTACAGGTGAAAAAGTAGCGAGTGGGGGCCGTTTTGACCACTTGAGGGCACAGTCTCCCGATTTTCCAAGCAGTTTCTAAAAACGATAAATTGAAATTGTGAAATTATTTTTCAGTATGTTCAGTTGAGACCAGGTCTTCACCAAGGGTGCTGAATAATAATCTTGCACCGACTTATAACGATTCATTTGATTTCTGTAATTCTTACCTGCCGGTTATTAGGCAGGTTAAAAATAGGGCCAAGACCATCCGAAAATCAGAGCCCCTGCTCATTCTCTGCAGACGGATTCCACGAGTTCTATTTCCTTACGGGAGTTGGAGTGGTGGGAGCTTGGTGTAGTGGTGGGAGCTTGGTGTAGTAGTAGGAGCTTTGGATAGATTGAGTTGAATTCTCATATCGTTCATTTTATGATCCTGGACAGGTCACCTAAGTTAACCTAACCTTGTTTTTTTTTTCTGTGCAAAGTGGGTAAAGTACCATTGAGCTAGCAAGATTGTTGTAAATATTGTGATATAATGGTATGCAAAAGAAGCCTTTATTAAATGCAAAAGAGATTTGCCTTCTTTCTTAGATATGGATCTGGGAGGCATGGGCAGATCTTGTCAGTAAAGAACTGAAGTATTAAGATGAAACCTTTGTTTTCAGTGTACTTAAATGATTTTTATTGAATGGGGGAACCATTTTGTCACCTGGTATGCAGTTAATTTTTAACCACAACCAGTGTGTAATATATTAAGAACTAGAGGTTAGAAGGATTTTTCTTAAAGTCCACTTTGAGCCACTTCCCAGCTCTCCGACTTGGACACTATCTTATACTTTCGGGGGACTCTTTATTTTGTTTGTTTTTTAACCTGTAAACATTTACAGCGGGTTCGTCTAGATAAGAGTTTCTCAGACTTTTTAAAAAAGCTTTTAAGTCCTTTTGATCAACATAAAAATGCCACAGCACTCCAATGAGATATTCCTTTGGTTGAGTCACAGTATCTTTAGTGCAGGTCCATCAGCCGAGAAAATGATGTTGAGCTTTGATTTCTCAACAAATCTATGAGGACTTTTCCCTCTAAAATGTAAAGTCATAACATTAAATGTGTTTTTTTTTATAAATTTTATTTTTTTAATTTATTTTTTGTAGTTGAAGTATAGTTGATTTACAATGTTGTGTTAGTTTCAGGTGTACAGCAAAGTGATTCAGTTATACATATACATGTATCTATTCGTTTTCAGGTTCTTTTCCTTTATGGGTTATTATAAAGTATTGAGTATAGTTCCCTGTGCATTCTTTCTTTTTTTTTTTAAATTAATTAATTAATTAATTAACTTTTTGGCTGTGTTGGGTCTTCGTTTCTGTGCGAGGGCTTTCTCTAGTTGAGGCAAGCAGGGGCCACTCTTCATCGCGGTGCGCGGGCCTCTCACTATCGCGGCCTCTCGTTGCATAGCACAGGCTCAGTAGTTGTGGCTCACGGGCCTAGTTGCTCCGCGGCATGTGAGATCTTCCCAGACCAGTGTTCGAACCCGTGTCCCCTGCATTAGCAGGCAGATTCTCAACCACTGCGCCACCAGGGAAGCCCCTAAATGTGTTTTTTATACACTACATAATCTTTTCCTCCCCATTCTGATATTTCCTTCCTTATTACCCTCTTAAGAGTTGCAGGTCTGGATATCTAATATTCCTACTAATTCTGTAAAGACATTTTCTACCACTGTGGTCCAGGTGGACTCATCCCGTAATGACAGTAGAGCAGTGGTGTGGAACAGAATTGGGATGGGACTTTGAAGAAATGAGAAATCTAGAATTGTTTAATTCCGAAAAACTTGAAGTTGTAGTAAGAAAAAGTATAACACAATTTTCCTTCTTAAAAATTGGAATAGGAATATTTCAGATCTGTAAGAAATATATAGGTGGCTATTGACTGTAAACCAGGTGTCTGTCCTAGATACTAAGTGATGGTGTTAAATCCTCCCAGCAGTGCCTTGGGTGAGTATTTTACAGGTAGAATTTGATGTGGGGTTACTTGAATGCATGGATGCTCCACAGATACTGAGGGACTACTGTAGTGAGGAGGCAATTATATCAGTAACAATCCAGGGAAAAGAGAATAGTGGCTTGGGCCAGGGTGGTTACAGTGAGGCTGTGTGAAGTGCTGAGATTCTGTGTATATTTTGAAGGTATAGCCAACAAGAGTAGCTAATGAATTGGATGAGAATGTGAGAGTTAAGTAGTCAGGAGAAACTCAGAGGTTTTTGGTCTGAGCTACTGGAAGTATGTATTGCCATTTACTGAGTGGATGAAAATCAGATCAGTTTGAGACTGTTAAATTTGAGATGTCTCTTAGACATCCAGCTGGAGATGTTGGGTAGGCAGTTAGATATACAGATGTGATACTTGAACTACATTATAAAGAAGTGTCTGTAGCACTAGTGTCAAGAAATACACTTGGGAAATGGTGCCATTTATAACCTGTTATATGTTTATAACCATTGCACTTTGTTCTGAGCATTTTGAGCAAGCGTGGCAGTAAGCAACTTGTTTCTGATCTCTCTAGGAATAAATGGATGCCCTTTTTTTTTTTTTTTTTTTTTTTTTTGCGGTACACGGTCCTCTCACTGTTGTGGCCTCTCCCGTTGCGGAGCACAGGCTCTGGATGCGCAGACTCCGCGGCCATGGCTCGCGGGCCCAGCCGCTCCATGGCATGTGGGATCTTCCCAGACCGGGGCACGAACCCGTGTCCCCTGCATCGGCAGGCGGATTCTCAACCACTGCGCCACCAGGGAAGCCCATGGATGCTCTTTTAAAGCTGACTTAACTCTGTTCATTTAGGATGTAGTTAGTAACACAGAAAAATCATCATTCATATAATAGCCATTAAGTCATTCAACAAATATTTACTGATCATCTACACTGTGTTAGGCACTCAGACTTGGGGCTATATTAGTGAACAAAACAGCTTTAAGAAGCTCACATGAGGCAGACAGGGCTAGATCAAATATGGCCTTGTTAGGACAAGAAGTTTGGATTTATGCAAAGTGCATTGGGAAAACATTGAAAGTTTTTAAGCAGAGGACTGACATGGATTGTTTTACATTTTTGAAGGTCACTTTAGCTCCTATGTAGAGGTCGTTTTGCCTTCCCTTTTTAAAAGTTTTAAGCTGATAACCATGCTGCCTGAGCTGTGAAGACAGCAGAGTTAAGTGTCAAATCAAGTATAACTTATGTATATATGACACATTTCATAATCAATCATTTCTATAATATAGGCATTACAAAGGACATATCTCCCATAATTTACTCAGTGTAACTTTCACTAATGTAACTTCTACACTGTCAGTCTAAAGATTTTTAAGTCAGCTGATGGGAAGTTGTCCCAGTGATTTAGGAAAACTTATGCAAGATCTCCTTCACCCTGGGTGAAAAGGAGAGTCTACCTTAAATGATGTCACTCAGCCTATCTGCTTTCTGTAAGGTTGGCCTTGTGGGGGGGGATGAGATCCAAGAGCAATGGGGAAGAGAGTAGTTTCCCTTTCTTGCACCTGGGCAATGAGAAGGAAGGAAATGTAAGGGGGTGGAGTTGCTGTCTGAGGTGTTGGTGAACTTAATGTTGCATGGAAAAGTTGATGGTATGTTCAATGAAAAAGTTAATTATGAAATAGGAAATTGATGTAAATCAGGACAACTGTCTGTTTTCCCTTAGATGCTGTCACTTCACCTATGTTCCAAAACATCTGAATTCTCAGACTGTGGAAGAGACCACAGGTTGCTTTTACTCTGTCCATATTGGTACAGATGTAGTTGGTATTATGATAAACAAATATGAGGCCCTGTGAGTATCCCCATATCCCCTACTAAAGAGGGAGGTCTCTGAAGCCAAGTTTGTACCAAGTGACTAATTCCAGGCCATAAGTGATTCAGAAGTGGACATGTGACCCACACTGAGTCAATCAAATTCTTTCTCTCAAGAATCTGTACTACCAGACCAAACTTAGTGTGGCAGTATTGAGAAGTGGACCTGTAAGATCATGTAGAATTAAGGTCAGACTCTTAACTCAAAGCCACATAAAAACCAGCATTATAAAGGACTGATTCTTAAAGGCTGGCTGGTGATCCCTTGATGGACTATGAACTGATCCAAAAATCCAAGGCCCTTCTTTAGTTCTTACTGAAATCCATAGACTCATTTTTACATATGGCTAAAAGCTATTATCTTGTAACTTACAAAGTAAGTTATTAAATATTCCTAAAAGTTGGTATTCATAAAAATAATTTGTTTATGATTCTAAATCAGTATTTGTGCATATTGCACAATATTGCGTACATTCTCACCATGTATATTTACAGATTCTAAAGTTTAGGGGAAGGATGCTTTATTATTAATGCATCATCAGTTGAACTGACTATCCTATTAGTTGTTTTTATTCTTGCTTTTTAAATATAATTTACTGAGATGTTACCGTGATCAGTTTACTAAGCTGTTGTGAGATTGCCTTGGTATAATGTGTGGGGCATACTTGTGTTTGTATTTCTCCCCTCCCCACCTCATTTTTAATGAATAGACTTTAAGATGTTATGGTTTAAGATGTTAGGGTATTATGGTTCCATTTTGAATCATTCTCACCCTTTAGCTAAAGCAAATGTATACAACAAATTCTCCTAAAATGTGCTTGTGTAGTAGTGTGTATTAGCAGTGTTCTTTGTAGTGGATATTAGTCATATTGGTGGTCACTTAGCATCTTGTGAACATTCTATGCTTGAGGAATGGCCCACACCAC
Source organism: Monodon monoceros (assembly GCF_005190385.1). Classification (NCBI taxonomy): domain Eukaryota; kingdom Metazoa; phylum Chordata; class Mammalia; order Artiodactyla; family Monodontidae; genus Monodon; species Monodon monoceros. Next base: position 38,837,720 of record NW_021703774.1, on the reverse strand, counting down.
AAGCACTGTCTCATCAAGGTGGAAGCAAAAGCTCACTTTCCTAGTTTCCCTTTTAAGAGCGAATGGGGAGAATTCCCTGGCTGTCCAGTGGTTAGGACTCCACGCCCTCACTGCCAAGGGCCCAGGTTCAATCCTTGGTTGGGGAACTAAGATCCCCACAAGTGGTGCGGACAAAAAAAAAAGCACAGGGTGTGAACTAGGCTCTGCCAATCAGACAAATCTCCTCCAGGCTCTGTGATTTAGTTTAGAGATGCAAGAAGGCAGAGTTGAAGAGTACTTGCAGTTTCCTTGGCAGCAGCAGTGGCTGCAGTGTCCATAGTGTACAGTAGTAGCAGCAAGGGCTACTACATTCCTAGATGATAGGAGAGCTAATTCTAGCATCTGGTGCTTCCCAGCAACAATAGTTTACCTCATCTAATCAGTTTGGCAGTGTGGAGTTAGGTGTTCTTAGGAGTTTTGCCTTGAAACTGCTTGTTACTTTAATAAACACTCAGTAAAAACTCATTTCCTGCCTAATCATCAGAGTTAGCTTCTGTTGCTTGCAGCTAAGAACTCTGACTGATACATGCTACCTAGCAATGTATGCTGTTTTGAAAACTTGATTGATGTATCACAAATCCCAAGTTTACCATAATTTATGTTATTTCTCTTCAATTCCTTGGAATTTGTCATCCCTCAGAATTATACCACTCTGAAATCCCATTCAAGTATCTCTTCTTTAATCTTAACCTCTGTCCTCTAGTTGCTTGCTAGAAATGCATTTTAGCATAATAATTAGGACCAGATTGCCAGGATTTGAATTCCATCTCTGCCATTTATTAGCCGTTGTTTCTTAGGCAAGTCGCTTAACTATTCTTTACCTGTGTCCTCATCTTTAAAATGGGAATTATTGAATGATACCTAACTTCTGTGAGTATAGTGAGAGCTTAATACATGTAAAATGCTTACTAGAGTATCTGGCACAGAATAAGCACTTAATATGCATGATCATCATGATTAACTGCTACTTTAACCGTTCTTTATTTCATTCAGACCGCAGTATACTTACCTCTCTACTTCCCTTAGCTCTCAATCCCTTTGTGTTTTTACTTCTTTATCCAGCTTAGATTTTACAGTCCCTCATTTCATTAATTTCATTAAGTTTCTTACCAGTACTTTAAATTCTCATCCAAGGTTCTATTTTAGTCATGTGTGCCCAAAGGCAGCCAAAAATTGCTGGAGAAAGTCATACAACTTGGTATGTGGCTTTTATCAGAAATGACACAAACCCAAACTGGCCTTCAACACAGACCTGCAATACTACAATGTTTCTGTAGTCAGGATTCTCCCACCTTCTTTAGTGACATTTCAGATCTTTAAATTTTCAAAAAAAAAACCCCAAACCCCAGAAATCCTGGGTTTTATGTGGAATCTCATTTCATTTTTAATATTTGACAATGAATTCAAAACCTTTGAAAACATTGTATCATGAAGTTACTCTTAGGGCCAGATTCAGCAGCCTACTAGTTTTCGGTGAAATAAGATTAAGTGGCAGAGGATAGCTTGAGGATCTACTCGCCTACCTTCGCAAAACAGCTAACTAGATGCGTGGGCCCCCCCTGTAGAGATTTGGTAGGTTGGAGAGGAACCCTAGCATAGACATTTTTGAAAAATTTCACAAATGTTTCTGATGCAGAATCAGACTTGATAAACCACTAGCGTAGCAAAATGTTCTGCACATTTTAAATGAGAAATACGTTTAGAATAATGAATTTCATTGCTGCCAAATGGATTTTGACTGAATAAGCAATTTATGGACAACTTATTTTAGTTCTTCCTAGTCTACCTGCATGTTGCAACTAAGTTGAGCACTGTTTAACTCCAGGCACTGAAAAGGAAGAGATCTCTGTTGCTTTGGTGGGAGAATAAAAAGTAAAATGTAGAAACAGCAATCACATCCTTCCACAGTGGGTCTTACGGTGGCATTCTTATGATCATTGGTCTTCTGATCAGGGTATTTTTCCTCAGATTTGTTGTAGCTAGCAACAGAAGTACAGTGAATAACCTCTTAAACTCCTCTAAGAATAAGATCTGCTTGTGCTGAGCTGCTATTTTCAGGTGCTTGGCTTATACTGGAGTTGGAATTGGCCTAGAGCAAGCAAGCTGGGTACCATACTGCCCCAGCCTAGGATTGTTGCTGCATTGCAGGCCTTAATGCACTTCTCTCTTCTCTTGTACCCTAGCTTCTGACCTTCTGAGCCAGCCTAGCTTCTCATTTCCTCTCTCATAAAACTCATATCAGAAAATAAGCGAGACATTTACTATTCTTTAGCTCATGTACCCTGATGGCTCTGTTATGGGAATGAGGGTCTACTTTATCTTAAAGAAATAAAATTTGACCACACTAGAGAAATCAAAACCTTTCTTTGACCAGATGCAAAATTATCTTTGGTACATTTTAAATCAGCATGTTTAAGTAAATGATTTGGTCTGTGGTTCTGTTTTTAAAGGGAAGGTAAAGTGGATCATATTCTGTTGAGGAGACTCCCTGTATGTAGAGCACTTCCTACTTTACCTTTTTCATTCCAACCAAGGTTAATTTATTACAAGCAGAACTTTACTATCCTTTGTATCACTCAACTCTTGAGAGAGAGAAGAGAAGGAAACAAGTCCAATTACTGTGGGTTCCCTTCCCCCAGCACACGTACATAAGCACACATCTCTTCCTTCTCTGTTCTCACACCTCCATCCTCACACTTGCCTTTCTTTTTCTCCCCTTCCCTTGTGTCCTTCAGTGCCCTATCTGTGTGTCCCTTGACCCCTTTTTCAAGGATACAGGAGCCATTGCCAGTAACCTACAGTGTCTCTGTTGGTACTGTGCATTTAGTGGGAAGAAGACTCCTAGATCTTCTAGTGGCAGTTCTTGTGTGTATGGAAGTTGGTGGGTGAGGGGTGTAGGGAGAAGGGAGCAGACAAAGAAGGGGTATGTTCTAAATATCTCAGTTAGAAATTAGAATTAATTTTGAATTAATTTTCCCAGAGGAACTTTTATTGTAAGTGGTTATTAGATTATGGAGTACTATGAGTACTGATAGTGCTATATTTTTTCCTATGAGGAAATATTTTCCAAGTACCAAATAACTAACATGAGTGTACCTAGAACTTAACTCATTAGTAAGTTGTAGAAATTGCATGTGCAGATTTACTTTGTGGTTGTCTTATGTATTGGAACAAAGTGGCAACCAGTAAAGAGCCCTCTGTCAACTGGGGGAAAACCACACAATATAAGAGCTGTGATTTGAGTTTTATTCAGTGTCTTACTGAGGACTATAGCCTTGGAGACAGCCTTCCAGATAGCTCTGAGGAACTGCTCTGAAGAGGCAGAGGGGGAGGTCAGTATACATGTGATTTTGGCTAAGGAGTATGTGCAATCCAACATATGTCTCGGTAGAAGGTTACTGCTAGTCTAAGGAACAGATATCTCAGTTAATGATTTTAGTGCTTTTCTAAGTGTGGGAAGATGCAAGAATCTGGGTTCATAAATTTTTTTTTTTCCTGAAATATAACTATCTAAGGGCCTCTTTTGCCTGTTTTCCCTAAAGCACAGAGTGCCTCATCTTGTTCTTTGTCCTAAATTCCTTTCAGGGTGTGCTGTAGGTCAGCGACTTAATCTTTGTAGAACTGAATGGCAAGTGACATTCCTTGTTTTACACCTCAGACAAACATTTCCTTTGTCATTTTTTAACAGTGAACAAACTTTACTGAACAGCGATGTTCTAGGGCACTTATTCTTGTGCAGATATAATCAGCATTTTGTAAATGGCAAAATACTAAAAGAAAAATATTTGAAGGTGATACTGTTAATTCCATATCAAGATACTCATTCTTAATGAATTTTTTAAAGGATTGAATATTAACTCCTTTTATTTGTTGGATTTTTTAAAAAATCAGATTCATTGAGGGAATTCCCTGACGGTCCAGTGGTTAGGACCCGGCGCTTTCACTGCTGAGGGCCCAGGTTCAACCCCTGTTTGGGGAAATAAGATTGCACAAGCTGGGGGGACCTTGAAGATGGCGGAAGAGTAAGACGCAGAGATCGCCTTCCTCCCCACGGATACACCAGAAATACATCTACACGTGGAACAACTCTTACAGAACACCTACTGAAGGCTGGCAGAAGACCTCAGACCTCCCAAAAGGCAAGAAACTCCCCACGTACCTGGGTAGGGCAAAAGAAAAAAAGAAAGAACAGAGACAAAAGAATAAGGACGGAACCTGCATCAGTGGGAGGGAGCTGTGAAGGAGGAAAAGTTTCCACACACTAGGAAGCCCCTCCGCGGGCGGAGACTGCAGGAGGAGGAGGGGGGAGCTTCGGGACCGCGGAGTAGTGCACAGCGACGGGTGCGGAGGGCAAAGCGGGGAGATTCCCACACAGAGGATCGGTGCCGACCGGCACTCACCAGCCCGAGAGGCTTGTCTGCTCACCCGCCGGGGCGGGCGGGGCTGCAAGCTGAGGCTCGGGTTTCGGTTTTGGACGGAGCGCAGGGAGAGGACTGGGGTTGGCGGCTTGAACATAGCCTGAAGGGGTTAGTGCACCACGACTAGCCGGGAGGGAGTTCGGGGAAAAGCCTGCACCTGCCGAAGAGGCAAGAGACTTTTTCTTCCCTCTTTGTTTCCTGGTGCGCGAGGAGAGGGGTTTAAGAGCGCTGCTTAAAGGAACTCCAGAGATGGGCGCGAGCCGCGGCTAAAAGCGCGAACCCCAGAGACGGGCGCGAGCCGCGGCTAAAAGCGCGAACCCCAGAGACGGGCGCGAGCCGCGGCTAAAAGCGCGGACCCCAGAGACGGGTGGGAGACGCTAAGGCTGCTGCTGCCGCCACCAAGGGGCCTGTGTGCGAGCACAGGTCACTCTCCACACCCCTCTTCCGCGGAGCCTGTGCAGCCCGCCACCGCCAGGTTCCCGGGAACCAGGGACAACTTCCCCGGGAGAACGCACGGCGGGCCTCAGGCTGGTGCAACGTCACGCCGGCCTCTGCCGCAACGTCACGCCGCCTCTGACGCCGCAGGCCCGCCCCGCACGCAGTGCCCCTCCTTCCCCCCCCTCACCCCCGGCCTGAGTGAGCTAGAGCCCCCGAATCAGCGGCCGCTTTAACCCTGTCCTGTCTGAGCAAAAAACAGACGCCCTCCAGCGACCTACACGCAGAGGCAGGGCCAGATCCAAAGCTGAGCTCCTGTGAGCTGTGAGAACAAAGAAGAGAAAGGGAAATCTCTCCCAGCAGCCTCAGAAGCAGCGGATTAAAGCTCCACAATCAACTTGATATACCCTGCATCTGTGGAATACCTGAATAGACAAGGAATGATCCCAAATTGAAGAGGTGGAATTTAGGAGCGAGATCTATGATTTTTTTCCCTTTTCCTCTTTTTGTGAATGTGTACGTGTATGCTTATGTGTGAGATCTTGTCTGTATACTCTTGCTTCCACCATTTGTCCTAGGGCTCTATCCGTCCATGGTTTTTAAAAAAAAATTTTTTTTTAATAATTAATTTTAATTGTAATAACTTTATTATACTTTACCTTCGTTCTTTCTTTCTTTCTTTCTTTCCGTCCTTCCCTCCTTTAGACAACGAATCACCCCAAATTGAGGAGGTGGTCTCTGAGAGCAAGATTTATGATTTTTCCCCCTTTACCTCTTTTTGTGAAGGTGTATGTGTATGCTTCTGTTTAAGATTTTCTCTGTATAGCTTTGCTTCCAACATTTGTCCTAAGGTTCTATCCGTCCCTTTTTTTTTTTTCTAAATATTTTTTAATTCAATAACTATATTATACTTTACTTTATTTTTACTGTATCTTCTTTCTTTCTGTCTTTTTTCCTTCTTTCCCTCCTTCCTTCCTTCCTTCCTCCCTCCCTCCCTCCTTTCTTTCCTTCTTTGCTTCTTTCTTCCTTCCTTCCTTTCCTCCTTTCCTTCTTTCTTTCCTCATACTTCTACTAATTCTACTTTTTCTCCCTTTTATTCTGAGCCGTGTGGATGAAAGGCTCTTGGTGCTCCAGCCAGGAGTCAGGGCTCTGCCTCTGAGGTAGGAGAGCCAACTTCAGGACACTGGTCAACAAGAGACCTCCCAGCTCCACATAATATTAAACGCTGGAAATCTCCCAGTGACCTCCATCTTAACACCAGCACCCAGCTTCACTCAACGACCAGCAAGCCACAGTGCTAGACAACCTATGCCACACAACTAGCAAAACAGGAACACAACCCAACCCATTAGCAGAGAGGCTGCCTAAAATCATAATAAGGCCACAGACACCCCAAAACACACCACCAGATGTGAACCTGCCCACTAGAGAGACAAGATCCAGCCTCATCCACCACAACACAGGCACTAGTCCCCTCCACCAGGAAGCCTACACAACCCACTGAAACAACCTTAGCCACTGGAGACAGACATCAAAAACAACGGGAACTACGAACCTGCAGCCTGCAAAAAGGAGACCCCAAACACAGTAAGATAAGCAAAATGAGAAGACAGAAAAACACACAGCAGATGAAGGAGCAAGATAAAAATGCACCAGACCTAACAAATGAAGAGGAAATAGGCAGTCTACCTGAAAAAGAATTCAGAATAATGATAGTAAGGATGATCCGAAATCTTGGAAGTAGAATGGAGAAAATGCAAGAAACAGTTAACAAGGACCTAGAAGAAATAAAGATGAAACAAGCAATGATGAACAACGCAATAAATGAAATTAAAAGTACTCTAGATGGGATCAATAACAGAATAACTGAGGCAGAAGAACGGATAAGTGACCTGGAAGATAAAATAGTGGAAATAACTACTGCAGAGCAGAATAAAGAAAAAAGAATGAAAAGAACTGAGGACAGTCTCAGAGACCTCTGGGACAACATTAAACGCGCCAACATTCGAATTATAGGGGTTCCAGAAGAAGAAGAGAAAAAGAAAGGGACTGAGAAAATATTTGAAGAGATTATAGTTGAAAACTTCCCTAATATGGGAAAGGAAATAGTTAATCAAGTCCAGGAAGCACAGAGAGTCCCATACAGGATAAATACAAGGAGAAATACGCCAAGACACATATTACTCAAACTGTCAAAAATTAAATACAAAGAAAGCATATTAAAAGCAGCAAGGGAAAAACAACAAATAACACACAAGGGAATCCCCATAAGGTTAACAGCTGATCTCTCAGCAGAAACCCTACAAGCCAGAAGGGAGTGGCAGGACATACTGAAAGTGATGAAGGAGAAAAACCTGCAACCAAGACTACTCTACCCAGCAAGGATCTCATTCAGATTTGATGGAGAAATTAAAAGCTTTACAGACAAGCAAAAGCTGAGAGAGTTTAGCACCACCAAACCAGCTTTACAACAAATGCTAAAGGAACTTCTCTAGACAAAGAACACAAGAGAAGGAAAAGACCTATAATAACGAACCCAAAACAATATAGAAAATGGGAATAGGAACATACATATCGATAATTACCTTAAATGTAAATGGACTAAATGCTCCCACCAAAAGACACAGATTGGCTGAATGGATACAAAAACAAGACCCTTATATATGCTGTCTACAAGAGACCCACTTCAGACCTAGAGACACATACAGACTGAAAATAAGGGGATGGAAAAAGATATTCCATGCAAATGGAAACCAAAAGAAAGCTGGAGTAGCAATTCTCATATCAGACAAAATAGACTTTAAAATAAGGACTATTACAAGAGACAAAGAAGGACACTACATAATGATCAAGGGATCAATCCAAGAAGAAGATATAACAATTGTAAATATTTATGCACCCAACATAGGAGCACCTCAATACATAAGGCAAATACTAACAGCCATAAAAGGGGAGATTGACAGTAACACATTCATAGTAGGGGACTTTAACACCCCACTTTCACCCATGGACAGATCATCCAAAATGAAAATAAATAAGGAAACACAAGCTTTAAATGATACATTAAACAAGATGGACTTAATTGATATTTATAGGACACTCCATCCAAAAACAACAGAATACACATTTTTCTCAAGTGCTCATGGAACATTCTCCAGGATAGATCATATCTTGGGTCACAAATCAAGCCTTGGTAAATTTAAGAAAATTGAAATTGTATCAAGTATCTTTTCTGACCACAACGCCATGAGACTAGATATCAATTGCAGGAAAAGATCTGTAAAAAATACAAACACATGGAGGCTAAACAATACACTACTTAATAATGAAGTTATCACTGAAGAAATCAAAGAGGAAATAAAAAAATACCTAGAAACAAATGACAATGGAGACACAACGACCTAAAACATATGGGATGCAGCAAAAGCAGTTCTAAGGGGGAAGTTTATAGCAATACAAGCCCACCTTAAGAAGCAGGAAACATCTCGAATAAACAACCTAACCTTGCACCTCAAGCAATTAGAGAAAGAAGAACAAAAAAACCCCAAAGCTAGCAGAAGGAAAGAAATCATAAAAATCAGATCAGAAATAAATGAAAAAGAAATGAAGGAAATGATAGCAAAGATCAATAAAACTAAAAGCTGGTTCTTTGAGAAGATAAACAAAATAGATAAACCATTAGCCATACTCATCAAGAAAAAAAGGGAGAACACTCAAATCAATAGAATTAGAAATGAAAAAGGAGAAGTAACAACTGACACTGCAGAAATAAAAAAAATCATGAGAGATTACTACAAGCAACTCTATGCCAATAAAATGGACAATCTGGAAGAAATGGACAAATTCTTAGAAATGCACAACCTGCCAAGACTGAATCAGGAAGAAAT